>NC_045426.1:262956883-263283312 GCF_902635505.1 Sarcophilus harrisii
TCTAAATGCCTGGAATCCCTCACAGCAACTAGATTCTCTCTTACTATTTCCTAACATCTTTAATATAATCTCTCTGTTAATCAGTTTTTGTTACATCATTTCCAAGATAAACATCATTCTCCTTTTTAGAGAAAATAGAAACAAAATACCAATGAGGAGTTCTGTATTTCTCTTTCTCCCTCTCCCTCTCCCTCTCCCTCCCTCCCTCTCTCTCTCTCTCTCTCTCTTTCTCTCTCTCTCTGTCTCCCTCTCTCTCTCTCTTGCTCTCGCTCTTGCTCTTCCTCCATCCCTCCAGTTGTTTCCATACTACCCACTTCTTTCACTAGCTTCAGTCCATTTTGAGCATTCTTGATAGTCAAACACAATTATCATACTTTTATATTCATGTTCTGTTACCCAGTCTTTTGTCCATCTTCTGTAATTTCTTTTTAAAACTGAAGTTGATTAATGCTTTTCCTATGCATCCACATTGTTCTCTTTGGACAAATTTCATTTTTCCTCCCCTTCTGAATTCTTTCCTTTCTTGATGACAGAATGTTTCCCATTTGTCCTGTACTGAAGGATATTAGTCTGTGGTATCCTATCTATATTTCTTCTGAAGCCTTTGAAATCTGTTTTCCCATGATATATCTACATGTCATACACCTCTATCACAACACTTAGGATGGAGTAGTCACTCCCTGCCCTCCTCCTTGGGCTTCCGTTCACCTTTCTCCCTTGTAAACAATTCATCCCTATTAATGAATAGCAGATCCAGAATAGAATTTCTCCTTGTTACTTCCTCTCCTTTTTGAAAAAATAAAGTCCTAGGTCTGTACCAAAAAAAATAGAAAAGCAACTGTACTATAATTATCCTAACTACTAAGTTCTAAGCTCCATTAATAAAGGAACTGTGACTTATTTATATTTTGTTTTTTCTGTGAGAAGAAGGTACTTAATACCTACTTCACAGGGTCATTGTGAGGATCAAAAGAGATAATATTTATATTATCTGTTTGACATATAGGGTGATTTATAAATGCTTTGCTCCCTTTCTACTCTCTTCTCCTTACTACACAGTGTAGGGATATTTCAATTTAAGTAATATTTGGCATCAGGAATCCCAATTGTGATATTTTATAATTCTATCTTCTTTATGTTTTAAGAGCATGTAAGCAAGGGAAAGGAACCAGTGTGAAAAGCCTCTAGAACTTTTGCTCAGTGCCTTGGTTTCTCTGGTGTGAGTCCTACCTTGCTTTCCCCTAATTCCTGTCACAGAGTACATAATCACAAAGAGATAGCAGGAAGCATTTCACAATTCTATAACTAGGAATAGGAACTCCCTCCTCCAACACTGATTGAATCCCATGCATTTCATGTCTATGCCCTCTCATAACTCCTCTAAAGTGGTTGGGAGGAGGGGGTATGGAACATCATTTACCCAATATATCTCTAGACATATTAACATTATCTGGGTAGTATGTAACATCCATTCAACAGATATAGTATCCATCTGTTAACCTTTTTCTTGTTGTTCAGTTATTTAAGTCATGTTTGATTCTTCATGATTCCATTTATGGTGATACTGGAGTGATTTGACTTTTCCTTCTCCAGCTCATTTTACAGATGAAGAAACTGAGGCAAATAGGATTAGTGACTTTTCTAGGATCACACATCCAGGAAGTGTCTGAGGGCAGATTTGAATTTAGGAAGATGAGTTTTCCTGACTCTAGACTTGGCTCTCTATCCACTATGCTATCTAGCTGCCCCTTACTTTCCTTTCCTAATATACATTCCTTTGATGATGTTCTTAATACCATTTCTAAAGTCCAGTTTTTCATCAGTAATGAGCTGCAGCCTATTCATATCCACTATGCATCTTTATTAGGATAATTTATAACTTGAATCTTTGCAGGGCAGTTGGTCCATGCTTGCAATCATAGAGCAATTCTAGAATATTGGTCTTAAAAATTGATCTGTGTATCAGGGATAATTTTGGAATTGCTAGAAGCACTGTACAATTTTTCAAATGTAAAACTTCCCATTCTTTTCCTTCTATTCAATTCTGGACTCAGTTCATTGTGTCTTTGCACTGTCTGTCCAGTATGCATAGAGTAAGGAACTAGCATTTTTAGTTGCATGTCAGAGTCTGAGCAAAGGATCTTCTTCATCTGCTGGTGGCAATTAGAAAATACAGTGGATAGAGCACTGGGTCTTGCGTCAAGAAGACCCGAGTTCAAAATTGACTTCAGCTGTGTGATTTTTCAGTCAATTTTTTCCTTCATTATGCCTGACTCTTTGTAACCCCATTTGATTTTTCTTGACAAAAATAATAAAGTAATTTGCCATTTCCTTCTCCAGTTCATTGCACAGATGAGAAAACTCAAGTAAACAGAGTTAAGTGACTTATCTAGTCACTACTAAGTGTCTGAGGACAGATTTGAACTTGGGAAGATGAGAGTTTAACTATAGTTGTGTATGGAATGGGATGCCTTAGGGGACAGTCACTGTTACTGGAAGACTCCTAATGGAGGCTAGATAGTCACCAATTAGGGGTGTTGTAGAGGAAATGCATGCTTAAGGACTTGTTGGACTAGATGACCTGACCTTTTAGCTCCAAGATTCTGTGAATTTTATGTTTCTGTTTTAATTCTACGTAGAGGTCTTGGGTTTCTATTTTCTTCACTTCTATCAGTGAACATCAGTGGTCTCAACCACTAGTTGAGGACCTAATCTTAGAACTGTAGAACTAGGGCTGGGGGGATGGTACAAGTTCAGCTGTACTCCAGAGGCCCTTTTGGTTTCCTTGCCCACTCCTTTGAACCAGGTGATAAACACACAGAAGGAGCTGTATTAATCTATCCTTTCACAGCCTGGCCCAGCTATTGAAGGGTTAAAGTGGCTGCTGCCTCGACGACACGCAATTTCTGATCCCCTGAATCCTTTTTTAATTATTTTGTTATGACAAAAGTAGAAATATCCACCTTCGAACGGCTGACTTTATTGATATGCTGCTATTTGTGCCTCTGTGGAGGTGCAATTCCATAAATGCAATAAATTAGAAAACCCCTTTCCTCACTAGAGAGACACTGTCTATATTTCTAAGATCTGAATTCTGAAGGAAAAAAAAAAAAACAATTCAGGACCCCATCACCAAAGTAAGACTGAGAACACAGTTCCAGTTCCTCTGTGGGGATAAGTGACTTTTAACACACCCAAATACACTTTACTGGTCAAGAGTCCATTATGGGACTGGGGTAGGGGAATAGTGTTCTTCTATTCTAAGCCTTTAGTAGGCCCGGGAAAGGAGGATAATATCTTTCTGAGTAGGAAAAGATAGCCTGTGTCCTCAGTGTTTTCCAGAAATCTTGATTATAGACAATACTACTTACAGCCTTTCTAGAATTCATAGGTCCAGAGCTGGAGGAAACCTTTGAGGTCAGTTAGTTAAAATTCCTCATTTAATAGGTGAGGATACTTACTATTTATGTGATTTTGTACATCAACCTTAATCTCTCTGAGCTACAGTTTTGAAGCAAAATAGAAAGAGCTCTGAACTTGGAGATTTGGAATTTGAGGGTAGTAATCCTGGCTTATTACTGCATAGTTTTGGGCAAAACATTTGTACTTTTATGTGCCTCAATTTCTTCCTCTGTAAAATGAGGGAGTTGAATTGAGGTCTCTTCTACCTTTAAATCTATGCTCATATAAGTCTATTATCCATTCCATGGTGAATGGACCTCTAATAAAGAGTTATGTTAGGTACATATATTCAAACATACATATATACATACATATATATATAATATACACATATATATGTATGTGTTTATATATATTCATCCACACACAGAGAATGACACTTCATTTATCTTGCATCATCTGAGGAATAAGATATTCCATGGTAATAAATTTCCTAGATAATTAAATCTCCTTCTTTTAAGCACCAAAAATCTTTTATTTTAATCAATCCTTTTCAATAGAATGCTTTCTAATACATATTATACATTTCTATGCTTTCATAAATAAGATGATAAGAAGTATAATTTCTCTTATTCTTGAAATGTTAAGGTTATTAATTATTGAAGGGCAATTCTGTGTAGCCAAAAACATATTGGACCTGAAGCCAGTGAGAGCTGAGTTCAACTTCTGATCAGAGACAAGTTTTTCACAAAGGAATAATACTAAGATTAAGATCCTCAAATACTATTATTTGGGAAATAAATCTTTGCAACAAGCTTCTAGAATATGTCTCGTTATCAAGTTTCATAAAAAATTGATTCAAATTTATAAAAGTAAGAGTCATTTCCCAAATGATAAATATTATCTAAGGATAAAAACAGGCAATTATCAAGGAATGAAACCCAAATTACCTATAATTATATGGGAGGGGGGGAAATAATCTAAATCATTAGTCATTAGGAAAGTAAAAATAAAACACTTCTGATATTACACAGCAATCATATTGACAAATATGGGGAAAAAATGAAAAATGATACATGTTGGATTGGTTGTGGGAAAATGGGCACACTGATACATTGGTGGTGGACCTATGGAAAGCTATGACCATTCTGGACAGCAATTTGCAATTTTGCGCAGAATACCAAATATTGGACTCAGCTAAACCACTGCTAGGGGTAGGCAGGTGGACCTACAGTCAGAAAAACTTATCTTCCTGAGTTCAAATCCAGGCTTAGATACTAACTAGCTGTGTGAACTTGACCAAGTCACATCATCCTGTTTACTTCAGTTCCTCAACTGTAAAATGTACTGGAGAAGGAAATGGCAAATGACTCTAGTATCTTTTCCAAGAAAACCCCAAATGGGGTTATGAGAATAGGACAAACTGAAAAATGATTAACAACAATAATATCACTATTAGGGACATACTCAAAAGTGATTAAAGAAATAGGAAATGATCCTAGATGTACAAGAATATTTATAACAATTCTTTGTGTGGTGGAAAAATAAAACAGTACCAAACAAACCAGGAAACTAAAGGGATACCTACCAACAATACCTGTCACACAGGAGGTACTTAATAACTGTTTATTGAGTTGAATTGAGCCAAATGACTAAATAAGATGTAATATATGAATATGATTAGGGAATCAGTTCTATAAATAATTCTATAAACTGTCATGCTATAAGAAATGAGAAAATAGATGATTTCTTTTTTTATTATAGCTTTTTATTGACAAAACATATCCATGCGTAATTTTTCAACATTGACCCTTGCAAAAACTTCTATTTCAACTTTTCCCCTCCTTCCCTCCACCCCTTCCCCTAGATGACAGGTAGTCCTATACACGTTAAACTTGTTAAATTATATGTTAAATACAACATATGTATACATATTTATACAGTTATCTTGCTGCACAAGAAAAATCAGATTTAGAAAGAGGGTAAAAATAACCTGGGAAGAAAAACAAAAATGCGGAGAACAATAGAAAGAGTGCAAATGCTATGTTGTGGTTCACACTCATTTCCCAGTGTTCTTTCTCTGGGTTCTGTTCATCACTGATCAATTGGAACTGATTTGGTTTATTTCATTGTTGAAGAGAGCCATGTCCATCAGAATTGATCATCATATAGTATTGTTGTTGAAGTATATAATGATCTCCTGGTTCTGCTCATTTCACTCAGCATCAGTTCATGTAAGTCTCTCCAAGCCTCTCTGTATTCGTCCTGCTGGTCATTTCTTACACAACAATAATATTCCATAACATTCATATACCACAATTTATTCAGTCATTCTCCAATTGATGAGCATCTGAAAATAGATGATTTCAAAGAAATATGTAAAGACTTGTATGAACTTATGCAGTGAGAAGCAAGCAGAACCAGAAGAATAATGTATGCTATAGCATCAATATTATAAAAATGAACAATTCTGAAAACTTAAAGTGATTGAGAATCAAATAAACAGAACTTGGAGGACAATTTACACAATAACAATAATAATAATAATGTAAAGACAAAAAACTCTGAAAACTATAAGAACTGTGATCAATAAAATAACCATCCATATTTCTAGGACAGGTGATGAAATACTTTGTACCCTTTGACAGAGAAATAACCAATTTAGGGTGCAGGATGAAACATATGTGGTTTTTTATATAGCTAATGAGGAAATTTGTTCAGCTTGACTGTGCATATTTGTTTAAAGAAATTTGGTTTTCTTTTCTCAATTTTTGGAGGGAAGGAGAGAAATTAGATTTCTATTCATTTAAAAAAACAATTAAAAAAGAAATGAAGGATGCTGCAGATGTGACATGTTGTCTGCTCTTTCAGATGAGGTCATGGTATAGCTTATTTTATCTCATTGTTTTACAATTATCCTTTCCACATCTTGACTTTCCCCATCATGGTTTCCCTATATCACTGGTGAGTAAGAAATTAAATGGGAATTTTGGGGGAATTTTGTGGAAACTGCCAACTTGTACTCTATGTGGATCTACATATAGCCTATGACAACATATTTAATGCAAATTTCTGGACAAGGTATATTGTAAACACCCCATAAAAGAGAAAGATAAAGTTCAGAATTCTTTTCTGGTGTGGAGAGCCAAAAATATTTTCCATGGATTTTCTTGATTACAGGGGTGCTACATCCCTAACCCTCAAGGTGTGAAAGGGATAGCTGTATTTGGTTACAAGATACTTCTGAAGGAATGAAGGAAATCTATAATGTTTGGAATATAAAACCAAAATATATCAAGAAAACTATAACAAAAAACCCCCCACGAGTTCACAGAGCATAGATTTAAAGCTCTGGAGGTTATCAAGTCCAGTATCCTCATTTTAAATATGAGGAAACAAATTCAGCAAGGTTGCTCAAGGTCGCTCAGGTAGCAAGTGACCAAGTTGGAATTCTAATGCAAGTCCTCTTATTAACAATCTAAGATGTTTTCCATGTTGTCACAATCCTTCTGAGACTTAGTTTTCTTAGCTGTAAACTAGAGACCCTTGTAGAATTTATTTTACAAGGTTGTTTTGGGGAGAAAATGAAACCGTGTATAACTAAGTATTCACTTGTAGCTTTGCTCATTGAGTCCTGATGAAACCTAACACAACAGTCCCTACTCTGAGACCAAAATTGGAGTGATTTTTGTCTCCAATCCCCACACCCTTCCTTTTTCTCTATCTAGGGTAGATGTTTTTAATTCAAATTCCATTTTTTCTTTTCAGGTCTTTTATTTGTTGTATTTAACAATAATTTAAAGCCATCTTCATAGATAAAGATAATCCTTTCCCCCCCCTCCCCCAAATTGCATAGAGGCTAACATGAAGGTAGCAAAAGCTAGTTTGAATACACAGGATTTAAAGATATGACAGACTGTTGTAGTGACCAAATTTTAAGTCTGATTTTATGATATTTATTAATAATTATATAAACTCCCCACAAGGCAGGATTTAAACTGGATTTGGAGTGTTCCTTTGCCCAATGTTAGAGAAACTGTAGGGGGGAAAATTGCTACATAAAACAAAACTGTTATATGGAGACAAAGACTTTCAGGCAAAAACCTAGTCTTTAGTGGGGGAAGAAAGAGGAGTAGGATGAGGGGAAGGAGAAGAAAGTATGGTCAGAGAGAAGGTTTCATTCCAAGTTGACTTATTAAGCGGAGGCAGACATGGTTTGGGAGAATTCAGTCCCTTCCCTCTTCAGAAGGAAGTAAAAAAAAGTCCTCCTCAGTCAAATTCTGCTTACCATAATGATACTCTGCTGTGGTTACAGATATAATTAAAGTGCTGTATAAAATGTCAGCTATATTAATATTAATTATTTCACAATTCAGCATTGTCCTCAGAAGTGATATGAGAATAAAAAATTATATTTTTAAAATAAATTTTATGGGTGACCAATGTTTTGGGTTAGGTGACTCAGTGGATAGAATGTTGGACCTATAGCCAAGAAGACCTGAATGTAAATATTATGTGTGGACCTAGGAAAGTCAAACTCTACCTACCTCAGTTTCATTATGTATAAAATGGAGATAAGTATGGCACCTACCTCATAGGGTCATTGTGAGGATCAAATGAAATAATATTTGTAAAGTATTTTGAAAATCTTGAAGTGATGTGTGAATACCAGTAATATTATTATTTTCAGTTTATTGCTGCCCTGTTGATTTTTACTTATTTTATTTCAAGCATTTTCCCTTGGGAAAGAGAAGTGGGATATTAGATAAGCAGTGATTAAGTAAAAATGTGAATAGAGGGGCAGGTAAGTAGTGCTATGGATAGAGCATTGGCCCTGAGATCAGGAGGACCTGAGTTCAAATGTGATCTGACACTTAACACTTCCTGGCTGTGTGACTCTGGGCAAGTCATTTAACCCCAATTGCCTCAGCAAAAATAATAATAATAATTTTTAAAATGTGAATAGAATATCCAAATTTCTTCTTGACCCTGACCCCAGCAATCAAGTGACTTCCTTATTGGCTCAGAGAAAACTTGAAATTTTAAGTTTATCTTAAAATAAACTTGGTACCTGAGCACTCAGGAGGGCAGTTATCAAATTACTGTGGGCATAATCTAGAGCATAAGACCTCATTTCCTTCAGAGATCAATAACAGATCAAATGTTCCATGCCCAAAGAACATCATGGGAGAAGCTAAATCTGGTGAATTTTATTTAGTAATAGAAGAGAAAAAATATTTTACTATAAGAACTTGAGTTCAATTCCTGATTCTGACTATTGACTGACTGTGTGACTTTGGTAAGTAAGCCTTTGCCCTCTCTATGTCTAATCTCCTCATTTGTAAGATGGGTGGAATGGACTAGAATACTTCTAATAGCCCTTTCATCTCTATAACTATGATGCTATGATCCTATTTATGATTGTGGAGCTTTACTTCATATGCATTATAATTATCTTATCCTAGTGTATTATTGGTTAGCTAGGTGGTTCAGTGTAGAATTGAATTCATACTTGGTCTCAGACTCTTATTAGCTGTGTGATCTTGGGCAAGTTATTTAAGCCCTATTTGCCTCAGTTTCCCCATCTGTAAAATGAGCTGGAGAGGGAAATTTTAAATCTCTCCAGTTATCTTTGCCAAGAATACTTCAAATGAGGTCACAAAGAGTTTGGCAGGACTGAAACAACCGAAAAATAACAAGTATGTTATTCCCAAATCTTCATGTCTTCTTTTTCCTTGACCAGGCTATCTGGCTTCAAATTTAACACTCTTTCCATTATATCAGACTATATAGGGTCTCTGTTTGTGCTCTCTTGTGTTGTGTTGTATGTGTCCCTGAGGAAGTCTCCAATATGGGTTGGTATGGGTCAGCACACATTCAGTCTCATTCACTGATGCCTACTGGCAAACCTGTGAAATACTGTATATCTGCCAGTAAACTGCATGGAAGTCTCCAAGAGGAGGCTTCCAGGGAAAGAAGCTGAGCAGAGCACTGAATTGTTTGTTCATTACAATACCAGAAAAGATGCTTTTAGGAAGGAGGGATGGGGAGAATTCTGGATGTGATATAGATCCCTTTAACTAAAATGACATCATTTAAATAAAAATACCAGTTTTACGAAATGAAAGTGATTTCTATTAAGGCAAGTTTGAATGATGCTTATGAGCCTTCGAGCCTTTTATATATTTTTAATTGAGATTTTATGGATCTTGATTCATTAATAAAAAGGAAAAGGAGAAACATGGGTATGGTTATCTGCTTTCACTATTCAAATACAACAGAATTTTAGAAAGTAAATACAAATCTTGGGATAACTGAAAACACATTTTTTTTTATGTTTCAGTCAAAAAACTTTTATTGAATGCCTATTCTGTAAAAAGAGTCTGTGTTAGGTTTTTTTGGGGGGGATAGTAGGGGAAAGGAAATAAATAAAAGATATGGCCCCTGCCCTCAAGAAGCCTACAATCTGTAATGGAGGATAAATCATTCATGAGTAACAAAAATACAAGGCAGTATGTGATAAATGTTATATGATGGAAGGAAAGGAAGAAACTTTTATTAAGTGCCTAAGAGTTATAGGCCATATGCTAAACCCTTTTCAAATATTATTTCATTTGATCCTCACAACAACCTTATGAAGTAGGTACTGTTAAAATCTTCACTTTACAATTGAGGAAACTGAGGCAGACAGAAGTGATTTACCTAGTGTCATATGGCTGATAAGTGTCTGAGACTGAGATTTGAACTCAGTTCTTCCTGACTCCAAGCAAAGAGCTCTATCCACTGTATTACTTAGATGCTTCCAATATACAAATCATAATATAAACAAACTTCTATGGGATTTTGAAGAGTCAGAAGGTGGGGAATAGAGATTACTTCTGGATGAAGGAATCAGATAAGACTTTATGAAGAAAGTGAGAGTTGTAATAGTCAATACAACATTCATTGAGTCTCTGCCACATACAAGATACTTGGTAGATACTAGGAACATAAAAGCAAGAACCAAATATTCCTTGCTTTCCAGAATCTTGCCTTCTATCAGGTATGTAGGATTCTAATAGTCAGAGATAGTAGAATGCCATTGTTTTCTGCAAAAGGCAGCTAGATGGTGAAGTGGATAGAACATTGGCCCTGGGATCAGAAGGACCTGAGTTCAAATCCATCCTCAGATTCTTGACACCAGTTGTCACAAAGGAAGGAAAGAAGGGAGGAAGGAAGGGATGAAGGAAGGAAGAGAGGGAGGGAGGGAGGGAGGAAGGAAGAGAAGAGGAAGAAAGAAAGGGAGGAAAGAAAGAAGGAAAGAAAAAAGGGGAAAAGGAAGAAAGGAAAGGAGGGAGGGAGGGAGGGAGGGAAGGAAGAAGGAAGGGAGGAAGGAAGGAAGAGAAGAAAGGAGGGAGAGAGGAAGGAAGAAGAGGAGGGAAGGAGGAAGGAAGGAAGGAAAATACATAGCATGTTAGAGAAGTACAGAAAGTCTAGTTTGAATAGAAAATAAAATTTCAAAAGTAGTTTAGGGACAAATCAGTGAAAGTCTTTGAATTTCATGCTAAGGAGTTTAGATTGTATTCAGTAAGCAGTGGAGGGCATTGGAGGGTTGTTGTTGCTGGTTTTGGCAGCTGGAAAGTAACATCATTAAACCAATGAGTGCATCAGGAAGATTAATCTGGCTGTAGCATGAAAGATACACTTTGGAAGAGGAAACTTAATGGGTCCTATGTAAACTCATTTCTTCTAACTATTCTTCCTCTGTTCTGTGGTTCTGTTAATGGCATCCTTGCTCTTTCAGATATCCAGGCTCCAAACCTTTGACTACCCTCTCTTTTCTCAGAACTCATTTCCCATAGATGATCAGTAAGCCTTTAGAGCCTATCTCCCCAGTGTCCTTCCCACTCTCATTTCCTCTCCATTCCTACTGCCACTACTTAAATTTGAACCCTTGTAACCATTCATCTAGATCAAAGCTTCTTAAACTGTGGGTCTTGACCCCATGTGGAACTGCGTCACTGAATGTGAAGGTTGTAAAATTATGATTTATTATCTGTAAATGTTTGATTTGTATACCTACTTCATATACTTATATACTGGGGTTTCATAAAAATATCTCAAGCAAAAAGGCAAAAAGTTTAAGAAGTCCTGATCTAGCTGATGGAACAATCTTCTAATCAGTTTCTCTGCCTTTTATTTTTCCATCCTCCAAATGGCTGCCATATTAATACAGTGAAAAGACAGTTCTGAACATGCCATTATTTAATTCATGTATAATTGGGCCCACTTACTACAGAATAGAACTCAAACTCTTAAGCCAGATATTCAGTCCTCTCTGAAAAGGCTCTAGTTTTTCTTTCTATTCTAATAACAATGACGATGATGATGACAATAATAATCACAACCAGCATTTATACAATGCATTAAAATTTGTAAGACATTTTCCCTATGTAATGTCAACTGATTTTCACAACAGTTTTATGAGGTAGGTATTATTATTCTCTCCATTTTTATAGAATAGGAAATTTCTGAAAGTTTCAAAAGAAAAGAAGGGGAGTTTAAAAAAGTAAAGTAGTTAAATGACCCAAAGTCACACAGCTAGCCAGTGTTTGAGACTCACCCCTTCCCAAGTCCAGCACTCTTATTCATCGTTAAGCTATCCAACTGTTCTGCTCCTTTTACACTCCTCCTCTACTCCCTGAATGTTTTCCATGCTTTCTCCCTGCTGAGCCTCTGTTCCTTCTATATTGAAATGTAATGGAATCTTTCCCTGGGTTTCATTTGAAAGTTTACACAAAAGGCAAAAATTGCACATAGTAAAATTACCTTTGAAAGTCCTTTAAGTTATTCATGTAATCACACTACATTTTTAAACAATCAAGACTGAAAGGCTCTAGGATTCTCTTTAAAAGAAAACAGTCTATATCATCAGATGGGTTGAAGTGGTTGCCATGGAAACCATTGAATTATACATTTTATTTTTCACTACACCTACACCCACCTGAGGTATTGATCAAGAGAAAGACTAGAAGTAGGACTTCTCAAATAGAAAAAAAAACAACAGAAACAGAAAAAGACTTGGAAGAAAAGCTGTTTGGTAAGAGGGGAAAATACTCTTGAATGGGTATTACCCCAAAATGTGCTTATATTAAAGAGTGGTAATCTTGTCACATAATTTTTTCTTCATCATATTTCACTATAAGGCAAGATAGGTCAGAAGGAAATAAAGGGGCACCCAAAAGAGACTTGTAGCTGACTGAGAATCCTAGGAAGGCCGACTAACACAGTTTCTCTCATTAGCTCTACCCCCCTAGGCAGAATGAAAACACCAACTGTGGTGATGATTTAAAAAAAAAGATTCTAAAATCATGCTACATGTGGTTCATTCTATGAGATGCAGAGGGGCACTGAAAATGACTTAAGGAAGTGTAGATTCACATCTATCCTCTCAGGCTTACTCCAAGGCAATATATACTCATTAGTGGAATAGTGGGCAGAAAATCACCCAAACTCATCTCTCCCTATCTCTGCTTCTTGGTTTTCTATCTCATTGTCTCTATATTCTCTAGCTCTGCCTCTGTCTTTCATTCTGTCTCTGTGTATCTCTGTCTCTTTGTGTTGGTCTCTGTGTCTCTTTGTTTCTATCTCTGTCTCTCTCTTTCTGTGTGTGTCTCTGTCTCTTTCTCTGTGCCTCTTTCTCTAATCATCTGTCTCTTTTTTTCTATTTCTGTCTTTGTCTTTCAACTTCTCTGTCTCTGTGTGTCTCTTTCTATCTCCATCTCTCTCTATGTGTCTGTCTCTCTTTGCCCTGAGCCCATATAATTGAATTTATATAGATTAAAATTATATATCATGCAATTCCATCGTGTTTCCTCTACATGAAATGCCTTTCCAAGACCTTTAAAAGCCAGAACAAATATCACTTTCTCCATTAAACCTTTCCTCATCCCCTATACTAGCTTAAATTTCTCTCTCCTCTTAGTCTTAATAGCAATCTCTTTGAACTTCTCTGATGAGGTTTAGCTCACACTCTCTGTGATGTCACTACAAGATGGAACCAATGGCAGGTTTAATACTATATTTTCCTCCAATTAAAACTATAAATTACTCATTTCTTTCTCTTCCACCCATCCCCCCTTACTTCCATCTTTCCTTTAGGAAAAGTGTAAGCAAGTATCCCAGAACCTTTTGGGACTGTTGTTGTTTAGCTACCTCTGGTCATCTTGATCTATAACTTGCTCACCTTTTTTAGGACAGTCTGATTGGTAATGCCCTGTCTCAGAGAAGGTCCTTCAAATCAGACTGAACATAGCCCATGTTTAATATGTCACTTAGGATAAAAACATTGTAACCACCCAGATTCTATTGTTCTCATCTTTACAATTAAAAAAACCCATCAATTTTGGACCAAAGGGCATGCTTTAAATACAGAGAATTATTGATTTTTTCGTGATTCTGAACATGAGAATGACTTTGCCTTTTCTATTATAATTGATGCTAATACATGACATTGTAACACAACTATCCTTAAAGGACCAGAAAAAGTTTCTTTTCTTCCAGAAAGTTTTTCCTGATGAAGCCCTCCTCATAGAACTTCTTTAGCCATTAGCCTGTAGTATGCCATTTAGCACTTCAATGCACCTAGGTTACCTAGTCCCTTTTTTGTAGTATAGCCCTTCAACATTCTCTGTGGTCCACTTATACTCAAAGCTACAGCTCACAAGTGCTCATCAAGATGTTTCCTTTTAGTGGTCAGTCAGAAGACACAATTAGTTGAAAACTAAACATTTAAAGCAAAATCAGAGTAAGAAAATTAACAATAGAGCAGTCCCCCCATAAATCTGGGGCACTCTACCACAGGAACATCACCATCAGTGCTACAAATGAATATGCCTAAGGAACTCAAGGGCAGCCCAAGAAGGGGACATATGTGACTGGGATACAAGCACGAAGGAACACACATACAGGAAACCTGTCACCAAAGCACTGAATGAAGGGACTCAGATGGGAGACACCTGTAAAAAGGTGTAAAACACACAAAAAGAAGGAAAGTTTTTAATCTCCTTTGCTACAGGGCCAACAATATCAACAGTGTCTCCACTCCTTCTGGGCCTGTTCCAATTATCCTCATATGGTCTCTGTAGGACGGATAGTCACAGATAGTGTGGATGAACAGGACACATGGTTGTTGGGTTTTCCCCTATTTTTTCCCTCTATTTCCACCTTCTAACGTTAGAGTCCTTAGCTGTGATGGTGTCTCTTCCTCACGAGTAGATGCTTCTTTTAGTTTAGAACCCCGAGGCTTACATTTCAGTTTTGTTTTGAACAACAGATGCGGACTTATTTGTTATAAGGGTCTCCCACTTCCCCCAATTGGGAGAGAGAAAACAAATGCTTGTTAATTTTTTAAAGCAACTTAAAAAAAACAAAATAGATGCATAGTCCTTGGCCAAGGAAGAAACCCTTGATTTTTCTCCATGAGGAAAGGACTCCATCAGTTTTCAGAGACTTAGTTGTATGTATCTTTTTCTCCAGAGGGAGAGTATTTGCCTCCAGGGTCCAAGCCCTTTTAGAACACAGAATAGCTACCCTGCTAAGTAGAGCCCATGGACATTTAATATCTTTAAAACTATTGTGTCTGGGGCTGAATTGCAGGCAGTTGTCTCAGACAATTATGACTGGGTGAAAGAAATTCTTTGTAACTTCCCATTTAATCTCTTATATGTATCTTGTACCCTGAAATCCTATTCCAATAAAGGTCTGTCAAAGAACTCTGTCACTAACTGTATGGGTTTTGGTCCTGTGATTGTTCTAAAACTCAAGCCTCCCCTGGTCTCCCATACAGAACTATAGGAAGAGACCAGGCTGACTCCTAAAGGTAGATCTCTCAAACTGATCAAATTAGTTTAAAGAAAGGACTAATATCCTGAGAAAAAGTGATGGGCTGGGAATGAGAGGACCTGATTCTTCAGCGACTAAGTTGCACAGTTAATAGAACACCTTTATTTGTCTCAGTTTCCTCATTGGTAAAATGGGAGTAATAATAGCACCTACCTCCCAGTGCAGGGTCAAATGAAATGATGATTGCAAAGTACTCAACCCAGTACCCGTCACATAATAAATAGACACTATATAAATGTGAACTATCATCATTGTTACCTCTGACTCTCTTACTGGATTTATCTTTTGTTGTTCGGTCACTCAGTCATGTCTGACTTTACATGATCCCATGGACATCTTCTGAGAAGAGGAAGGAAAGGGTCCAAGCACCCCAAGAAATTTTGCCTGGTGCCCTAGCAACCTGGGAATCTGCAAGTCCTGTTGGGTAGAGCTGTCCAGCTCTTCTGGCTCAGTATCGCTCTGTGGGTAGACAATGTCCCTTTCCAGCTTCCCCTAGGCTGGCTGTGTTTCAGGCACCAGGGGTGGCCTGGCTCCCAGCCTGGGCATCGGAGCTGAGGGAACCCAAGAGGGTTTGGTAGAGCCACTAATGACTGTGAGTTTGAGGGGTGGAGGCCTCACATGCTCAGAGCCAGGAGGTCATGTAAAACCCACAGCTGCTGCTTTGCATGTTCCCTGATTAGATCCAGGCATGTGGCGTATGAGGGAGGGTTGTAAAGTTAGCTTTTATTGAGGCTAAATAAAACGGCCAACAAAATCCTTTTATTAGGAGGAAAGACCAGTTTCCTCATGACATTTCAGAATCTTTCAAAGCTTCCATTTCTTTTTGAGCAGCATACATATTTAGGATAATAGCTCATTTCCTCACAGGGTTGTTGGAGGTATTACATGATATGAGGTATATAAAGAGAACACTGTGTGACTATAAAAGTATAATAAGTGTAGCCTACTCTTATTATTATTAAAATAATAATATTAATATAGAGCCTACCAAAAAGGAGTTTGGGTGATTTAAAAGATTACTACCCAATTAATACTCTAAAACTGGAACAGGACTATATTGAACCACAGAATTTAAAGAATTTACTTAAGTTCATATGGGGAACAAAGGTGGAGGTCAGAAGGCCAGATTAAGAACTCAAATTTCTTGATTTTTTTCATGTTATATAAAGATAATTCCTTTAAAAAGTTTTTCAATTAACAAACATATAAAAATTTTAATTTGTCCCTTCTATTACCTCCCATCTGTAAGAGAGTTAAGGGATTGAGGGAGATAGACAGAGAGGGAAAAAGGGAAAGAAAGAAAAGGGCATGAGGAAAAGAGAGGGAGGAGGGAAGGAGGGAGAGAAGTAAAGAAGGAAGGAGAGAGGAGAAAAAGAAAAGAGATAGGAAGGAGAAAGAGTAGGTAAGTGAAGGAACAGAGAGAAGGAGGAAGGAAACAAGGGGGTAGAGAGGAAGAAACAGAGATGGATACAGAGAGGAGAAGTAGAAAGAGAGACAGAGACAGAAACAAAGAGACAGAGAGAGATAGACAGGGAAACAGAGACAGAAAAAAAGACAGACAAAAAGAAAGGAACAGAGACAGATAGAGACATAGAGATAGGGAGTGGGAAAAAGAGAGAGAGAGAGAGAGAGAGAGAGAGAGAGAGAGAGAGAGACAGAGACAGAGAAAGATAGAGACAGAGACAGAGAGAGACAGGCAGAGAGAGAGACAGAGACAGAGACAGACAGACAAAGAGAGACAAAGAGAGAGAGGGTGGGGGAGGGAGATAAAAGAGACAGATTCAGACACAGAAAGAGGGAGAAAGAGAGGAGAGAGAAAAAGAGATGGAGGGGAAAGTGCAAATGAAAGGAGGGGAGAGAATGATAGAGAGGAACAGAGGGAGAGAGTTGTTTTTCTTTTTAATCATTTCTCTTTAATATGTATAAATGGCTTTCCTTTTTCTGTTCATTTTGCTCTATAATAGTTCATAAAGGGTTTCCCACTTTCCTCTGAAATAGTCCATTTCACGTTTCTAACATCATAATTAGAGTCTTAAATTCTTTTGAAAAAAATACATTTAATGATTTTTTTTTGTTTTTCTGTTATCATAATTTCTCATTCCCAGCCCTCTCCAGACTGATGCCTCCCTTGTGACAAAGAAAAATAATTAAGTAAAAACATCTACAGTCACTGAACCTGACAAACGGCACCATAGTCTTTTTTGGTCATCCCCTTCTTCTCTCCCATGAGGGGAGGTATATTTCATTATCTTTTTGTCATCCCTTCACTGTTTTTTTTTTTTCCAATTATTCTTAGGTCATCTTTTTTTTTTTTTTTTTTTTTTTTTTTTTTTTGGTGATCTTTTCATTTATATTGCTATAGCATTGTACATTGGTTTTACTCTGCATCCATTTATACAAATTTTCCAATGTTTCTCTGGCTTCCTCCTAGGCTTCATTTCTTATAGCATAATGTAATTCAATTATATTTAAATGCCATAGTGTTTTTTTCCCTCCAGTCATTAGTTAATTGATGAAACTAATTGTTACCAATTCTTTATACTACAGAGTGCCACTATGAATGTTTTGGTGTATGTTTCTTTACCAGTTTCCATCATTTTTTAACCCAACCTCTCAAATCTTGCTTCTCAGGGGTTTTTTGGGTACTTTTTCCCCCATTAGTGTTAAAGTGCCTTGAGGGCAGCTACTGTCAGGGCCTTTCTGTTTGAATTTGGATTCTGAGAGCTTGGCGCACTTCCGGACGCATAGAAAGTCAAGAATAAATGCTTCTTGACTTGACTTGACATTTCTTTTGATCTTTAACTTTCTTGGGGCTACCTGCCAGGTAGTAGGACTGCTGGTTTAAAGAGACAAAAAGTAGGATTGAAATTCTCAAGGTGTCAGTTTAGTCACATTTCTTGTATAATTACAGATATTTACCTTTCTCCATTGAATTTTCTCACTTTTTGTCATGCTAATTTGAGCCTTACTTTACTGAGGAAGGAAAAGGCACACAAAGACAATGTGCTTTGACCAAAAAACTCTTATTGGGAAGATATGGTGCATGAGGTCATGAAGAGGTAGACATGACTAAATAATAAAAACAAGCCACAACATCCACAACACTCCCAAGTGTGGCCCAAAGCAGATTAAAATGTCATTGGGAAGTATTTGGCAGTAGAAATAAAAATTCAGTAAAACATAGATAATGTTAATAAGTGGTTTCCTAAAACAACTTGCATCTTTGGAGATCCTTATATATGGTTTAGTGGCCCCAGTTCTATTTAAGTTTGACATCACTGCCCTAAGCTCCTCATTGAGAATATAAATCACAGAGAGGGTATTGACTTGAATTACTACAGAGAGTATCTTCATCTGAGGAATCCCTTATATCAGTGAAACCACAGTATTGTTGCTGTTCAGTCTTTTCTATTGTGTCTAGCTCTTTGTGACCCCCATTTTGGGTTTTCTTGGCAAAGATAGTGGAGGGTTTACCATTTTCTTCTCTACCATTTCTATAACTATCCCTTAATTAGAAGAGAATGGAGAACAATTAGGGAGTATTAAACACCAATCAAAGCTTTGACAAAACTAGAGTCCATTTACTAGAGTCCATTTACTGACAAAATCATAAGTATCTTAATGGTAATAATTTATATAAGACTTTAAAATTTGTAAAACACATTATTTCATGATCAATTTGAGCCTCACAGCAAATTCTATTATCCCACTGACTAGGCTAACTAAATATAGAGAAACTTATTACCTATAGGTTGGCCACTGACTGATGAATTCTTTGTCATTGTCATTAATGAAACAAAGAAAAATAGAAAATGATGCAATGCCATGTATACAGGAAAAATCCCAAATGGTCCCTTACTGCTTCTTTCAGCCACCAAAATGTAAAAAAGTGGCGAGGGGCATAGGGTGTTAGATGAACAAGCATTTATTAAAGCACTCATAATGTGCTAAACTCTGTGTGTGCAAAGCCCTGAGGATACAAAGAAAGCCTTCCCTCCACCCTTAAGGAGCATACCTTCCAATAGGGGAGATGACATAAATAAATAGATATATGCACAACAGACACAGGGTAGATAGAAAATAATCTGAAAAGGGAAAGTAATAGTTGTTAAGGGAATGAAGAAAAGTTTCCTGCAGAAATTGGGTTTTGATTGAGCCTTGGAGAAGCTAGGCAAACTAATAGCAAGTGAGGGGGCAGAGCATTGCAGACATAGGAGATAGCCAGGGCAAAAGTAAGAAGGTGGGAAATGTTTGGTGAACCATAAGTAGAGCAGTATTCTACTATTACTGATTCATATTTTGTAGAAAGATGTAAGATGTGAAAAGACTTAAAAAGTTGGAAGGGTCAATTTCAGTGCCAGAGGACTTAGTATTTGCTCCTCAATGCAATTAGGAACCACTAAAGCTCTTTGAGCAAACGAACCGATATAGTCAGTTCTGTGCTTTAGGAAAATCATTTTGACAGCTGAGTGGAGGATGAATTTGTGTGGGGAAAGATTTGTGTCAGAGATTATTGCTGTAGATCAGGTGAGAAGTAATGAGGATCTATACTGGATGGTGGCTATGTGAGTAGAGAAAAGAAAAATAAGTATTAGACATATAATGAAGATAGAAATTATAAGATTTGGCAATAGATTGGATGTGTAAGGAGAATGTCACTGAAGAATCAAAGATGACCTCAAGGTGATGAGTTTAGGTGACTGGGAAGAAGATGATAACCTCAACAGTAAGAGGCAAGTTTGGAAGAAGAGATGATTTAGGGATAAAGACAATGAATTCTGTTTCAGGCATGCTATGTTTGAGATATTTACAGTATACCTAGTTTGAGCTGTCCAAGAGACAGATGATGAGGAAGAATTAGAGTTGACCATATATCCATGATCATATCATCTTCTACATAGAGATGACAAATGTACCTATAGAAGCTGGAGAAATTACTAAGGTAAGTGTACTGAGAAAGAAAAGAAGAGGGACAAAGACAAGGCTTTGGGGGACACCTGTATTTCCTGGACATTACCTAATTTAAGATCCATCAAGAGAGTAAGAAGTAGAACAAGGGGTAGGAGAACAACAAGAGAAAACGAGTCATGAAGATCTAGAAATGATGTATCTAAAAGAAGAGGATGATTGATAGTGTCAAAGTCTCCAAAAATATTAAAGAGGTGAGGATTGAGAAAAGGCCACAGTTTCTAGATACTTTCTGCATCCTCTTAGAAGAAGATGATCTGGTCATAGTAAGGTGAGGAATATTAGGTAGATTAATAAGTATCCTCACCATTTCAGGAGGAAGCAAGGAAATTCTCCCTGGGTGGATCCTGGGTGGCAAACTTATGAGAGAATATGGTCAAGAGTTACACAAGATAAACAGGCAGGGAGGGGATATAGTCTGCATCTTTGAAGGAAAGATCCAGATCAATAAGATCACAGATCACAGATATGGAAATGTCCATATTTTGTTTAGTAACACAGTGAAATAGGATCTACATTATTGTTCTCATTTTACAGATGAGGACATAGCTTGAAAGACATTACTTTCTCATGGACACAAAGCTAGTAAATGTCAGGGGTAAGAATTAAGTCACTATCTTCTAGTTCACTCTGCTTCTCACTTAGCCTAAACTATATTAATTTAAGCTAACACTAGCTTGGCTCCCAGCTCTTAGTTGAAGAGGGAATCAACAACTGTGATTGACTTCTCTTCTTTCTCCCAAGAAGCTCTCTAGGGCCTTTGGCTCTGTTATTCTCAGCTATCATATGATTATTCTCAGCTATCATATGACCTATTTAACTCACTCCCCATTAATGGGTTAATGGGTAACACAGCCCATGATCAGGAAAATAAGATGGTGCCCATAAGACGTTATCTTCCTATGATAAATTCTCCAAAGAGAAACACATAATTTCATCATAGGATTCATCTAGGTTTGATATCCAGATATCTAGAGGAATAGCAGAAATTGGAGTTTGGGAAAAGACTTGAGAAGACACAGTAACTGTCTGCAAGTATTTGAAAGGTTCACATGTGGAAGGTGGCTTAAATGGGTTTTGTTTAGCCCCAATAGGCAGAATTAGAAGCAATGGATGGAAATTACAGAGGCAGATCTATGTTTGATATTAAGAATACCTTGACAATAATATTTTAAAGCACTTAGCCCAGGGCCTGGCACATAGTAAGTACTTAATAAATGCTTGTTCCCTTTTCCTCCCTAACAGCTACTTCTAAGTGAAATGAGCTGCTTTGGGAGGGTAATGCTAATAATAGCTACATTTATAGAATGAATTAAGATTTGCAAACTGCTTTGCAATACTTAAGTTTTGTAGACTTGAAGGCCAACCCACTATCCACTGCCAAGGAGTCCAGTGCCTGGAGTCAGGAAGACCTGAATTCAAATACTGCCTCAGACCCTCACTAGCTATGTTTCTCTGGGCAAATAACTTAAGTATTTTACCTCAGTTGCCTCAGTTGTAAAATGGTGACAATAGTAGGAATCTACCTCATAGGACTATTGTGAAAATCTAATGAGATAATATTTGTAAAGTGCTTAACCTAGAGCCTGAAATGTAGTAGATTCCTGGATATACATTGCTTTGTATATATTTGTTTCCTTGTTGTCTCCCCCATTAGATTGTAACCTCCTTGAAGGCAGGGGACTAACTGTCTTGCCTCTTTTTGTATCCCTAGTATTTAGCACATTTCTGGGCACAAAGTTGATATTTAATAAATGTTACTTGATTGATTATGATTATGATTACAATCAACTCCTAGATTTTTGTTTTGTTGTTTGGATGAAAACTAGTTTCATTGGTAAAGGAAACTCCCCTTTAGCAACTTTCTGTATCAATGTAGGTTTGTACAAATTAGTCCTTTGCTGCTTAGTTTACAGTTGCTCTGGGCAACTGGAAAGTTAAATGATTTATCTAGTCCTACAATCAGTAGACAAAGGCTAGATCTGGAGCCAAGTCTCCTTGATTCTGAGGTCAAGTTCTCTTTCCACTAGTAATACCATCTTCTCCATGTTTATTATAGTTATCTGCCTACTTATCGCTTGTTGGCTGTGAATTCCATACAGGCATTAGTAAAAACTAGTCTTATGGAAATTTTGAAATCTTCCCAGTACCTGACAGGATATTCATTGTATAATTAGTACTTAAGAGACATTTTGTTGTTGTTGTTTAGTCATTTCAGTTGCTATCCAATTTGGTGTTTTCTTGGCAAAGAGAGTGGGATGGTTTGTCATTTCCTTCTCCAGCTCATGAGGAAACTGAGGCAAACAGGGTTAAATAACTTGCCCAGGGTCATCCAGTTAGTAAGTGATTGAATTGAAATGGAAATGGAATGATGAAAGGATACCCAATAAAGAAGACTTGCTTTGAGAACTACAAAACTAAGTGTTATGAAAGTTAAGAAATGGGAGGAGGGGACCTTCCAGCAGGACAAAGGTAATCACTCTAACTTGGGTTCCATTTGGAATATCTTCAAAATCCAGAAAAGTCCTTCAGGATGAGAAAACAAATGCTGAGCCCTGGCTGGTCAGACAGGGCTTCATGAAAGAGGAGGGAGACCTTCATCTGGCTCCCAGAGGAGATTTTGTAGACATACAGAAGGGTATTTCAGGGGCAGGGAAGCACATTCAAACATCCATTACCCTACCCATACATGTATTTATCAA
Source organism: Sarcophilus harrisii (assembly GCF_902635505.1). Taxonomy (NCBI): domain Eukaryota; kingdom Metazoa; phylum Chordata; class Mammalia; order Dasyuromorphia; family Dasyuridae; genus Sarcophilus; species Sarcophilus harrisii. Next base: position 262,979,839 of record NC_045426.1, read on the forward strand.
TCTAATCCAATAAACAGTATTTTTGATTTTTTATCACACTTAATCACCAAAAAATAAAAATGTTAATTTGTCAAAAAAGAAACAAGACTGAATGTGAGTCATTTAACTTCTTTTATGTAGTTGTCTTAAAATATATATATTAAAATTTTAGTATATATGTAAATGTATAAAGATATATAAACAAATATATATTAAATTAAATTTCCATTGTACTCAGTACTGTGAAATGAAAATAAAAAGAAAATATAATTCTTGCCCTCAAAGAGTTTACATTTTACTGGTGGGTATAACATGAAAACAGATAAGTATATATGGATCTATATATAAATATATATAGATCCATATATACGCAAACAACAAAGGGGATTCAGAAAACCTTCCCATGAGCAAAGGCTTATCTTTGAGTCTCTTGAATAGTCAAACTTTTGATTCCTTACATTTATCATAGCAATCATAGATTGGCTATGCTCTCCTAGATCCACTACAATTTGGCATTAAGTAGTTGTCAATGAAAATGAATTTGTATGTAGGTTCTTCCACCTAATCCTTACAGGCACTAAGCAAAATTCCTTATCATCTGTCCTTTCCATTCCATTTTCAATCACCATCCTATACAAGTCTTCCTGGATTGATAATCTTCCAAGATTGTTGCAATAGCCTCCTGACAACCATAGTTATTCTCAAACCTAGATCTTGTTGTTCCTTTGCTCAATAATCTTCAATGGTTCCCTATTGTTTAACGAATAAAATTCGAATTGCTTAATCTAGCATTTAAAGTGTTCTACAATTTCACAATTGCCTTTCTAGCCATCCTCAAAGAACTTAGAAAGGATGAGGGATGTTTGAGGTGCTTCCCTAGCATGAAAAAATATATATCATTTCTCTGTCCTGAGCTACCCCCAGGTATCAGGGCCATCTCCACTCCTCCTGATCTATATTCTGCCACTAGACCCAAATGGCTCTGGAGGGGAAATTGAGACAGGTGACCTTGCACAGCCCTCCCTCACTTAAATCCTATTTGTTTGCATGTCAAGGTCCTATTTGCAAAGGAAGGACAAACAACAGCCAGGAGCAGAACAGATAACAGATGGAACCTCAAAGTACAGGAGAATCAATGCATTCCAACATATCAGTGGATGCAGAATGGAGCTAGGTGGTTAGAGTGTGAGCCTGGAGTTCAAATCCAGCCTAGGCAAGTCACTCTGCCTCAGTTTCCTCATCTGTAAAATGAGCCGGAGAAAGAAATGACCGATGGTTCCAGCATCTTTGCCAAGAAACTCTAAATGGGGTTACAAAGTGTCAGACATGACACAAAACGACTAAACAATGACAAAGAAGGGTGGGCTTTGCGGTTAGCAGAGCTGGGGCTCAAACCCGCCACCGACACAGTAGCCGGATGACAGGGTCTGTTGTGTGGAGCTCTCCGGCAATCTTGGCAGCTCCCCGCTTCCCTAGCGGCGGTGGTCCGTGCTCGAGGGTAGTCAGAATTTTCAAACAGTCCTTTTCTGCTCGCCAACCTTTGGTTTTTCTCTTCCCCTTGTGCTGGCCGGTACAGACTGTTTAAATTGGAAATTATTTGTATTACTGTCTGTAAATAATAGATGAAGGAGTGAAGTGGAGTTTGGTAGCCTTTCCATAAACTCCTCCTCACTTTAATTAGTGCGAAACAGCCTGGTGAGAATGCGAGGTGCCTTGATGCTGGTAATTAAAATTGAAACCACTGCAAAGCTGCTCTATTTTTTATCGAAGCTGCTGTTAGGAGCCGAGAGCCCGCAGACCGCTCTGCAGTAAAGAGTGATAATGAAGGTGTGAATTCCCCTGGGGGGAGGGGCAGCTGCAGCGATGGCTGAACTTACAACAGATGAAAATGCAGGAGCAATTAGAGGTGGCTGTGTACAGGCTGGGCATAGGAGATTAGTTGGCATCTTGGGAACGAGGCGGGGAGGGACAAGGAAGGATGCTGAGGGTGGGGGGAGACTTTGAGGGGGAGGTGGCTGTGGGGCTGGTTTTCCCCCTAATAAAAAGAATAACTGTCAGGTTGACAATGTTAGCATTTTTCTTTTAAAAGGAAAGAATCAGTTTCTTAGCTTTTATAGAACTCGTTGAATCAAAAATGTCAGAGCTGGAAGATTGGAAGTTTCCTGAGGACAGGAACTGTTTTAACTCCTTCCATTATATCCCTAGCATCTTAAGGGTGCCGGTATAAAGTAGATAACTTAGTAAGTCTTTCCTTGATTGATTTTATGGATCATCTAGTCCTCATTTTTGCAAATGGGGAAACTGAAGTCCAGAGAAAAAATGACAATTCAAAAGTCACAGCCAGAAGTAGAAATTCAAGTGACTAATTCTTGATCTGCTGCGCCATGCTGCATAGTCATTACACATTTGCGGATACCTCTGCCTTTTACACCCAAAGCAGAGGGTAAACTCTTTAAGGGCAGGAATTGTAGCTTATATTTTATCTATTCCTCCCCCCAACACACACACACACACACACACACCCCTCCAGTACTTAGTACAAGGATAGAACCCTGGGGCTTGAATCAATATTGGATTTGTGGAATTGGGATGAATTAAATTATAACAACAATGATAACTGACATTTATATAGTGCCATATAAGTACTTACATTTATTATCTCATTTGAGCTTCACAGCAACCCTGTGAAATAGATATTACAACTGTTCTGGGCCAGGCCTAACTCAGGCTGGTCTATTGGTTCAGACTTGAGATTAAAATGAAATAGGACTGGCAGTGCCAAGAGAGAAAGAGAATTTGGACCAAATAGGTTTTATTAAGTTCATCTGCAAGGGAATCTCACTAAAGAAGAAGAAAAGACTCCCCAAATGAACAGTGCACAAGGTTTATATAAATTTTAGGGAGAAATTGGGAAAAGGGGACTGGCAAAAGCTGATTTGTGAAGGTCCTATTGCTGGGGCTCAAGGCTGATCTGGCAGAATAACGCTTTTACTCCCAGAAGTCCCTTCCCCTTCCTACATTAAACTATTTCTGGGAGTAGTTTTGGGGTTAGGTGTTTCTGATGACAGAAGACTGGGAACTAGATTGTTTCTTAGAACGAACTGTAGAAAAGGGTATTTTGGGTTAATTGCATTGCAAGCACTAATAGGAGGGTACAGACATATATGTGTGAACAAAATAGAGTGATTCTCAAAATGAAATAGCTCTGGATCCATGATTCTCATAAACTGCGTCACATTTAACAAAGAAAGTTTACTCAAAATGGAAAGGATAGTTAGTAAATAAATTTATAGCATTACTTCAAGTGGGCATAGCTTCCCTCACCTTAGAATTTGCCCCTCTGGCACACTCAGTCAGAAGGAAGTCCATCAAGTCTGGAAAGCCCCAATTACAGATGTTTATGCTTTAGGTAACCAGGAACATCAACAGTTATAGCCTTAGCTCCCTAGACTAATTTTTAGGGGAAAACTAGCCTAAGTGGTTGTGATCTTTTAGTCACTGTTATGGGTTTTAACTAGATTAATAGAGGATGGTCCTTCTACCATACCTTACATGTTGTGATGAAATGTCTGAAAGCCAAATATAACTGTGCTACCTCCTTACTCTAATTATTGCTACTGTGTCCTCTTAGGCAATGTGTTGTGCATTTCTAGTTACTTAACAAGGACTATTATCATGGGTTCCAACCATATTAGTAATAGATGTTCTTCCAGAATTATCCAGGTCCACTGGCAGGACAAAGGTCAGGACAATTGGCAATGTTCTGGGATGCAGTGGATGATCTTGGCAGCTTTAATGTCTGACCAAACTCTAGAAGCTCCACAGTACCTTCTTCAGTCAACTTCCTGGCTATTGGGACCATTTGTTCTCATTTGCCCATTTTTTCCATGGAGTTCATATGCTTAGGGTTGACATTACCTTAACTCTCTATTGGGCTTGAGACCCGTCAGTTACCCTCAACCTGCTTTAACCCATCTGCAAAATAGTTTACTGGGATGTGGATTGCACATGTTACAGCTTCTGGGAGCTACGAGTAAAAATTAGGTGACAGGTAGATACCAAAAATCAGTCCTGAAAAGGGCTCAGGAAGCCCTCATACCAGAGGTTTTTTAAAGGGTTTTCAACTATTTAACTGGCCTTAGAAACATTAATCTCTAATTAATCTGAACAATTCAATTCATAAAACAAAAGCCTAGAGTGATGGCTTTGGAGGAGATACCAACAAAAGACAGAATGAATCCCAAGGCTGAAATCTCAGGCTTTGCTTTCTCCTTTATAAATATCAAGTCCAAGATCATAATGATTGGGTGAGAAGGCTAAGGAAAGCCAGTTGATCTCCTGGTGTAAAGTAATAACAATGAACTGGGACTGTATCAGGAACACTAGAGCCACAGTACAGGCAAAACTTCTGGCACAATGAATTGATCCTAATCATGGATCAGTATAATCTAGAGTAAGGTAATTAAGAGGCCAAATCCTTCTTGCATACAGCCAATCCTAGGGCCTGTATCAATCCCAAGATTTGGCCCTTTATACTACCCACTCAGTTTTCTCTGGTCTAATTACCTTCTCCTTGGGAGCACCAGCAAGGGTAGGAAGGGGCAATTACAGCAAACCTTTAAAGGTGTCTACCATGGTACTTCCTCCTTATTCTGTAGGGTTGAGTAAGGATTCCCCTTACTTTTAATCAAAGACTCAGTATTAATACCAAATTGACTAAAGAATCCCCTTTCTTCAAAGTGAATTTTCATTATAATTTTGTAATAGTTTACCTCTCCCACTTTGTTAGAAATCAAGGAACCTACAAACAATTCTTCTCCCTTTGTCCTCCAAATCCTCTCTGGGAAATTGTCTGAGCTGTTCATTGGAAAACTGTTCTGTTAATTAAAGGGAACCTGATCTATTTCTCATAATTTATGGAGTTATCTGAGGAAGCAAGAACCTCAAGACCTTGAGAACTCACCACATAAGGAAGGGCCATCAAGGGTCAACTGCAGCTATGTCTAAAATCAATCTGTTCTCATGAGACAAGTCTTCCTAGATCTTAGAAGCCATTGCATCAGAAGTCCCTCCCCCTTCCTATGGGATCATTGATTCATTAAAAATACTATTTCTAAGAGTAGTCAGTAGTCAGGAGCATGTTAAAAAGCTCCATTTAACCTGGTCCTAATGGACAAAGACTTCCAAAAACATAGGTTTCAAAGTGAAAGGCCTAGGGAGAAAGATGGTCAGATGGCCTCTTTTAAGTCCTCTAGGGTTGTAGATCATTTTATACTTCATTCAAAAGAGGTGGGTTTTGGGCAAGAGTCTGTTGGAGCTAGTTTTTAAGAGCTCTTTATTAAATTTTAAGTATAAGGATTTGTCTCAGAAATCACAAAATACTATAAACTGGGATTTGTTTATTTTTGTTGTTGCTGATTGCTTAGAATTAAAAAAGGACAAAGAAAATATTAATTATACAGATTAAACTTAAAACTGTGCTGTACATACTTAAAAAAAAAAAAAGAACCAGTTGTAAAATGTTTATCAGCACACTGATATTTGGGAGTAGGGATCAGACTACCTAGATGGAGAATGTGTATTCTCCAAAACCTAAAGATCCCAATAAAACTTTGGGCATTCTTAAGCATTAGTAGTTTGCTCTGGACAGTATCTGGAATCATATGGGTTCTCCACATCCATTGTATTCTCCAAAACATAACTGAGCAGACTGGACTCTGTATTTTCTTAGGGCTGATCTTCCATCCATCATCCTTTATATAGGGCATGGAATGGACATGTCTGACTTAGGCCATAACCCTGTTAGTTCAAGCTCCATGCTGGATGAAATGAGATGCTCATAGGTTAATCAATAGTTAACAAAAGGAAGTTTATTTAGCCATGAAATAGAAGATTTTCAACAAAAATACTCCAAAACTTAGTGTGGGTAAATACACCCCTGGCTCCATGGGGAAATGTGTCTAATCAGCAGAACTGGGTTTGGTGCTTGAGATATCTGCCAAGTCTGAAGATCTCTTAATCTGCGTGAACTTTTTTATGCTCTTAGTTAGAAGCTACCAGGAAGCTGAATAGGGAAATGTAGCTTGAGCCTTAGCCTACTGAGCCAACCAAGTCCCAGGGGAAGTTTTGTTGCCTTTTAGGGAAAAACAAAAAAAGCAAAAATAAACCAAAAAACCAAAAAACAAAACCTAATCTACATTTTAGAAGGAAATAGAATGCTGATAGTGGTTCTATCATAGGGCACCATCCAATCTCTGGCCTCGTCCAATCTGATTAGCATTAAGTCATCAATGTTAGGGTGGACATCAACTTAGAGAGGATTCTCCTCCCTTCCTCTTTCCCTTGTAATCTTTTTCATGTCTCTTCCCACCAGACCTTGGCAGTGTGAGGGTGAATTCAAAAGGCCTTGGGAAAATGTATTAAAGAAAACAAACTTATTGACCAGTCTCAGGCACAGAAATAGAGAAAAAAGCATTAGGGAGGTCAACAACCCAAAACCATTTACTCAGAGACAGGCTATCTGGTTCACCGCATTGACAAGGTTAGAAATCTCCACAATGATCTATGTAACAATTCTGTGGAGAGTCCTGCCTGCAATGCATTGTAAGCTGCCAGGTGCCACTTGCCTTCTCCCACACTTCCCATTCACTCATGTAGCTAAGTACTCTGGCTTCCTTCAGCTCCTCAATAGTAGTTTTTATCCCTCCAAGGACATCGTTTGCTTTTGTATTAACTACATGGGATGGCTTGGCTATTCTCAGGGTTTACATTTGGCCACACAAACAATAATCAGCATAGAAGTTGCCCATAAGAACCCCTAGTAATTCTGTTTCCAAGAGTTCATGATATCAAATCCCATAACATACTCAGTCTAATTGACCACCAAAGTATGATTCATGCAAAGGTTTTCTATTGGAATAATAATCACATCTACCTTACAAAGTTGTAATTGTCAAATGAGATAATATATTTGAAGAATTTTGTAAATCTTAAAACACTATAAAAATATTATCTTCATATTGAGTTGATACACTTTCCCTCAGTAGTCTGCACACTGAAACTACTAATGAAAAATGAGGTTCTTTAGTGGATCCCCTAGGGATCTTCTGGTATGATAATAATCTGGCTACCACTTACTATCATCAACTCCAATCAAATTTGGCTAATGGAATTATATATATTATAATATTATTATACATACTGTTTTCCAGGATCTGCTTACTTCAATTTGTAGCAGTCTCTTTAAAACTTCCCATGCTTTTCAAATTCTTTATATTCACTGGTTCTTACAGTACGATGCCATTCTATTACTTTTATCTATCATAATTAGCCTAGACTAGAAACATAAACTATTGTTGTGATACAAACCCAGCCCACTATTTGTTTTTGTAGGGCTTGGGACCCAAGCATGCCTTTTATATTTTAAGATAAAGTTAATTACATTTTTAAATATAAAAAATAATTCTGAGCTAGTGATGTGTGCAAAAACTGGAGTGGGCCCTCAGGTCTTAGGTTGCTGATACTTGGTCTAGTTATTCCCCAAATGATGGATATCAATTTTGTTTCAAGAGATTTACTGATACAAAAAGTGTTGCTATGAATTTTTTGCTATATATAGGACACTAAACATAGAACTGATCTTTTCTATGGCCTCTTTGAGCTATATATCCAGCAGTGGGTTTTCTAGGTCAAAATATATAGGCATTTTAGGCAGTGTTTCTGCATAATCCCACATTCCTTTTCAAAATGGTCCAACTAATTTGCAATTCCACCAGTAGTACAATAATGTACCCATCTTTCTGCAGTCTCTCCAATATTGTCTATTGCCATCTTTATCATTTTTTGCCAGTCTACAGGGTATGAGGTATTTTTAAATGTACATTTCTCCAATTTTTAGTATCTTCAGAAAGTCTTTCATTATCATTAAGGAATGACTATTGATCTTATATATGTTAGTTCCTTAAATATCTTAGCTATCAGACACTTATAGCAGATGTTTGATGAAAGATTTTTTTCTCAAGCCATTTCCCTTCTAATTCTAGTTGTGTTGATTTTGTGTGAAAGCTTTTAAATTTCATGACATTGAAATTATATATTTTATGTTTTGTAATTGCCTCTGTCCCTTGTTTGGTTAATAATACCGCTAGCCATAGCTTTGAAAAACACTTGATCTGGTTTCTTCTACCTTTTTTAATAGTGTGACTTTTAATATCTTCTTGTGTTTCTAATTCTTTGATATCCCAGAAAATAGCTTTTCTATTATTTTGGTGTGGATAAGATCTATTTGTCTTTGACTTTCTTGGGACCTGTAGCTAGCAGGGGTATCTATGGGTAAAAGATGATGGACATTTTAGTTGTTTTTAGCATGATTTCTCTTTTCTTTCCAGAATAGTTGGACTCATTCACAGGACCAACAGTGTTTTAGTGTGCCTGTTTTCCTGAAACCCACCCAACATATTTATTCATCTTAGCCAATTTGCTGGATGTGAGGGAAAACTTAGAATTGGTTTGGTTTACAGTTCTCCTATTACTAATGATTTGGAACAATCCTTCATGTTATTGTCTGTCTTAGAAACTTTAGAATTAATTGCATGACATGGGAGAGACTGGCACAGGACTGTCCAACATGGCATGCCTTCATCAGAGAAAATGCTGTGCTCTATGAGCAAAGCAGAATTGAATTAACTCAGAAGAAATTCAAGATATGCAAAGTTTGAGAAGTCACCCCAAATGTTCACAGGGACTTTTCTTGTCCAACCTGTGGCAGAACTTTATTCGACTCTAACATAGTGATGTCATTTTGTTTCTCTTCAAGAATGAAGGGCAACAACCAATCAACCATTAGTTTTCAATTCTTTAGAGAATTATTGGTTTATATCCATTGGGGAGCAATAACACTTACCATTAGTACAACTTATGACAGAATCATAGAATCTCAAAGTTGGGATCATATCCTACCTCGTATAGGTTAAGTGCCATATAATTTTATGTGGGTCTTTGCTCCAAAATAAGATTATAAACTCCTCATGGGCTGAGAAAATATCTGTTTTACTCTATTTCCCACTATCTTCCCCAAAGTAGGAGCCCAATAAATAGTGTATGTAATTGCCCTGGTCTCCACATCCTGTCCCCTATATTAGTCCCAATCCACTGGCATCTTCCAGCCCTGATGACTCCATTTTGTTTGGTTCTTTCTGGATCCTGACTCAGTCCAATATCCTGATTGCTAAATCTGACTATCTAAGTTCCTTATAGGGAACCCTTTAACTACTGGTATTCAGCTGTGATCTGAAGAGGTACTAAATTCCTCATTGCCTATTGGTTCAAAGGAGATTTTTTTCCCTAGTGTATTGGTACTGGAAGGGTCATTTGAGGTTATCTAGCCCAATTTCTTTATTTTGTGTATGTTAGAAATTGAAGAGAAAAGGCAACAATTTGCCCAAAATAACATAGTTATTGGCAGTTAGTTAGTGGCAGAACTAGAATTAAAACACAAATCTTCTTGCTCCTGATCTAACATTTTCCCCCACCATATTATACTTAATTTGTGTTTTTTGAGGTAATGGCAATGATGCTAACTATGACTTGGGCAGGGGGGTCATAAAAATTTAAGCTATTTTTCTTTGAATATCTGTCTACCATTGGTCATCTTTAAGATTCAAGAATCTCTTCCTCTACTTACATTCCTCACAAGGGTATGGTGAATCAAGAACTCAATAAGTTTTTGGACTTTGAGTTTAACTTTGAGTTCAAACACTTGGTGTCAACGGATCTGAGTTCAAATTCTTGCTCTGATACTACATGAGTTTTTAATGGAGAACCCTATACTTTCTGGTTTTCAGCTATGATCTGAACAGGGACTAAATTTCTCAATGTTATTGATTCCCAAGAAATAAGATATAACATAAGATTTATAAGATATAAATAAGATATATCCTAAGATATAACCTTGACTTCAGTTAAATGGGAGATTTGGAACAGTTCAATGGTGTCAAACTCAAATAGAAGTGGGACCATTAATTCATACAGGAGAATTCCTATAGGCCCTTTATAGACTTATTTTTAAAAATATATTATCTATGTTTTAGTGTATTTTTACTTATTTCATTAAACTTCCCAATTACATCTCTTTATCTTTGCATGTATTTGGAAAAATAAAATACTATTAAAAAGAAAGTTTTCAACTTTCACCTTTGCAAAACCTTATGTCCTAAATTTTTCTCCCTCCTTTCCCCTTTCCCTCCCCAAGATAGCAAGGCATTTGATATAGGTTAAACATGTGCAGTTCTTCTAAACATATTTCCCTATTCATTATGCTGTGCAAAAAAAAAAAAAAAAATCAGATCAAAAGAGAAATAAACATGAAAAAGAAAAAAAAAAAACAAGCAAACAAACAACAACATAACAAAAAAGGTGAAAATACTTTGCTTTGATCTACATTCAGTCTCCATTGTTCTCTCCCTGGATGTGGAAGGCACTTTCCATTACGAGCCTATTGCGAATTACATTTTAATCTGGTTTGGGCTGTACCCAGTTTTGCAGGCAGTATGTAGCCCAAGGGCAGAGCATTTGACATTTCAGGACTGGCTGACCTCTAAGTTTTCTTCTAGCTCTAAAATCTATGTTCTTATGGCTACAAATTTTTGTTTTAGGGACACAAATCACCCCAAGTCCCATGCTTTGAGCTACTCAGGGTTATTGGAGCATAATGTGACTTAGAAGAATAATCAAGGACCAGAGAGCTGCTACTAAGGGCACAGCCCCTAAAATCCCCTCTATCATCAAGGCCCCTCATGATCATATAATCATAATCATATAATCCCATGAGCTTTCAGGCTACATGTTGCTCCTTTGAGAAGCTGGCTCACATTAAGAGTTGACCTTGCTACTTATTTTAACCTGGACTACTGTTTAAGGATCAACCAATCAATCAATCAACTAGCATTATCTAAGTGCCAGATAGTGACTAAGGGAATATAAGGATAAAAATGAAACAGTCCAACTTTTCCATTTTATAGATAAGAATACTGAGGACTAGGAAATTTAAATTATTTTCCCAAGGTCACACAACGTATAAGCATCAGAGACAGGATTTAAACCCAGATTTGACTGCAGAATTAATGAAAAGGCTTTCATTAACCTGGAGAAAAACATTAGGGTTAGGGGAATGAGGGGTATCACTGAAATATAGTCCACTCCCATACTCCTCTAAGAGATGACCCTGCCTTCTTTTTCTACCAAGAGGAAAATCCTTCAGAAAGGATACCTGACTTTGATATGGTACTAATTTAATGTTTATCCAATAACAAAGGCTTTGCAAAGCCCCTTACCTTTCCAGGAGCCTCAGGTAACACTGTCGACTCATAATTGCTCTGATCCCTTTATCCTATGGCTTAATAAATAATTTACCTGAATTATTAAAATGAAAATTTCAACATTATTAAAAATTAACCAACTTAAATGAGCCAATGGTAAATAGCTGGGGTGGCTCTTTCTGAGGAAAAGCTGGCCAGAGACAGTAAGGTAAATAACCCAAAATGATTTCAGTGCATTTGACATCAGATGCTGCATACATAACCACCTACTTACTGGGCTTAAGAGGGAGACCTCCAAAATAGAGGAGGAAAAAGAGGGATGGATGGTACTGGGGAGAGTCAGAAGGTTAAAGAACTTTGAAGAAGGACCTAAAAGAATATCTCTACACAGGGGCAGCTACTCTGGGGAACCATAGGAGAGTCTCTTCTTTCCAAAAGAATACTGACCCAGGCTGGGGAAGTTGTGGACCCTAATAGTGTCTGGAGGAGAATCCAAGGACACAAATCATAATGGGAACTGAATGGGAATTACCAACCAGGGGGCCAGAATGTTTTTGTACTACAGGTTACTAAAACCAGACTTTTTTTTAAAACACAAATAGGCTGATTAAATTGGGGAGTAATTGATTTGGAAAGGAAATCTACTTTTTAAAGATTAAAAAATGTTTTTTTTAAAAACTTTTACAGCTAAAAAATAAGGTATTTTAATTAAAAAAAACCCCCTGTAAATATAAAATATTTTCTGTGAATATGGTAAGAGAAATAAATCTTTGTCAGTTGTATAACAGCATTGTAAACTTAGAGAAGTCTCTCTGCCCCTCAGAAGCTCATCCCCTAGCAGAGCCAAGATCAAGGGTTTACTAGAACCAGTTGTTCAATTTTTAGTGTGAGTATTTTCACCTCAGAAATAGGCAAAGCTACAAATTAGGGCTTGATTTATTGGTTTGTTGATTGCTGATACTTAGGAAAGTGATGGAGAAAAGATTAATAATGCAGATGAAACTTATAAAAGTGTGTCCTCCATCCATGTCTTTTATTTCTCTCTACAGAAAGCTAATTGTTAAACATTTATCAACCCACCAGTAAGAAACACCAGCATTCCTAGCCACAGGCCCCACACTACTACGGAAGGAAAGAAATTTTGTCAGAGTCCAAAAGAAATTAGCTTGTTGACAAATATGAACTTCAATAATGTGGAAAGGTTAGGATTCACAATTCCAATTGTAAAGGTTATAGCTATCCTCTAACATCAGATACCATATCTCCATATCTCTTATATTTCGATTAGGGATGAGGGTAGGACCCACCCTGAAGAGGATAGAATTGCAGCATAATAGGATTCTTTAGCTGGAATTTTAGAGATCTTCGAGGTTTATCCCATCATATTATGGAAAGGAATAGTGAGGACCAAAGAAAGTGATTATGGATTTGGGGATGGAAGGTACCTTTGAGGTCATGTAATCTAACCTTCACGTTTTACTATTGGGGAAACTAAGTCACAGAGAGGTCAACTTTACTGGCCCAAGGTCACAGAATCAGGAATTGAATCTAGGCCCTCTGGCTCCAAAATCAGTATTCTTTCCACAGTATCACACTGTCTCCCTTTGCTCAAACTTGCGTAGCTAACTACAATGCTTAGCCCATAACTTAGGTTGCTCATTCCTAGTTCATTACTTTTTTTCTAATAAAAATAAATTGAAATCTGTCCACAGGGGCAGCTAGATAGATAGAGCACTGGCTCTGGAGTCAGGAGGACCCCAAATGAAAGGGGAAAATGAAAGAAAACCCCAAATGGGGTCATGAAGAGTCAGACATGACTAAAAATGACTAAACTATCAACAAAGGACTGGTTAACCTGAAAAAAAAAGAAGACCTAGAGGAAACATAATAATTGGCTTCAAGTGTCTGAAGGGCTAGCATATGAAAGAGAGATTCAACTTGCTCTGCTTGGCCTCAGAGGTCAAAATTAGAAGCAATGAATGGAAGCCATAGGGGAAATTTTAGGTTTGATACAATATAAGGAAAAACTTCCTAACAACTAGAGCTAATCAAAAATGGAATGGGCTGTCATGAGAGGTGGTGTGATCCCCCTCCCTTGATGTATTCAAGCAGAGTTACTAGATAACTCAAGTTTGTAGACAGATGCTTCCTTCCTTTCTTTTTTCTTCCCTCTCTTCCTTCTTTCCCTCTTTCCCTCCTTCCCTCTTACCCTCCTTCCCTCCCTCTCTCCTTCCCTCTTTCCCTCCTTCCTTCATTCTTTCTCTTTCTTTCTTTCTTTCTTTCTTTCTTTCTTTCTTTCTTTCTTTCTTTCTTCCTTCCTTCCTTCCTTCCTTCCTTCCTCCCTCCCTCCCTCCCTCCCTTCCTCCCTTCCTTCCTTCCATTCTTTCTTTCTTTCTTTCTTTCTTTCTTTCTTTCTTTCTTTCTTTCTTTCTTTCTTTCTTTCTTTCTTTCTTTCTTTCTTTCTTTCTCTTCCTTCCTTTCTTCCTTCCTTCCTTCCTTCCTTCCTTCCTTCCTTCCTTCCTCCCTCCTTCCCTCCTTCCCTTCCTTCCTTCCTTCCTTCCTTCCTTCCTTCCTTCCTTCCTTCCTTCTTTTCATCCATTTGGATTTAAGTGACTTGTCCATGGTCACACAACTAGTAAGGGTTTGAGGCCATATTTGAACTCAAAGTGATGAGTCTCACTGACTCCATACCTAGCACTCTCTCTCTCTTCACTTCACCATCTACCTGCCCAGATTCATTCTCAATCAAGCATGACTTCAAAATCTCATTATACCCTGTGTGACCTTGGGCAACTGGCCTAGTTTTCCTGATCTTTAAAATGAGGAGTTGAACTAGATGACCTCTGAAGTGCCCTTCAGGTCTAGTTTGTCACTTTTTAAAAATATTAATCCTTTCACCAATTCAGTTGCCTTTCCAACTTGTCAATGTACTTCCTGAAACATGACACTCTAAACTGAAGAAATTCTTCAGTTATCTCAACAGGGCAGGGTACAATGGGACTATAATCTCCCTACTCTGATACACTACAATTTTAATGCATTCTAAGGTCACATCAGGGTTTGTTTTTTTTTTTTAACAGTCATAACACAGTATTAACAAATACTAAGTTTGTGGCCCCATAAAACCCTTAGATCTTTTTTAATCAAACCATGTTTTCCCCAGTTGAGTTAAAGACTGGAGATTAGAGATATAGAATGGCAAAGTGAGTACGAAAACCATTGAATTTGGAATTAGAAGATCTGAGTTTAAAATCTAGTTCCATTCCTTACTAGCTGGGTGATCTCTAAAGCTCTAAATCTCATGAACCTCATCCTTAGGACTTCACACATGGCTGAACTTAAATAGCATTTAATAAAATATTTATTTACTGATTGAGCCAGGGGTACACTGCAGCCAGTGCAGACAGGTTCCCAAAACAATTGTTAAATTTTCCATGTGAACATTCGCACCTTGGTAATCTGCAAATATTACAATTAAGACTTGTTTGTTTTGTTTTATTGATTATCTAGACTTGACAAAATGATGGGGAAAATGTTAATAATGAAGATTAAGGTTAGAAGGGTGTCATGGATACATCCCCCCCTACCCCACATCCTCTTACTCCTCTACAATTTTCTGTAGTAATTGCTCCTATGTAGAGACCTTTTAGGGTCCTCCTCAAAGTTACTTAAATTTTCTAGCTCTCCCTGTGCTATCCATTCCTTCTTTTTCTCCACTCTTTTGGTGGTCTCTCTTTAACAGGTTATACCACCTTAGTAGGTAAGTGGTTCTGTATTGTTAAAAACAAAACAAAAGAAAACAAAAATCATCTGATTGTCAAAATGAGCACACCACCAGACTGAGCTCTCTTCTTTGAAAAAGCTTCATAAAAAGACAAACCAGCTGGACTTGATGTTCCTAACTTTCCCCCTTAAACTTCAGTAGTTTCCAATTTAATACAAGAGGTAGATGTCTCTTAATGGTACCTTTCCATATGAAACAATGGAATCAAATATTTTAACAATAGACCTTAGTTTTCCAATGACATTATCAGTAAGTTAACCAACAAGCATTTATTAAGCACTTATTATGTGCCAAGCACTGTGCTATGAATCAAGAATACAAAGAAAGGCAAAAACATAATCTGAGCCTTCAAAAAGCCTACATTCTAATGGGAAGGGACAATGTAAAACAAACAAGAAAATAAATAAGCAAACAAAAACTATGGACATATAAAATATTTAAAGCATGAATTTTCTTCAAAAGAAAAAAGACATGGAAAAGTAGCTAATGGGAAGGGAGAGGGAAAGGAAAGAACCAGGAAAGGGATCTGAGAGGGCAGGATTTAAGTCAGATTGATAGCTAGATGGCTGCCTCAGATGCTTAATAAATGTTTCACAATGGGCAAAAAAAAAAAAAAAAAAAAAAAAAAAAAAAACTTTTTGCCTCAATTTCCCCCTCTGAAAATAAGATAATAATAATAGCACCTACCTCACTGGGTTATTTTGAGGATCAAATAAGATAATATATCACATGTCCCAAAAGTTTTGCTGCTGTTTAAAGCTATGATTTTTTGAGACATCTGTATGTAAAGTACTTTGCAAATCTTAAGATGTCATATAAATACTTGAAGTCTTGAATAAGAGTCAGGGAAGGCAAGAAATGGAGGTGAAGAAGAAAGTTTTCCAAAAAGTAGAGATTTCCAGTGAAAGGAAGAGAGACAAATTGCCATGTATGAGAGACAGCAAGATGACCAGTGTCCTGGCTTGTGCAGTACATGAAAAACAATAAAGTTTAAGTAGCTGGAAATATACAATGGAGCTAGGCTCTGCCAAATAGAGCATATGGTACTTGATCCTGGAGTTAAGGGCAGCCAATGGAGTTTAAATGACATGGTCAGATCACTTTGAAGGAAGGTCACTTTGACAGTTAAATGGAGGAAAGATGGGCTCGAGTCAGGGGACATGTGATAGGAAGAACAACCAACAGGGTATTACAATAGTTCAGGGATGACAGACATGATGAGGACCTGTCCCAGAGTGGAGTAGAGAAGATGTTTGAATAAGGTATTGATGAAATTTAGCAACTAACTGGATAGATGGGATGAGTATGACTGAGAAGTCAAGGATGACAGCCTAGATTAATGGAAGAATGGAGGTACTCTGGACAGTGATGGGAAAATTTGGAAGAGCAGAAGGTTTTAGAAGAAAGATCTGGTAATTTTGTGCATAATTCTGAATTCTGTTCCAATGGTTGGACCAGTTCACAGTCCCTATTTTCCCAAAGACCCTCTAACATTTGGCATTTGCCTCAAAGTTCCTCTAATTTGCATTTTTCGAATTATTAGTGATTTAGAGAGTTTTTTCATATGATTGTTGATAATCTGAATTTCTTTCTTACAAAATTGTCTGTTCATATCCATTTACCATTTACCTATTGGGGGGATATCTCTTATGAGTTTGAACAAATTCACTAATGATTCCCTATGGAGAACCTTACCAAAGTGATGCTATACCCTTTGCTCATTTATACCACCACTAGGAAATGATCCATAGGGATAAATAATATTTACAGCAGCTTTTTTCCTTAGTAGTCTAAAATTAGAGACTAAAGGGCTATCCTCCTATTGTGGAAGAACTGTATAAATTGTAGTAAATGAATAAAATGGAAATTTAGAATATAAGAAATGCTGAAAGGGAACAATTTCAGAAGAAACTGGGAAGATATTTATGTACTGGATGCAAAGCAAGGTAAACACAACAATTTATACAATGATAGCAGCATTCTAGACAAAAGAAACTTTGAAAAAAAATTAAAACTATTATCAATGAGTCCAAAAGAATAAAGGTGAAGTACTTTATTCCTTTATTGACAGATATAATGAATTTAAAATGCAGAAAGACCCATAATTTTTCAATATGATTAATGAAAGAATTTGTTTTGCCGGACTATATAAATATGGATTAAAGAATTTGGTTTAAGTTTTTTTTTAAATGCTCAGTAAGGACAGTGGGAGGGATGGATTAATTTTAAAAATACTTGTATAATGATCCAAGATGATTCTAAAAGATCCATGATAAAGAATGCTATACATCTCCAGACAGAGAACTGATGAATTCTGAGGGCAGACTAGGGCATACTTTTTTATTTTCTCTATTTTATGTTTTTTTTTGTAATGTGGCTAATATGGAAATATATTTTGCATGATTTCATATGTATAATCAATGTCATATTGCCTTTTCAAGGAGTAAGGAGGTAAGAATGAAGAAAAGAACTTGGAACTCCATTAAAAAAACATTAAAATTTTTTCAGTGTAATTGAGAAATATTTAATAAAACAAATAAATATTTGTTACTTGAAAAAATTTTAAAGAAAGGCCACTTTTTTTCATCAGAGAAGGGGAAGCTATAAAAAAGATTGCCTTACATGTTTAACCTATATTAGATTGCTTGCTGTCTGGGGAGGAGGGAAGAAGGGGGGGAAAGTTTGGAACACAAGGTTTTGCAAAAGTGAATATTGAAAACTATTTTTGCATGTATTTGGAAAAATAAAAAGAAGTTTATTGGGATTGCTTTGGATTACTGAATTACTAAGAAGAACCAAGTCTTTCATAGTCAATCATGGCACATTCTTGCTTGTTATTGTGTACAATGTATTCCTGGTTCTGCTTATTTTGCTCAGCATCAGTTTGTGTAAATCTTCTAGGTCTTTCTAAAATCAGCCTGATCTTTTTTTTATGGTTAATTCATATTTTTAAAAAATGATTACCTTATCATAGTGAGGACCATTTGGGATTAAATAACATTACATGGATACAGTCACAGTGAGTGAAAATCACAAAATCACATGACAAAGCTGGAAAGACCTTCTGAATTATCTCGTCGAAAACCCTCATTTTATAGGTAAAGCAGGTTCTGAGAGGGACTATAACTTGCTCAGCCAACACATTCTGGCATAATTAAGAGCAGGATCCAGATAGATGGTACCTTTTCTACCTCCGCTCTCCCATCTAAACAATACAAACTTATTTATGAATCATAATCTTATGATGAAAATCTCATAGGGCTTGGAGTGAAAGACCCTATGTTCACTTCCAGTTTTCTGCTTATTACTTTTGTGACCTTCAGGAACTGAATTCATTTCTTCCACTCTCAGTTTCTTCATCTGTAAAGAGGTCTTGAACTTATTGGAGTCCAAAGTACTCTGCAGTTCTAAATCTATGATTTAATGATTGTGACATGGTGAAAAGAATGCCGGGCAAGATACAAGACACTTTAGTTCTTGTCTTGACTCTGAAATCTTAGGCAAAAAAATTTCTTGGGACTCAGCTTCCCCATGTGTTGTAGGAGGAAAGTGTTCTACATCAAACACTCAATGCCATCAAACTCAAATAAAAACATCTGGGTAGTATACTGTCTTAGAAAAGCATAAATTAATGTTATCTTTGTTGTACTATATTTTATTTTATTAAGCATTGTCCAATTGCCTTTTAATATTGTCCTAGCCAGATTTTGTCAGTGCTCCAGGGCTTGAATGCTTCTGTTCTAAAAAATATCTCAGATATCAGTTTCTTTATCATTTCATTCATGTCTGACTCTTTGTGACTCCATTTGGGGTTTTCTTGGCAGAGAAACTGGAATGGTTTGCCTTTCCCTTCTCCAGCTCATTTTATAGCTAAAGAAACTGAGGCAAACAGGATTAAGTGATTTTCTCAGGGTCACATTTGAATTCGGAAAGAGGGAGATTCATTCAGACTCCAGGTCTAGCACTCTAACCACTATACCATCTCAATACCCCATCTCTCGCAGTACTAACATTTTATCTGCCTAAATGTTTAAATGAGAGAAGGACACATTCAGTGGAAAGAGAGTTATCCTGAGAATAGAGAGAATCTTCCTGAGAGTCTGGATCACTTGGGATCAAGACCTGCCTCTGACATATACTGATTGTATGACCCTAGGTAAATCACTTAAACTGCCCAGAAGCATTTGTCTAAAGGTCTTATGAGTCCTGAGTCCAAACAAACAAATGAATGAATAAATGAAAAGCAAAGCCTAAATGTAAATAGAGGAGGGAACCTTTTATTTGAAGATACCCTTTGTTGAATAAATATTTTTCAAAAATGCAAATAATCATTCCTTAATTTATTTGTTAGATATGAAGCACAGTGGAGAAAGAGTTGGGCTTGGAGTTAAGAGGACTTAAGTTTGATTCTTGCTTTAGTCACCTCTATCTGTGTACTTGTGGTTCAGCTTCCTTCCTCTGTAAGATGGGGATCAGAGTAGCACCCACTACACTGGGTTTTTTCAAAGCATGCTGAAGATTATGGATAAAACAATTCTAAAAGTCCCAATCACGGGTCTGGCTTCCACCCTCACACTTAGTTTGTAATCTTTAGGATGGTGATTTAGAATTTAGAGGTCCTTTACCCCAATCTCTTCACTCTACAGATAAGGAAACTGAGTCCAGGTGAAATTAGGTGAGTTGCCCTATAATAAGCTTTTTAAAAGCAGATATGTGCCAGGCACTTATTGCCTAATCTTGCAAGGGTAATAAGTAACAGAGCTAGAATTTGAACCCACATCCTCTGCCTCCAGACCAAGCTTTTTTTTTTTTTTTTTCAAAAAATCTAATTGCATCTCCTGAATATTGGAAAGTCAGACAAAGCAAAGAAAAGGAGATGGGAAGTACCCAGAGGCATATTGGCAGTTACAGGTTTGGGAACCTCCCCATCCCATAACAGAGAAACTGATGGAGAATTTAATTAAATACAGACCAGCAGACCACCTGGCCAAGTAAAATCTGACAGCATCAAATCCACCTGGCCTGTGATAAAAGGGAACGCTAGCTCTTTAACCTGCACTGGTTTTGATTTTAAGTTAATAAAATGATAGATAACAATAGCGATAACAATGACCCCGTGAGCCAAATTTCCTCAGAATTTCTGAAGGCTATTGATAAGGTCCCTCATAAAAGATTATTAAGGAAAATAAATAACAGTGGGAATATGGGGGAAGTCTCCCAGCAGATGAGAATCAGGTTATGAGACAGACAATAAGCAAACCCAGAGGACAGCTGCTTCTTGGAACAGAGAGAGGTGAGTACTGCATGGGGAACCCAGAGGCCAGTGTTATTTAATTAATGAAAGGGAGCAGAGTAGCAGTGAAGTTTGCTCTGAACATTTTAAGTTGTTTCTAATAGTGATAAACACTTTCAGTGGGCAAGTGCCCAAACTGGGTTCCTATGGGATTATTCCTGGGAAGGAAAATATATAGCTCAGGTTACATTCTCTTTGGCAGAGGTTCTTAACCTAGGGTTCCCTAAACTTGGTATATACATGTAAATAGATAGAGATAGATAGATTTAACTATAGATGCATAGATACATATATATACATGTAATATATATGTAACATACACTAATATATTTACATATGTATACACACATGCATATGTAAAAACGGTATTTAGATATATATGTTATACATGTGTAATTGTATATAGTTACAATTAACACATTTTTCAATTTCTTTTTTTCACTTAATGTATTTTATTTTTTCCAGTGTCATGTAAAGATAGTTTTTAACATTCACTTTTGTAAAATTTTGAGTTCCAAATATTCTCCCCCTCTCTCACTGACTTCCCCCCTCCCCAAGGCAGCAAACAATCTGATATAGGTTATACATGTGCAATCATTTTAAACATATTTCCATATTAGTCATGTTACAAAAGAAAAACCAGAACAAAAGGGAAAAACTATGAGAAAGAAAAAACAAACAAAAAAAGTGAAAATAATATGCTTTGATTTGTATTTAGTATCTGTAGCTCTTTCCCTGAATATGAATGGCATTTTCCATCTCAAGTCTACTGGAATTGTCTCGGAACATTATATTGCTAAGAAGAGCTCCATTTATCATAGCTGATCAATTGATATGTAGGTCAAAATGTATTTTTTTAAGAATGTATTTCAGTAGAATTCATTTCCTTTGTGACTCTAGTTTATTTTGTACATTTAAAGATATTATTCTTAGAAGGCCTTTACAGGTTTTACCAGGCAGTCAAAGGAGTCAATAATACCATAAAAGTTAAGAATGCCTGTTCTATGCAAAAAAAATGTCACCCCAGTTTATTGTATGGCTCAAAGACAGCCATTTATGTCATCACTTCCTGTGGGGAAAGTGGAAATGGGGTTGGGGAAGGAAAGTCCTATAGGCATTAGTTTGTAGAATAGGGGAATGTGTCTTAAAAGATATGAAAAAAAAACCCAAGACAGGTTCATCATATAATCAAGATGTTCTGAACCTCTGGGTCATCAGAGAAGATGCAGGTTTTGAATCTTTAAGAAAAAAATTAAGTGATACATATATAATCTTTATCTAATTGTTTACCATCTTAGGGAGGGGCATGTGAGGAAGGAAGGGAGAGAGACAATTTGGAACCTGAATTTTAAAAATTTTAATGTTAAAAAATTGTCTTTATATATAATTGGGAATACACACACACATATTTAAAAGACAAAAAGCAAGTGAAAAACAAGGAATTTAGATGTGACTATAGGGACTAATTGTCCTGAAACACACATCAAATTTTTCTCTTATGGGTTGGTTGGATTTAGAATTGCTGATTCTGTTATTTGATAGGTTTTTGCCCAAAAAATAAAAAGTATTCACTTGAAAAGACCATGGGTCTCATACTAATTTGTGCCCCCTTCTCTATAACCTCATGCCTTCTTACTTTTCCCTGGCCTGAAATTCTATCCTTTTTCCTATAGTTTCAACCTCTAGACTACTCCATCATGTGGTGTCATTTAACACCAGAGCCCTTAATAAGAATCCCAATACATGGGGGAAATTCAATTGAGTGAGGATAAGGGCATTGTGGTATAGCAGTGACAAAGATCATTCCTATCTGGGATACCATCATGCTGGGAAAGGAGGTGTGTTATCTTTCCAGAGGATTTGGCCTTTTCCCTCATAGGGTCTTAAAAGAAAGTACTCAGTGACCTGGGAGTGGTTGAAAAATCACTCAACATTGTAAACATTTTTTATAAGTAATACAAGGTGAGGTATGGGAAGGAAACACCTCCTTATCCCCAAATCCAGAGAAGAAAATCCACATCCTAGAAATCAGCACTCTGGACAAGGCTATATTTGCCCCTTGTTCTTTATGTTTCCATATGATGTTAAGAAGTCAGGAAAACTCATCCTCCTGACTTCATATCTGACCTCAGATACTTAGAAGCTTAACTCAGTTTGCTCTTATTTGCCTCAGTTGTCTCATCTGTAAAATAAACTGGAGAAAAAAATGGCACATTTCTGAGCTCTCAAACCTTAAATATCATACTCCTCCTGTCCCCTGTATTTTTGCCAAGAAAACCCCAAATGGGATCACAAAGGTCAGACACGACTGAAATGATTCAACAACAACAGAAAACAACAACAACACTAAGACCCAGAAACATGGTGAGTGGCTGGTCCCAGTGTAATGGCATTCACAATATATTTTCAGAGGGTTACCTTCCTTTGCTTTCCATCTGGGCTGGAAGCCTCTATTGATGAGCAAGCAGCCTGGGGAGAGCCTATGATGCCCCACTCAGAACAGCTAGCTTGCCTGCTGTTGTTTCAGGATCTGGGTGACTTGTTTTCTTAGAAAATTTATTGCCATCCACAGCTTTTAAAGGAACATGGCTCTGTTATTCTTAATTGAAGGTTTCAGTGCTTTAGTTGAAACCCTTCATCTTTCCTCCTGTCATTCTAACAGCAATCCCTGCCTTACAATTATCTTCCCACTTTTCATCTCTCCTTCTCAACAATTTTCTCTGGTCCTTTTTTTTCTCAAGAAACTAATACAAAATGAGCTTTAAAGAAAAATTGTGAAACTTAGAAGCCATGCTGTGACAAGGATCTACTGGCATTTACTAGGAATCAAGAAAAGAGACCTTAAGTTAATCACCTCAACTCTCGGAGCTTCAGTTTTCTCATCTGTCAAATGGGAATACTAATCTTCGCTCTGTTTACTTTACAGGCTGTCATGAGTATCAGATGAAAGCATAAAGAGCACTATACACACATAAAGTGTTATTATCAATCTGTTCCCCCAACTCCAGGACCAAGTTTCTGGATCAGAGCTGGGAGGAGTAGGCAATATGGGCAGCTACCCAGGGCACAACAGTCAGAGAAAGCAGAAGGGATACTGTTCATAAATGCATAAAATTTTTAAAAGCTATTGTGCAAGTTTATATTTTGTGACAAGTCAAGTTACAAGTGTTACAATGAAGGCTTGGTGCTTCTTTGGCATAGTAACACAAAGGAAGTATAATATTTAAGATTCTGACACTAAGAAACAAGAGTGATACCCATTAGGTCTATTCAGGTCAGGCAAAGGGGCAGAGATAATTCTCTCCCACATGCTTTACAGTGTTGTTTTCCCCTCAAGCCACTTAACTTCTTTCTTTCTCGGGTTCCTCATCTGTAAAATGGGGATTATAATAGCACCTACCTCCCAGGGTTGTTGTGAGCATCAGATGAGATAATATTTGTCATATATTTGGCACATTAATGGTGTTAATAAATTCCTTTTTCGGAAAAGGACCCACACATGCAAAAATGTTTGTAGCAGCTCTTTTTATAGTGACAAGAAACTGGAAACTGAGTGGATGCCCATCAGTTGGGGAATGGCTGAATAAGTTATGATACATGAATGTAATGGAATATTATTGTTCTGTAAGAAACAATCAGCCGGATGATTTCAGAAAGGCCTAGAGAGACTTACATGAACTGACACTAAGTGAAGTGAGTAGTAGCAAGAGAACATTGTACACAGTAGCCACAATGTTATGCAATGATCAACTGTGACGGATTTGGCTTTTTTCAACAACAAGGTGATTCAGGCCAGTTCCAATAGACTTGTGATAGAGAGAGTTATCTGCATCTAGAGAGAGGACTATGGAAGCTGAATGTGGATCACAACATGGTATTTTTACCTTTTTGTTGTTGTTTGCTTGCTTGGTTTTTTTCTTACTCATTTTTTCCCTTTTTGATCTGATTTTTCTTGTGCAACATGATAATTGTGGGAATAGAAAAATTGTATATGTTTAACCTATATTGGATTATTTACTGTCTAGGGGAGGTGAGAGATGGAGAGGGAGGGAGAAAAATTTGGAACACAAGGTTTTGCAAGGGTGAATGTTGAAAACTATCTTTACAGGTATTTTAGAAAATAAAAAGGTATTATAAAAATAAAATAAACCTCACTTTTTCTTCCTTGCTTGATACATAATAATCATGTGAGATGAGTGTTATTATTACTCCTATTTATAGATGAAAATTTTGAGAGGTAAATAATTTGTTCAGAATCATACAACTAATAAAACAGGATTTGAACTATGAGCTATCCAATCTAATAAATGTTTATATTAAGTTCCTACTACATATCAGACACTGTATTAAGTGCTGGGGATACAATAAATAAAAAACAGAAATAGTCCCTGTCCTCAATGAGTTTACAATGTGAAGGGAGAAACAACAAACAAAAGGAGGCAGAAAAGCCACCTTGGGTAGGGACAGGACACCAGGAGATACCTAGGGGGCATAATGTTTTGTAGAGTTGAAACAAGACAGAACAGCAAATACAGAGTGGAGTGAATCCAAAAAGTCCAATTCCTGCACTCTATTTAAAAAAAAAAGTCATTGGGAGGAGTTTGGTCCTCTATCCTCCAGCCCTCCAAGCAGAGGGGAGAAGAAGCAAAGGGAAGTGATATCAGTCAAGAGTTAAGTTAGAAGCCCCAGTGATGAGATGAGAAATGATGAGTTAGCTTAAAACCCAGGTGGTGAGGTATCTTATTTTATGAAGTTAAAACTAGACAGAACATCTGGTGCAGAGCAAAAGGATTTCAAATCCAACCCTCTATTCACTACACTGATTGGTTAGTTAGTTGTTATCCTTTGTTCTCAAAAAGGACCAAAATAACATGAATATGTTAAGAACCAAGAGTTAGTGTGTCTGACTGTGGATTATCAGACCAACCCATGAGCTCGGAATGCTCTGCCACACATTGGCACAAACAGTCCCTATGAATATTTGGGGTGGATTCTCTAACTTTGAGCATCTCACACTTTTTCTGAGCTAGTCCAATGCTTCTTTGCTCACAGAGCACAGCTATGTTTGCCACACTTCCTAGCAAGCATTTACTATATATCGGAGTTATGCTAAATGCAGACAATGCAAAACATAAACATCAGACCACACCCATAGCCCCCCATATCTCTAATAAGAGAAAAAAACATTCATTTAACTATCTATTCTTTGGGACCAAGAAAGAGCATTGTAATTAATCAAAGATTGTCTTCTTTTCCATGTGATTTTTCTGCTTAATGATGTATACATGTATTTATGTGCATGTGTATATGTACACATATATTTGTATCTGCTTATGTTTGCATATATATATATATATACATGTAGACAGACAATTCTCATTTCATATAAGTGGATTTTTCCTCATATCTCTACATAAAGTAATTTTTATATAATTCAAATTTGCCCACTAACATGGAAAGGAAGCAAGGCAAGGAAAGCATCCCTAGAAGAGAGAGCCAGTACAATGTTCAAAGACATATGGATGATGATAGGGACAAAGAAGTGACTGCAGGAGGAAAAACATGTTGTGGCCTAATACAGACACAAACAAGAGAGTAAACAGACAGGAGGAAACAGAGGAGGTAGGATGGGCATATATACATAGTACCCAAGCAGATGGAATAAAGACAGACAAGGGGAGCAGGACTGGACAAGAGGGACAGGTGGGTGAAGTCGGTCTCCTCTCTTGTTGCAGGAGGGCTCAAGCCAAGCCCCCATCTTCTGTTTTCACTTAAAGGATTT
The DNA here is from genome assembly GCF_902635505.1 of Sarcophilus harrisii. Lineage (NCBI taxonomy): Eukaryota > Metazoa > Chordata > Mammalia > Dasyuromorphia > Dasyuridae > Sarcophilus > Sarcophilus harrisii. The sequence continues at coordinate 263,005,992 of NC_045426.1, forward strand.
TTGAATTTTTATTTTTTGGTAATAGGGAAGGAGGCTACTGAGCAGAGGGGCAGGAACAAAGAAATAATACTGTACAGTTATACTGTACAGTTTTTTTTCATAGAATGCAAATTTCTCTCCAAATTTTTTACAAAATGCAAATTTATATAAAGTGACAACTATCTGTATATATTTGTAATTAAGATATAACAGGGAATAGTGGGTAGAGAGCACTTCTCAAAGCCAGGAAGGCCTTTCTCAAGCTCTGCCCTGATATATATACTGTTTGAATGACCAGAGGCAACTTATTTAACCTCTTAGTATTCTAGACCATAAATAGGACTGTATATAAGGATCCTGCAGTCTACATCTTGATTTAGAGAACCCCATAATAATATCATGTATTATAATATCATCATTTATTTTATTAAATATTTTCTAATTACCTTTTCATCTGGTTCAAGTACATTCAAGAATTTTATCCAGAATTGGGACAGTGAGTTTGACCTGTGTTCTAGATGCACTAAGCAGAGGGAATTTCCTCAACCGGGAATTCCCTATATCACTGAAATCTCAATTTAATTATTCACCAGGTATTTTGTTTTGTTTTTTTCTCTGAATAATCTCGTACAAGTTTCCCATGTTTCTTTGAATTATTCATATTTTTACAGTGAAACAATATTTCATTATGATCATATATTATAATTTCTTTATTCATACCTTCATATGAAGATTTGGTGACTGATTTGTCCAAACAGTTCGAGTTTAGTGTTCATAAGAATAAGTTTACTGATTTGAATCTTGAATGAACCAATTAATTTTACTCTCTGGAACAATAGCGCTTGCCAGGCCACTGGCCCAGGTTCCCTGCAGCCACTACTAAAGGGGAAAACTCTTATGGAAAAGGACCCAACATTCCTGGCACTACCAGTACCAACCACTTGGATTTCTACTTGTAGCTGCAGTGTTTAGCACAAAGCTTTAAACATAATGTTTATCAAATGTTTTTTCATTCATCATTTCATTCATTTATTGAATGAAATGAATCTTCTCCTTATTTCATGTCACTAGATGCCTTTTTCTGCCAATATTTCCTTCTGTAGCCCGACTCACACAAAAAGGTAGTCCTGCTCCTTGCCAAGACAAACAACTCTAACTGCAGAAATGATACCCCAGCAGATGGCCTTCTCTATCATCTCCATTTTCTCACTTACCTGTAATCTCTTCCTAGCTCCTGGATGCTTCCTGACAGCATACAGACATGCCCATGTCCCCACCATCCTTAAAAACCTTCATTTCTATCCCTGATATTATTCCTTATTTCTTAATCTCCTTGAGAAGTCTATCTAGCATGGGTGTCTCTACTTCTTCTCTCATTCTCAACTCTTTGCAATCTGGTTTCTGACCTCATCATTCACTTGAAACTTTTCTTTCCCAAGTTACCATTGATCTCTTAAATCATCAAATTCAGTAGTCTTTTCTCAGCTCTCATCCTTCTTGACCTTTGTGCACATTTTGACACTGTTGATCATCCTCTTCTCCTTGATATTCCCTCTTCTCTAGGTTTTGGGGGCATCACCTGGTTCTCTTTATGTCTAGGACCCACCTCTCTCATCTGCTTTACTGGATCCTCATCCAGGTCCATATCCACTAACAATGGATATCCTATAATGCCTTGGATTCGCTTCTCTTTTCCTTCAATACAACTTCATTTAATTATTTAGTTATTTCCCATGGGTTCAATTATCTCTACACTGATGATTCTCAAATCTACTTATCCCAGTCCTAACCTCTTGTCTGACCTCCATTCTCACATCTCTAACTGCTTCTTAGAAATTTTGAACTTGTCCTGTAGACATCTGAAATTCAACCAGAACTTACTATCTTTCCCTCCAATCCCACCTAACCTTCCCCCTTTCATCATCCTCACTCCTCACCCTCTCTCATCCCCCATATCTAAACTGTTGCCAAAGCCTGCAGACTTTACTATCTCTTAAACTGACCTCCTTCATCATCCTGGTAAAGGCTCTCATCTCCCTATGCCTGGATTAGTGACCCAAGTCTCTCCCACTCCAATCCATTCTGTGCTCAGTTGTCAAAGTGATTTTCTAAAGTGAAGATCTGACTATGTCACTCCCTTACTCAGTCAGCACTGGTGGCTTTCTAGCACTTCTAGGATTAGATATCAAGTCCTCTATTTGACGTTCAAATCCCTGCATAACCCACTCTTCTTTCCTATTTTCCCAATATTCTTACATCTCATTCCATCCCCCATTCTCTGTGATTCACTCATAATCACCTTCACGTTCCTCCAATATGACACTCCATTTCCTGACTCAAGGCACTTTCTCTGACTGTCCCCCAGGCCTAGAATGCTCCCCCTCTTCATCTCTGCCTCCTGACTTCCTGCAAGTCTCAACTAAACTTCCACCTTCTACAGGAATTCCTTTTCCCAATCGTCTTTAATTCTAATGCCTTCCCTCTGTATATTATTTCCCATTGATCCTATCTAGAGCTTGTTTGTACATATTTGAGTGTTGTCTCCTCCTATAGATTGTGAACTTTTCACATTATCTTTTGCTTTTCTTGGTATCCCCAGCACTGAGCACAGTGCCTCTCACATAGTTATTAATGTTGTTGTTCAGATCTTTCCATTGTTTCCAACTCTTTATGATACCATTTGGGGTTTTCTTGGCAAAGATATTGAAGTGGTTTGCCATTTCCTTCTCCAGCTCATTTTACAGATAAAGAAACTGAGGCAATCACAGCTAAGTAACAAGCCTGGGGTCACATAAATAGTGTCTGAGGTCAGATTTGAACTGAGGAAGGGGAATTTTCCTAACTTCAGGACCAGCACTCGATGTACTATGGTGCCACTATATAGGTGCTTGATAAATGATTATTCGATGACTGGTTCCTTGCAAATCCATTCCCATTACCACTACAACTCTAAAAGTTTGTATGCAGTGTGTATCAGAAGTGATTCAGCTAGGTGGTGCAGGGGATGGAGTGCTGGGCTTACTAGACTGCACAAGTCACTTCACCCTACCTCAGTTTCTTCATCCATAAAATGAGCAGAAGGAAATGGCAAACTACTCTAGTGTATTTGCCAAGAAAACCCCAAATGGAGTCACAAAGAGTTAGACAGGATTGAAATGACTGAACAACAGCAGTCTAAAGTTTGACACCTGCTCTAAAACAATATAAACAAAAAACAAAACCCTACAAACATCCAGATAAGCCAGGTGATGAATGTTTGCATTTTAACCAGATGCTTACCTGGAAGCTCCCTCTTTTATTTCAGCATGTGTTTATAGATCATTAAACCAACTAGTGAAGTGGATAGAGCTCTGGATTTGGGATTAAGAGGGTCTGAGTTCAAATATGTCTCGAGGCACTTAAATTCTGTGATCCTGAACAAATCACTTAACCCCATCTACCTTGGTTTCCTTATCTGTAAAATTAGGCTAATAATTATAGCACTTACTTCTCAGAGTTGTTATGACAGAATGAAATACAATTTACAAAAGTGATTTTAGACCCTTAAGGCACTATGTAATTGCTAGCTAGTTTTATTAACTACTTGGGGGAAAGTTGTTGTTCATCCTTTATTTTTAAAGAGAAACAATGACATCATGAGTGATGTCTTGATTTAAGAATGAATTGGATTAGACTTGTGATGTAGGATGCTATTTGCATCCAGAGAAAGAACTATAAAGACTGAATGTGGATCCAAGAATAGTATTTTCATCTCTCTGTTGTAATTATTATTTGTTTGCTTGTTGTTGTTGTTTTTTTCTTTCTTGTGTTTTTTCCCTTTTGATTTGATTTTTCTTTTGCAGCATGATGAATATGGAAATGTTTCAAAGAATTGCACATGTTTAACCTATATCAGATTGCTTGTTGTCTTGAGGAGGAGAGAGGGGAAAGAGGGAGAAAAATTGGAACATAAGGATTTGCAAAAGTGAATGTTGAAAACTATTTATGTGTGCATTTGGAAAAATAAAATACTACTGAAAAATAAAAAAATAAAAACTATGAATTGGATTTAAGTGAAGCAGAATTGAATAAAGTCACCAGCCTTACTGTCTCTGGAAGAATCTTCCAAGTGCAGTGGCAAAAAAAAAAAAAAAAAAAAAAAAAAAAAAAGTTAAGATGACTGGAAATAGCCTCTTCAATGTCTGAACAAGCAGTTTTCAGCCTCCCTCATGGCACTTGGAACAGATTGTTCTCATCCACCCTTTCTGCCAGAGGAAGTCTTCACATGCTTGAGGTACCCCAAATCAGTGATGGGTTATTGGTTACCCTCAACTTGGGAAAGAAGTTAGGAAGTAAGGGAAGGAGGGCAAAAAGAATCAGGAAGCCATGGCCAACGGAACAATATTTGGGTTTTTTTCACTTTTTGATGGCACAAAGCTGGGAGGGATGCCTGACATACTAGATAATAGTTAGGACTCAAGAGGATCTTGACAGACCAAAATTGGAGCTGAATCTAATAAGATGAAGTAGCTCTAAATGGCCTGTATTTATTTGAAAAGTAGAATGGGCTACTAATTGAAAAAAAGTATTTATTTTCCTTGGAAGTTTTCAAATGAAGCTTTGCTGTATGTCTAATTGGAGACTATGATACAGAGCAGTATTCTTATTCAGAATTTGGTTGAATTAAACCAACTCTAAGGGTTTTTGGAAAGTCTGAATTTTGGCAGTTTGGTTATATGGAGTGGTATACTTGGGTGATTTGTTTTAAAAAATTCAATTTTGGGAAAGTGTAGCTACTATGAAATGTGAAGAATATCTGTTTTCTTGAGAGTTAATTTAACACTTATTAAGTATATATTGTGTACTATGTACTGTGATAAGTGCTTTATAATTATCATTTGTTTATTGGTCTTCATAGCACCCTAAGTGGTAGGTACTATTATTATCCCCATTTTACAAATAAGGAAACTGAGGCAAGCAATTATTGCTACTTACTATGAGTCATGCCTGTGTGTCTTATCCCAGTAAAGTTTTAGGAACTTGTTTACTGTGTAATGCAAGGTACGTCTGGATAACCTAGGTGAAGAGCATTTTTCAAATGGATGGCTACTATGGAAAGTCAGGTGTGCTCGTGTGCCTTATTTGAATAAGCAATATTTTCTCCCTAGTCGTGGGCTTGCAGCCTTTTTGGTTGGGGATCCTAGCAGTTGTCCCAGTGGTTGATGGAAAGACAATAGAGAAGGTAAAAGTTCTTTTGGATAGAATCTAGGGAAGGGAGAAGAGAGAAGGAGGAAATAGCTGAACTTCAGAATCTGTTCTGCTTTGAGGTAGCATCTCTAACCTTATCCTGGCCCAGGCTGAATAATCTCATCCCTTTTCCCTTGTTTTTTAAGGTTTTAAGCTAAAGCTGACAAGGCCTTGGAGTCAGAGACAATGAAGAGATGCCATGTTCCCTGAAAACAAAGGCTCATCCTCCCAGGAGACCTGGGGAAATATTGACTTCCAAGCTCCAGAGAGGTCCTTTCTAACATGGACAAAGCTGGTATCTGAATTAATCTGGATTTTAACCACAATTAAAGAGGTAATCAGGGTCAGCAGCTCCTTTCAAACACAGTTTAGTACAAAATCCTAATGCAGGAATTACACAAATTGATATTGTCAATATAATGGATTCACACCAATTTCACTAAACAAGGTTGTATAAAGTCTGTGTTCTGTGTTAGGCAAGGGCTAATTCTTTCTAGCAGCATTGGAAGCAAGCAGAAAAACAAGGATACATCGAGCCTTCCAGATTCAGATTCATTACCAGGGAGCTTGTAACACATTTCAGAGAATTCATTAGGGAAAGAAAACAGTAAAATTTGAAGTTATTTGTAAAACCGACAGGGAACACATGCATCCTTCTAGGAAAGAAAATGTGTCGATTTCAAATGAAGACAATGTTGGAAAATATGGAGAATGAATGAAAGCAAGCACAGCGACATGGGAAAGGGAGGGCAAGGTGGGGATTTCATTTTACTGAAAGCAAAATATCTGATCTTGCTATGACCAATAGCTATGGGCCATCGATGAAATTCCTTAAGAGAGAGAGTTTTCACTTAGAATTAGCTAGGAAGGCCTTTATAATTCCTTTATTTTATAGAGGAGAAAAGTGGGGGCCAGTGAAATGAATTTCTGATCCTCCTTCACACAGCTAAAGGTGGGACTAGAATCCAGAGCAGCAAAAATTTCTTTCCTCTACTTTCCTTATGAAACTGAGTTCTAGACTCAGAACTCTAGAGGACATTATAGTATTTGCATTCTAAGGAATGGGGTCATAGAATCATGAGTTTAGAGTTGGAAGAGACCTCAAAGGTCATTTAGTTCAACCCCCCCTCCATTTTATAGATGAGGAAACAGAGAAATTAAATAACTTGCTCAAGGTCACACAGGTTTTAAATGGGAGAAGCAGAATTTGAATCCAAATCTACTACTCTCTTCATAATACCATCTTTCCATCTAAGTAGATCTATGGAAGGAGAATTCATTCTATCCAATCTATATATATTTAGATGTCATATATAGTTGAAAATGCAAATACTCACAGTAAATAACCACATCTTCTGGTACAAATGAGTCTTTCTCACATGGTTCTCCATTTTGGATTGATCTATTTTGAACTGACTATGGATATGGTAGGGAGCTTACTTGCAAAGAGACAGATGCGATTTAGCTAACTGGGGGAGGCAGGAAAAGAATAAGGTGGACAAAAGGTTTGATCAGGCTTTGAAAAATACCTACAAATGAAAAATCCACTAACCTTTTGAGTTAAAAACATCATTTAGAAGAATTACATTTTAAAATAAAACCTCTACTGAGTTAATATATTTTAATCAAAATACTTGATTTGCTTTTAAAATAAGCAATGAGTTTGATTTATGAACTGACATATTCTTATATTCAGGGTTTTTTTCCACTCAATAAAAGCATTTTAAAATTAAATTCATTGGATTTTAATCAAGCTTTTCTCTGTATTCATACAAGTCTACCTAGCCAATTTTACACGTGGCCCATTTTTTACACTTGAACTAAAGTCATCTTCACCATTGTCTTTGATTCTTGGCTAATTATTTGGTACAGACTTTACCAACTTCTTATTTTTCTAGGTCTTTCTATGCTAAATATTTCCTATTCCAGTAGACATAGAAATGATAGCTTTTTATTTTCAAAAATATGCAAAGATTATTTTCAAGAAATTATACTTTTCTTTTGCATTGTAATGACTTTTTAGACATGACACTCAACTAACAGTCAGGAACTAGGATTCTAGGCCTACTTCTATGACTAATTGCTTGTGTGATGCCACCTGCCTTTACTCCTCTGCTTTCTCCATCAAATCCCTATGCTAGCTTTCCCATTCCCTTTCTAATCGTCATCTTCTCCTATTAGACCATAAGCTCTTTGAGAGCAGGAACTATCTTTGATACTTTTGTTCACAGTGCTTAATACAGTGCCTGCCATGTAGTAGACCATAATATAAGATTATTGATTAACTGATCCTGAGGAAATCATTTGCACTCTCTTAGCTTCCATTTCTTCCTCTATAAAAGACATACTATATCCTTTTAGGCTCCTTCTGGATTCTATGATTCTATTTTATTACTTCCGTGCCCAAAGTAGATCAAAGAAATAGAATTCATTTGGACCTGTAGACAGGAATCCCCACAAAGATACCAAGCAGAACCATATGACTTAGTCATAAGCTCATTTACTTGAGCACCTTGTGTGGATGTTGGAAGCTTTTTCAGCCCTTGAGACTGCATACCTACACAATGTGCTCAACTGAATTAACAGGTTAGGGCTGTTGAAAAAATTAAGCATCCAGTTGAATGGAAATTTTGACTTAAATTAATTGAACTGATTGTGTTCTCAGATATAAAGTTGGATGTCATCTCCAATCCTAATCTTATCCCAAATGACACTGCAATTCCATTCTATAAACATTTAAATATTTTTGTATAAAGCACTCTGCTAGGTTCCAGGGGTACAAGGAAAGGAAGGAAGGAAGGAATGATGGAAGGAAGGAAAGAAGAAGAAATGGAGGGAGGAAGAAAGGAAGGAAATGAAGGAGAGAAGGAAAGAGGCAGAGAGAAAGAAGAAAGAAGGGAAGAAGGAAGAAAAGAAAGGGAATGAGGGAGGGTCCCTAAGCTTACATTTTCCTGGGGGATAAAACAAATTATACAGATAAATACATGTAAATGGTTGATCAAGTGAATTGCTTGATCAACTTCATTAGTTTACAAGGTGGTGAACCTTTATATTTCCCTATGGAGGATGACTAAATCCCTTGTAACCCCTGGAAGATCATTGGTCTCAGGTATAGGGGATGAATCGCTTTATAGGATCATAAAATCAAAAGTCATTTATATAGAGCTGGAAGAGGTCTTAGAAGCCAACTAGAACAATTCCCTCTTTTTTGTTGTTGAGTTATATCTTACCCTTCATGACCTCATTTGTTGTTGTTGTTATTGTGTTGTTGTTATTGTTTTTGGCAAAGATATTGGAGTAATTTGCCATTTTCTTCTTTAATGCCTCCAGATGAGAAAATTGAGACAAACAGGGTAAAGTCATACAGCTAGTAAGTGTATAAGGTTGGATTTGAAATCAGGGAGGTGAGTCTTCCTAACTCCAGGTCTACCATCTGTACCATACAGTTGTCTTGTATTATGTAGGAGAAACCAGTCTTTTTGTATTGACCTATAAAAGGCAGTCTTCCAATTCCAATAGACTTGGGATGGAAAGCGCCATCTGCACCCAGAGAGAGAACTATGGAGACCGAATGCAGATTGAAACATACTATTTTCACCTTTTTTGTTTACTTTTTCTTTCTTGTGGTTTTCCCCCTTTGTTATGATTTTTCTTACACAGCATGACTAATAAGGAAATATGTTTAAAATGATTGTACATATATAACCCATATCAGATTGCTTTCTGTCTTGGGGAGAGGAGAGGGGAAAAAAGTTTAAACACAAAAGTCTTACAAAAATAAATGTTGAAAACTATCTTTACATTTAATTGGAAAAATAAAAGATTCTTCAGGAAAAAAAAAGGGAGTCTCCAATTTTAAACTCAATCTTGTCCCTTTTACTTCTTCCTTTTTGGAAGGCAGAGCAGAGCCCAGCATATAGACCTAAATTGGGAGGGGAGAAAGGAAGGGAGAGGGCAGTTCCCCCACCAGAAGCTAAAGACTGTCTTGGGGTAGAAGTATATAGAAGCTACATTACTCTCAGTTGCACAAAATTGCACAAGATCTAACATTATAAGGAATCTTAGGTTTCAGATGTCTGAACCTCTCATTTTATAGAAAAATGGAGACTAAGGTCACATAAGAAGGGGCAGAACTGAGATACAAACTCAGGTTTTACCATTCCCCCCAATTCAGCCTTTTAGAGACAGAAGGAAAGTTCATTAATTTTATCCTAAGAGGGAACCTATTTCTATTAAAGTAATATCATAAGGCTACAGCTCTCTCTATGTATAGATAGAAAGATAGATAGATAGATAGATAGATAGATAGATTTTAGGGGCAAAAGTAGGATTCACTGGAATATTGAAAAGTTGCCTATATAGCAATCTCAAGGACATTTCTCTTTGGAGGCACCCAAACCTTAGAGTAGACTGGATGCTTGTCCTGGACTCTGGAGTAAACGAGAGATTCTCCATCATTGCAGGAGGAGGGGATTACCTGGTTAGAAATCCCATGTTCATTTACCTTCTGAGGAAGACCAAACCTTAGGACAGTGCTATGAATCTAGAGGATGTTAGGAAAATGGAGGAAAGTTTTTGGAAGGAGAAAAAAAAAGGAAATCAAAATCTTATAAAAGTAAATGTTGAAAACTAAATATATACATGTATACATGCAGGTATATACATTTAAACCAAAAAAAAAAAGATAAAATTGGGAAAAGTGGAAGGGAAGGAGAATTTTATCAAATATTTATGAGTTACTACTTAAGAGGCAGCTGGGTAATACCAGGGATCAACTGGTGAGTCTAGAATAAGGAAGAAATGACTTGTTTGGGCAAGTCATTTAACATCTGCATTTTCTCATTTGTCAAATGGGGATTCTAATGGCATCCACCTTCCAAGATCATTGTGAGGATCATATGAGACAATATTTATAAAAAACTTGGTACATTGTGGGCACTTAATAAATGCTTAATTTCCTTCCTTCTATAGATCCTTTGTGGGTTGTCTGCTTTTTCTGTGGGATGGAACAAAAAGTATTCTTTCCCCATTATATGAATTGTTACCTTGAAAGTTTATATTGGGCCTGGAGCCCTTTTCACCTACATATGTAGAGATTTAGACGTGAATTATTTTTGAATTTTATTCTCAGATTTCCCAGTGGCAGATCTGAATGGGAACAATACAAGCAGAGAACTCTGGTTGCTCCCAAGTTTGAATTTAGTCTTTATAAACCCAGAGCATGAGGGGTTGGATCATGAGTTGCACAAAAGCATGGTTAATTATGGGAACCAAAGAAGAGTTCGTGAATAAGTTGATGGTACCTGAACTGAACCTTGAAGAAAGATAACAACAACAATAAACAACTCACATTCATATAATGCTTTAAAACTCTTTACTCACAATGATGCTGAGCTAGTTATTACCAGTATTAATGTCTCCATTTTTAAAGATGAGGAAATTAAAGATCTGAATATTTAAGCAATTTGTTCATGATCATGTGACTAGGTATCTAAGGTGGGATTCACACCAAAGTCTGGCACCCATGTTGACTTTGAGATACTAGAGCTTTACTAATTTTGTTAGTGATGAGTACAGTGACTCAGTCTGCTGGGGGGAGGATGGGTCTGAGAATTAGGGTGGTGAGAGTGGAGTTCAAGCAGGTAGGTTAAGGTCCAGATTCTTAAACTGTGGTTTCCAATCCCATTTGGGATTTCATTATGAATTTGGGGGGTCACAAAATTATGATTTATTAAATGTTTGATTTGTAATACCTATTTTATATACCTAGTTATGTAAAAAAAAATTGAGCATAAAGGGATCATGAGTGAAAAAATTTAAGAAAAAAATTTTTTCACAAAAGCTGGGCTCTTGGCCTCATTGTTTGTAGGGGAAACTAGGGTACTCATTTCAGGGAGCAGAGAACTGGTAAAAGAGATAGAAATTTCCCAAGAAATGCTAAGTGAAATGAACAGAACCAAGAATGCATTGTACAAAACAACAAGATTATGTGATGATCACATAATGTTCTGGACTTGACTCTATGAATGAGGTGATTCAGGGGAATTCCACCAGACTTGGGATGGAAAATGCCATCCACATCCAGAGAGAGAATGGAGAGTGAATCCACATTCACATCAAAGAATAGTATTTTCACCTTTTGTTATTGTTGTTGATTTGCTTATTTTTGTCTTTATTGTGTTTTTCTCCTGTCAGTTTGATTTTTCTTGTTCAGGATGACAAATATGGAAATGTGTAGAATTGCACTTGCTTAACTTATTTAGGATTGCTTGCTCTCTTGGGGAGGAGGGAGAATGGAAAGAGGGAGAAAATTTTGGAACACAAAGTTTTGCAAAAGTGAATGTTGAAAATTATCTTTGCATGTACTTGGAGAAATAAAATACTATTTTAAAAAAGAGAGAGACCTTTTAGGAACTGGGGGACTTGATTAGGTTGGGGGTGAGGGTTAGGGTTGTTCTAGTCTTTTCATTAATTTCTTAAATCCTAATCTCTCAATCGAAACCTGGGCAAACCATATGATCTCTCAGGGTCTTAGCTTTCTAATCTGTAAAATGAAGGAATTGGATTCAAATGCCTCTAATATATCATCCAACGATTTTGGTTTCTATGGAGCAATTGGGCCTATTAGCTAATCATAGACATAGACATAGAATTAGAAGGGATCATCAAGCAGCCCCCTCATTTTACAGATGGGTAAATTATTGTCAGGGAGGCAGCTAGCCAGCCCTGCTCTGGGTCCTGGAGCCTAAGGACTCCCCTTTCTCTAGGTCTGGGAGTTTTCATTTGTCCAACAGAGTCAACTCATGTCCCCTTTCCCACCAAGAGCTGATTTCACAGGCACTGAAGCATCGGGTAGAAATCCTTCCTTCTTTTGCCTGTTCTCTTCCTCTGACTTCATCTCCACCTTTTGACTATCTCAGTTCAGGATTGTGGGGAGGAGCAGTGGTTCTTTGGCTCCCCCCATTTCCCTCCTCCAAGCTTGGCAGACCAGACATGTGCATCTCTCTCGATGCACAGGACTACCTCTATTTCCGGGGCCAGTGTGAGAAAGGAAGTTAATGAGAGATACTCAGAGGGGTGGGGGTAGAGTTGGTGGTGGGATGATGTAGGAGGGAGGGAAAGCTGAGAACAAAGGAGAGGCATCCTGATCACTTCACCTCCATCGATGAGGGATCATTTAGCCTCTGTCAAAGTTCCAGCAGAGTGGAAAACTAGGAGGCCAGGGAGGGGGCTTAATCTGTGAAAAATCACCTTTTCCTCTTCCTGCCCCTGGTTAGATGGCAGTGTCGTGATCAAAGCAGCATGCTCAGCTCCACAATTTATGAGGCACTGGAGTAGTTGTTCATTAATGGATGTAGGGAATGCAGGGGAAGTGGGATCCGTCACACTACTACCTGTTCCCCACCTCCAAACTTTAGCCTTATTCTCTCCCCCTCAGCCTACCTAAGAGATCATCTTAGGAGGGCAAAGAGTCCTAATAGAGTGTTGTTGGGGCTGGGGGTCGAGGGGTGGAGAATTGAAACTAAACAGAAAGGGAAGAGGGGGAATCAGGGCCCAGATTAATTACCCATGTGGACTTGCCTAAATCACAACCTCTGTTAATAGTTGTGTTATTCAATCATGTTCTTAGCAAAGATACTGGAGTGATTTGCCATTTCCTTTTCCAGCCCTTTTAACAGATGAGGAAACTGAGACAAACAGGATTAAGTGACCTTGTCTAGGGTCACACAGTTAGGAAGTGTTAAGGTTGAATTTGAAATCAAGGCCTTCTTGACTCCAGGCCACTAAACCACCCAGTTGCCTCCCTGACAACAGTTTACCCATCTATAAAATGAGGAGGTTGCTTGATAATCTCCAAGGTCCCTTCCAATTCTGTGTTTATATCTATAATTAACTAATAGATCTAATTGTTCCATGGGACCCAAAATGGTTAGAAGAGATATTAGAGGCATTTGAATCCAATCCCTTCATTTTCCAGATTTGAAAACTGAGACCCCGAGAGAGCATATGATTTGCCCAGATTTCCATCCCTAGAAGTGTTTGAGAGAATATTAAAACTCAGGTTTTCCTGATTCCAGATGCAGGAATCTACCCACTGCACCACATGGCCTCATGTCTCTGAACGTTCCTTTTCTTTTTCCTCCAGAATGAATGAAAGATGGGTGTGTGATGCTCATTTCAGGCTCACAGGAGCAATCAGGACAAGGCTTTGCTGATACTTGACCCAGGACCTAACTTCCAAGTAAGTGGAAATTCTGATCTGTAGTTAGGATGCAAAATATGTGGGGAATTCTACAGACAGTCAAAGAAGGGTTAAGGATTACAATTGTTGATGCATTCATCAATGTTCTTAGCTCTAGGGGTTAGAGGGATTGGACATATAATTTCTTTAATATGGAAACTTCCAGTAGGTCAGTACCTTTTTTGAAACCACATTGAGGAATTCGTTAATTTGTCCCAGATCACCAAGTTAGTATGTTTTTAGAAGTGGGAATTCAAGTTTTTCTGGTTTTGAGTCTAGCTCACTATAAACATTATACTGTGGATAAATGGCTTATAGTACATTTGGACATTAAATAGAAAATTAGTATCTATTATTTCAAGTTAATAGCTTAGGCATTTGCAAGTAATAATATGCTTATAACCAAGATCACGTTAACCAGATCTGGACAATACATCCCAAGGACAGTGAGATAGGATGTTGACATGATAGTCTAGGTTAAGTTCTAACAATATGAGGGTTCTGTCAGGCTCATCTGATTTATCCAGTCTGGAATTGACTAAAGGCAGCTAGGTGATATAGTAGATAGCATTCCAGGCCTGAAGTCAGGAAAATTCATCCTGAATTCAAATCCAACTTCAGACCCTAGCTATGTGACCTATTCATTTAACTTTGCTCGCCTCAGTTTCCTCATCTGTAAAATAAGCTAGAGAAGAAAATGGAAAACTTCTCCAGAGTCTTTGACAAGAAATCCTAAATGGGGTCATAAAGAGTAATAAACAAGACTAAAAAACTATTGAATAACAAAAGTATTGATGAGCATAGAGAAGTCTTTTGTTGATGGTGAAAATAACAATGATAGTAATCATCTTTCTTCTTAACTGCTGAGTTTAGCCTAATTCCTAATTAAAAAAAAAAAGTTTCCTTTCCCAGTATTCATCCACTGTAGATCCATCTGTAATTTAAGTCTTAGCAGGTTTCCTGGGGTGCTGAATCATAAGATCATAGATTTGTAGTTGAAAACTTTAGAGATGATCTCTAAGACCTTCACTTTACGGATGAGGGAAATGAGACCCAGTAATTAAGGGCCCTGCCCTCAATCATGAAACTAGTACCTGTCAAAAGTAGGACTTAAACCAAAGTCTTCTTGGCTGTGAGGCTGGCTCTGCATCAACTACTGATGACTTCTAATGATGATTATTGATTGATGAAAAAATGTTTTAAATGATCATGCATATAGAAAAAAAGCAAGATAGTCCCTGCTCTCAAGGAGTTCCCATTCTAATAAGAAAAACTCTCTCTTCTCTGCTTTTTCTTCCCTTCCCTCCGGCTCTTTCCCTATCTCTTTCTCTCTATAAATATGTAATATACAAATTTAGATAAATATATAAATTATTTTTTCCCTTTTCTTTCCCTTTCCTTCTCCTCTTCTGCTCTTTCTCTCTCTTTATAAATATATTATATACTAATTTATATAAATCTATAAACTCTCTCTTCTCCCTTTTCCTTTCTCTTCTTTTCCCTTCTGCTCTTTCCCTCTTTCTCTTTATAAATATATTATGTGCTAATTTATGTAATTATATAAACTCTTTCTTCTTCCCTTTCCTATAGCCTGTCCCTTCTCTTCTGCTCTTTCCCTCTCTCTCCTTATAAAGATACTGTATACTCATTTATATAAATATATACATTTTCTTATTCCCTTCCCTTTCCCTTCCATTCTCTTCCCTTTTGCTCTGTCCCCTCTCTTTATAAATATACATGTATTAATTTATGTAAATATATAAACTCTCTCTTTTCCCCTTTCGTTTCCCTTCCTTTCTCTTCCTTTCTGCTCTTTCCCTCTTTCTCTTTATAAATATATTATGTACTAATTTATAAAAATATATAGACTCTCTTCTCCCCTTTCCTTTCCCTTCCCTTTTGCTCTTTCTCTTTCTCTTTATAAAGATATTGCATACTAATTTACATAAATATATAAACTTTTTTCTTCCCTTCCCTTTCCCTTCCTTTCTCTTCCTTTCTGCTCTTTCCCTCTTTCTCTTTATAAATATAATATGTACTAATTTATATAAATATGTAAACTCTCCTCTTTCTCTTTATATCTATAGCTATATATACCCTGATGTTTCATCTAAAATCCTCTTAGTCTGTCACCTGTCCTGGGCTTCTGCCTTCTAATTGCTTCTCTGATGCTGTGAAGAGACTTTCATACATATTATTCCCATTTTCCTGATTAGGAAACCGAGGCTCAGAAAGATGGTGACTTGCCTATGGTCATGCAGCTCAGAGAAAGGACAGTAATGATAGCCTCTGCTTCCCACCCTCTTTTCTTCCCCTCCAAGCGTTTTTGCTCTTCTCTGCCTTCCCCTTCCTCTCCTCCACCTCCTGCCTTTCGGCTCTTCTCACTTCTTTTCTTCCTTTCCCATCCCTCTCTTCTGTGATCTTAGTCTACCTCTCAATCCCACACATTTGCAGCTTTCCAAAGAAGTTTTTCCACAATTCACAAGAACAAATAAATACCAACAAATTCATTTCTCTGCTTTCCCTGATGGAAGTTTCAGGTTCTTCTTCCCGCCCTTCCCTTCCTCCCATCCCCCCAACAGCCCTTCTTCTGCCCCTTCACCAGCTAAAAACAACAAGGAAACAAGGAAAGGAAAGTTTCTCATGCTTGGCCCAGTGAACTCCTCATCCATGTCCCAGGGAGACCCTGTGCTCCATTTTCTGTTATTTTAGGTAAATTGTGCTGGGGTTGTAAACTTGGTTGTAAAACCCCACCCCTTCCCCCTTGACCTGTAGGCCAGGGTAAACCCCAGATCTGATAATGCTTCCAGATTCCATGTGAGGGGAAGTCTTCTGACCCTAGGTGCTAGGAATCCAAACATTCCAACTTCCCCTCACTCATCCAAACATCTCCCCATCTTGGGAGGAAGGACTGATCTCTTTTGACAAAGAAGCCCCAAATCCCTTCACACAATAACTCATTATTTCTTGGGAGAATTCCCTGTCCATTTTCCTATCCCTCTAATTACACTAACTCTGCCCTTCCTATGTTGGAAAGTTGGGGTTAGGAAATCCCATTTCTTTCCTTTCCTGTATTTTGTTATGCAGGTCTGGTTACTTGGATGGGAATTGGAGGCATGAGCCTAGGGCTGCAGCTGTTTCGACAGAAGGCCTCAAGAAGGAGGTGGGTGAGCAGGGGAGGAGGAGAGAGGGGGTTGTGGTTCATTGCTGCTACCTAAGGGAGAGTGAAGACCAAGTTGGGAAATCAAATCCATCTCTCAGGGCATCTGGACCCAACTGCCATGGGAAATGCCATCTCCCCAAGCTTTCTGACTGAAAGTAGAAATCTAAATCTTGAAGGCTGTTGTCATCAGAGACTGGCTTCCTCCAAATTCTAAAATTTAGTTTTCTTTATTGATTTTCTCTCCCCTCCCCCCCAAAAAAATTTCAACATCTGCCCAGTGGGAACTCAGAGGGCCTTACCTTTAGCTAGGGGCTAATGCTAGAAAGCCATTTCCTAAAACATGAAGCCAGCTGATACTCTTGCAGGGATAAGCTGTGAGGTCCTAGGGAATGCACCTTTTTCAGAAACCAATGAAAAATTCCATATCCCAATGGATACCTTGGGATTCAAACAAAATGGCAGATGGCAGAGGGAATATTTTGAGGAGCCTGCTCAAGACTCATTGTATTACAGGAACCATATTTAGAGAGAAGAGCAGCCCTGGTGTCTTTGAAACATAAAAGGGCTTTGAGGCAGGAGATGAACTGCCAGGGACAGTAGGAGCAGAGGCTAGGGATTGCAACATCAAAGGAAGGGACTTCAGGGGTCAACTAGCTCAACTCATCCCTGAATAGCAGGTACTTCAATATTCCAGGGATGGGGAGCTCTCTCTCTCCTTTAGCTTCCTACCAAAACTGGAGCTTTCTGTAGCAGGGGAAATATATTCATTTATTTGTCTAGACTCATGTAACACCCATATGTTTCTCCTACATTCCCCAGGAGAAAAATATGGCTGTTTTTCCCTGTTTAGTCCTTCTTAGGGGAGATATTCTGATATAATGCCCTAGCCCTGTCCTAAAACCCAATACCCACCCTCCAGTCCTCATAGTATATATAATGTTCCAAAGACAACAAGGGTCTATTCATTTAAGCTTGGTACCTGTTAAAGGCAATAGTGGAAGTTAAAAAAAATGTTGTTGAAGAAGTAGAGAGAGACTGGGGAAGAAAAAGGCCTCCACACCTCCAGACAGATAAGGGTATGGCAGAAAGCATAAGATTTAAGATTTCTTTCCTTCCTTTCCTCCCTCCTTTCCTACTTCTTCCCTCCCTCCCTTCCTTTTACCTTCTTTCTTCTCTCCTTCCCTCCCTCCTCTTCTTCCTTCATTCCTTCCCCAAATATTTGCTTAATATGTACAAAAAATTGTGCCAGCACTCTGGAAGACACCAAGATGAAGTAGATATAGTTCTTATGTCCAGGAAATTATCTTCCTGCTAGGTTTGGGCATTAGGACTGGTTTCCCCAGGGAACAGATGGGCATTTTCCAGGGCCTTGAAGGGTGATAAGTCCAGTTCTCCAGTTTTCTAATAGTCTTCTTTATAGTACCAAATATTCATTATTTACTGTATAGAGGTATTTTTACTTAAATCTTTTCTCCACATGAATCAACTAAATCAATAAATAAGTATTTATTCATCATGTACCACAAGCTAAGGAACTCTGTGTGTGTGTGTGTGTGTGTGTGTGTGTGTGTGTGTGTGTATAAAAGCCAATCTGCATTTGTTGTTATTAATTCCTTTTTCAGTTGTGTTCAAGTCTTTGTGCCCCCATTGGGGGTTTTCTTGGCAGAGATATTGACAGGGTTTGTAATTTCCTTCTCTAGCTCACTTTATAGATGATGAAACTAAAGCAAAAAGGATTAAGTGACTTACCCAGAATCACACAATTAGGAAGTGTCTGAGGCGAGAGTTGAATTCAGGAAGATGACTCTTTCTGACCCTAGGCCCTAGGTATTCTGTTTACTACATCACTTAGATGTCTATTCCTATTCACAAGAAATTTATAAGCTTATAGTCTAGTCAGAAAGCACACATACACCCACACATACATACAGAGGGAGAGGGAGACAGAGACAGAGAGAGAGACAGAGAGAGAGACAGAGAAAGAGAGACAGAGAGAGAGAGAAACAGAGAGAGCGTGTCAAAGAGACAGAAGAGAGGGAAAGGAAGAAGGAGAGGGAGAGGGAGAGGGAAAGGAAGAGGGAGAGGGAGAGGGAGAGGGAAAAGGAGAGGGAGAGGGAGAGGGAAAGGGAGAGAGAATGAATGTTATTTCATTATTAAGCTAGTTCATTGAATTCTAAAAGTAGAAAACTTGGGTCCAAATCTTTTTTTTCCTGCTACTAGACCTTCAGCAAGTGATTTAACTTTTCTAGAGCTCCATTTCTTCATCATTCAGTAGCAATAATAATACTTGAAGTACCCACCTCACAGGACTCTGTGAGACTCAAATGGGATAATTCAAGGCGTCCCAAAATTCTTAGCATAATTTTAAAATTTCAGTCTTTTGAGGGTACCTGTAGATGGATAGATACACATAAATATGAAGCACCATATAAATATCAATCATTATTTTTATATTGGATCTGAATAGGGGAGGAGAGCCTTCAACAAGATATTGCTAGACAAAGGAAGGTCATGGACAAATGCCCAGAAATAAAAGCCCAATGTCCCATTTTGAGCCATTCCCACTCATCCTGACTTATGTCCTGCCACTGGACTGGGATGACTCTGGAGGAGAGAATGAGGCTGATGAGTTTGTGCAACTCTGCCAAATTTAAGTACAATTCATTACCAAGTCAAGACATCACCTCATGATATCATTGGTCTTCTTTGAGAATGAAGGATGAATGGCAACAATATGAAGTATTCTATTCTTTACCAACCCTCCTGAATAGAAGGAGGTAGCAAGAACCCAGATAGAATAGAATAATGGACTCATGCTATGAGGTTCTAGGAGCTGAGGGCAGATATCTATATATCTGTCTATCTATCTTCTCTATCCATCTCTACTATTGATCTCTCTCTTTGTCTCTCTCTCTCTCATTTCTGCTCCACAAATGAGGAGAGTAGTCTAGATAGCCACCAGCAAAGATGGATTAGATCATCTATCAACCTAGATCCAATTAGAAATGTTCCCACATTTTTTAGAGCAGTTATTTCTACCAATCCTACTTTCTTCAGGAATTATGGTCTTATTGGACATCCATCCAAATGTAAACTTCTTAAGGGCAGAACCTGTTTTGGTTTTGTCTTGATAAGTCCATCTTCCTGCCTCATATATAGTTGGTGTAATAAATGTTGACGAATGAATGTAGAAGGTACATTTCTGCTTCCTATAGCTCCTGGGAATTTCCAAAATTCCCCCTACTTTGAAGAAGACTGCTCCTCTCTTAGTATTTGACAAGCTGGCCGATTTATAAGAAGAGTCTTTCAGCTGAGGAGTGGACACTGGTGGAGAGGTTGTGTTTCTAACAATGAAACAGGAAGGAGACCTGTAGGGAGAAGGTGGGCAAGATTCACGGCCCAGCAGGCCTTTTATTGAATGTGCTACCAGGTAATGGAAGGTACCATAAAGCTGATTTGGAGTAAATGAGACAAATGTTGTTATATTTCTATCTATCTCACCTAAATTTATGATAACAAATTGGAAGCTGCACTACTGAACTTTTAGATGTGCTGCTTATACAGAAAAATTAAGAGGAGGGAGACCCAGGGGAATGGGGGAGTCTGAAGAAGGTCAATATATGAGATTTTAATCTAAGACAAAGATGGTCATTGTTCTCCTGACCCCTACACAACGAGCTCCAGGCTCTCTAAATACCAATGGGGCCCCACCCTTCATTTCTAGACTTAAGATTTCTCTACTTTAACTAAATGCAATTGAACAAAAAAAAATTTTTTGTGACCAGGCAATTGAGTTGTGAGTTGCCCAGGGTCACACAACTAGTGAGGCAGGATTTGAAATAAGGTCTTCCTGATTCTAGGGCTGGTGCTCTATCCACTATGCTACCTAATTTCCCCAATTCAACAATTTATTAAGCATCTGTTACAGGTAGAAAATGATGTTGGACCCTTGGGTAAATAAAAAGATTAACTAAAATATGCTCCTTATCCCCATGGAATTTACAGTTTACTAGGGGGTGCTGGAGCAGGAACTGATTGTTCAGTTTTCATTGTAAGAATGTATACCTCAGCAAAATTGGCAAGAGGTATTAATTGGAACTTGGTTTATTTTTTTTATTGATTTCTGGACTTGAGAAAATGTTAATTATTCAGATTAAACTTAAAAGGTGTCATGGATACTTTTTTTTCAGTGATATGGTTGTTAACATACCACTGAGTTGAACTTTTTTCCTTGGAAAACATTTCAAATAAGCTGGGCTTAGACATTTTTAAAACTTCCTCAAATTTCAGTTTGTTTCAAAGAGCCAAGCATTAAACATTTGTCCCAATAGCCCTACAACAGGATGACTATAATATGTAATCTTATAGGTACAAGTAGAAATCGTTTTCCTAGGACAAAAATAATTGAATGAGTAACAATCCTGAGGTATATGTGGCGGCAAATAAGAAGAAAGAACAAATGATTGATATAACAGTGTTGGGAGAAGGTTTAAACCATCTCCCAACCTTCATCTCTGCAGGGTTGTGTGGGTAGGGAAATGGATACCAGGAGAGGTATGCCATAGCAACCGGATCCTGGGGTGGGGACTGAGAAAAGTTAAGTCACATGGTGGCACCAAATATCAGAGGACCACGTAATAAAGTACAGCAATGTTTGTCACTAGAAGGAAGAAGGATGCTCCCCCAGATGTTGGCGCCCAGAAGCAAAGTCCTGTTTCCTTGTACTAGTTGATGATTTTATGCAATATTACATGTTAAAGTGCATTAAGGAGATGCATTTGTTGGGGTGGAGATTATTATTGCCTGAATGGTACCAGAGAAAGCATTATTAATACTGTGCAGTAATCACAGAGATTACTGACTATAACCCATCCATCTGGAGGAATTAAAATGTATTGTATAGTTTAACCAGACTGGGAAATATATCAGACAAGAAGACAAAATAGGAGGCTATTGCAAAGTCCAGGTGAAAGGAGATAAAAATGTAAACTATATAAATGGAGAGAAGATGACATATAAAGGAAATGCAATGGAAGGGAGGGCACCTAGGTGGTGCAGTTGATAGAGCACAGGACCATAAGGCAGGAAGCCTCATCTCCCTGTGTTCAAATCTGGCCTCAGACACGTAATAGCTGTATGATCCTTGGTAAGTCACTTCACCCAATTTCCTCATTTGTAAGGAAATGATAAACTATTCCAATATCTTTGCCAAAAAAATCCCCCAAACTCCTCCCTCTTCCTTTCTTCTTTCTTCCCCCCTTCCTTCCTCCCCTTTTTCCTTCCTTTACTCCTCCCTTCTTTCCTTCTACCTTCTTTTCTTTACTCCTTCTTCCCTCCCTCCTTCCTTCTCTCCCTCCTTTCCTCCTTCTTCTTCCCACAAAGAGTCATATGTGAATGAAAATCAGAACAAGTACTACAACCTAAACACCACATTTTAAAAGGGATATTGACAAACTAAAAGTTGATAAAGATAATGGGAGGTGTGCAAACATTGTCATATGAAAATCAGTTTAAAAAGTGTTAAAGAAAAGGAATACTGGGCTCTCCGAGTTCTACTTCCAGGTTTGTTACTGAAGGACAAACCCACCTGAACTCTGTCAGCCTCAGGTTCTTCACCTCCAAAATGAGAGGGCTGGGATTCAATGATTTCTCACAATCCTTCACTAAGTATTACCTGGAGTCAGGAAGGCAATGAGAGCACTGAGTCTGGCATCAGAAATCCAACCTCAAACACGTAACAATAACAATAGCATTTAATGTGCAGATAGTGTGCTAAGGGCTTTAGAAATATTGTTTCATTTGATCCTTACAATAACTCTGGGAAGTGGATGCAATTATTAGTCCCATTTTACAGATGAAGTAGAGTTAAATGACTTGCCCAGGATTACACGGCTAGAAAGTTCCTAAAAAAAAAAAAAAGTTTCTGAATTTCAACTCAGGTTTCCTTCTCCTCCTTCCCTTCTTTCCTCCCTTCTTCCCTCTCTTTCTTCCTTCCTTCTTCCCTCCCTCCTTCCTTCCTTCTTCCCTTACTCCTTCCTTATCTCCTTCCCTTCCTCCCTCTTTCCTTTATTTCATTGCTTTTTTCTTTTTTCCTTCCTTCCTTCCTCTCAGCTCTAATATTCTTTAGCAAATGGAGAGAGAAAGGAGCTGCATGATCTGCATTTTAATTCTAACTCTGCCACTGAAGGATCTTGGACAAGTCACTTTGCTTCTGTCTGCCTCAGTTTCCTCAACCATAAAACTATAGCATTGGATTAAATCACTACTTCTCAACTTTTTTTTTGGTATCATGGACTTTTTTTGCCAATCTAGTGAAGTTTGACAATCTCTTCTCAGATGAATATTTTAAAATATATAAAATAAAATACTTGTGATAACAAAAAGACCAATTATACTGAAATATAGTTATCAAAATATATAAAAACAAATTCACAGATTGCCTGTGGGATAAATGGATCCAAGTTATCCTAAGAAGTCTCCACAGTCCTTTGTCACACCTTGAACCCAGGATCCTGAACTTCTTTGAATCAGCTTTCCATATTTGAAGGATTGTCATATGTGACAGCATATGAGTCTATCTCAAGAAGAGTTAACTTAGGTTAAGGAGGAGTTTTCTAACAATGAGAACTGTCCAACAACAGAACCAGCTGCCATGATAGTCCTAATAAGAAATGGAAACTAAATAATCATCTATCAGGAACATGGCAGAGATGATTCCTATAGTGGATTGGAGGTTGGGCTAGAAGGTCAGGAGGATCTCTTTCCACTTAAAGATTCATATATTCTACTGGCCACCATGATGGATAGCATCATCCCCTACCCTTGAAGACTGTGCAATCTAATGAGAAAGACAGGTCAACCACATGCAAAATCACTTAACAACATTGACAAAGTGAGAACAAAACAATAGAGTTAAATTTGACTCTATGTTTGACTTATGTTGTTGTCATTCCTCCATTAAAAGTCCTCATCCTGGTGTGGAAATAAAAGTGAATATTCTAAGTCCAGACTATCTCAAGCAGTGGACAATTTCTAATAGAGTCTACCAAATTGGAAATACTTGAAGTGGGGAGAGGGGGGAGAGGAGGGACAACAGATTATTATCTGTCATCTGAGGGCCTTAGGGAGAGAGGCTCCTCATTAGGAGGGTGTTCACTAGGCTATAAAATTTTCCACTTTGTGAAGCTGGTCTATCAAGACTTGGAGATTTGCAGTCTACACCAGGGAGTACCTATGGTGTTGAAATAATGGAATTTTGAAAGATAAAATGTGTTCTATATGTGACTGAACACACATGCATGCATGTACACACACACACACACGGAGTCAGTGGCTAGAGTACTAGACCTGAGATTAAGAACACCTGAGTTCAAATCCTGCCACTTAGCAGCAGTGTTACTCTGGAAAAATCACTTAACCACCACCTGCCTCAGTTTCCTCATCTGTAAAATTGGAAAAATAATAGCATCTATCTCCCAAGGTTATTGTGAAAATAAAATGAGATGTTAAAAAAGTATTTTTCAAGCCTCAAAAGATTATATAAATGTTAGTTATTAGTTATATTTATGAAAATCTAAGGACAAAAATCCACGAGCAATCCTCAGCCCCATGGAATCTCTGTGTGATTTCTGGTAGTTCAGCCAGTCAATTCAAAATTTCAGCAGTATAAAGACAAGATCCTATGGCTCTAAGAAGTGTGAATCTGGTCGCATTCTAATCAGGCTTTGAAACTCTGTACCTTCTTTTAAAATCCAGGTTCCAGCTCAGGGATACTCATATGAAGAAAGAAGGAAACAGAGAGACCATTTATGTGCCTCCTCTCCAAGAACTAACCAAGACATCATTTGAAGAGGTTGGTATGGAGCAAACATGCCTTCTTTCCTTCTCTCCTTTCCTCCCTCCTCTATTTCCTCTCTCTTCTATTTCCCATGAGTCACAACAGTTTTTCAGGATAAGCAGTGGTAGCCAGGATTGATGTCTAGGAGGCAATCCTCCTTCCTTGTTTCTTTAACCAAAAACTCTGTGAAAATGGCTTCCCCTTATTAGATTCAATTCCCACTTTCTCCCCATGATCATTCCCCATTGTCATCCTTCCTCTTTCTTGGAACTGTTGTAGTCTGAGCTTTTCTTCAATTTCTTTCTGGGACCTTCTGGAGTAGCCACCCACCAAGCATCCATTGCATTCTGCAGGCAGATTTTAATTAAGCCTGCTTGTAATTACCTATCTGTATCCCTACTTAATAAAACTCTGGGGACTTTTAATTTTTTTTTGTTTTAGTTAAAAATTTCATTGTCGCCCTTCATCATAGGGAGAGAGTTGTGGGGCCCTCTTGGGCAGCCTGATGGAGTCTCAGTAGCTGAGGCTCTCATTAGAAATGTCCCCAGCTCATGCCACCTGGACAAAGACTGAAGCAGAGACTTGGCACTCTGCCTACACCCCCATCCCATTCCTGGCTCTAGCGGCCTCAGTCATGTTGGGCACTAAAAGGGGAGAAGGGAATGGTGAAGCAAAGCCAGGCAGCGAGAAAGGAAGGAAAAAGAATAAACACTTATACAGCACCTGCATTGTGCCCAGGCACTGTGCTAAGTACTTTATAAACATTGTCTCACTTGAACTTTCCAATAACCTTCTGAAGTAGAGTTATTATCCTCATTTTACAGATAGGAAAACTGAGGCTGGAAGAGATTAAGTGAATTACCCAGGACCCCAAAACTCATAAGTGTCAGATTGTATTTGAACTTTCATATTCTAGGTCCTACCAGCAGGGAAAGGGTGATTCAAGTTTGAGGCACTATCCACTTAACAGACTGAATACATGTCCCAAATTTCTCAGGTGACCAAGGTGAACTTTCTGGTATTTCTTCCATTGCTTTTCCTCAGATTACCCCCACCTCAAAAAGGGCAGGTTTTTTTCAAATGTCAGAGGACAAATGCCTTCTAATGTCTGGTTCATCATGATTCTTCAATTACACATCTTTTTAAATATGAGGCAGTGTTGCCTAGTAGGAAAAACATAGAGCTTGTAGCCAGAATACCTGTGTTCTTCTCTGTTTTGCCCCTTACAACATCTGTGACCCTGGTCAAGTCAGTTGGTCATCCTCTCTGAGCATCAACTTCCTCATCTGTAAAAATGAGCATAATAATATTTGCACTGCCCATCTTATAGACTGGTGGTCAAAAGGGGGCTTTGAAAATGATACATATCTCTATTCATATGTGAGTAATTATTACTGTGAGGGGGAACATTACAGTAAGATGGAAGACCTGTTAGACAGCAGGTACATAAAGATCAGTGGGTTTCTGAATCAGGAAATTTATCAATTAATCAAGAAACATTTATTAAGTGCCTATAAAGTGCCTGGCAAATACAAAAGTGTGACTATCTTATTACCATATAACTTAATAAACTATATTGTGTATAATTATATATTATGTCATATCTTATAATTATATTATAATATTATGTTAATTACATTATAAATAAGACAATATTATATATAATACAATTATATATTATATTGTACATTATAATTAATCTAACAATTAATATGTGATAAAAACTCAGGCAATTTTTTAAAACTACATGTTACCATGCAGATGCTGATCTGCATTGGTAGACAGATAAGTAGACTTCCTTGTTAGGAGTTCCCTATAGCAATAAGATCACAAATTGAATCCAAAACAATTAATAACAATAATAATTAATTATAATTGTGGCAGCTAAGTAACATCATGATAAGAACACCAGACCTGAAGTCAAGAAAACTCATCATTATGAGTTCAAATCCAGCCTCATAAACTTACTAGGTGTATGACCCTGTGAACCCATTTGCTTCAGTTTTCTCATATGTTGAAGAGCTGGAGAAGGAAATGGCAAACCAATATAGTATCTTTATACCAATATACTATAGAAAATCCCAAATGAGGTCATAAAGAATCAGATATAACTGGAAAATGAGCAACAATTATCGTAGTCAATAAATAATAAATATAATTTATAAAAACTGTAACAAAATGATATATAATAAATATGATAAATTTGTAATAATTAATATTGATAAGTAATCCTACAAATAGCTTATATATATATATATATAGTGCTTTAAGTTTTTTTAAAAGACTACATTCATCATTTCATTTGATTTCTTGTTTAGAATGTGTGGTCTATACCCTTCATTCCACATGAGTAACAGAATGAAGAAAATGGTCACTCACAGCTATAAAAGTAAAGACAGAGGTCATCTGGGTTCTCTTGTCTTAACAAAAGAACAACTTTCAAAGGTCCAGACCAGTTTTGATATTGTACTGGAAATTCCAGCAACTAAGGTTCTGGCAAAAGCAACAAGGATGGAACCCTTCAGTAACTCCCATCTTATTCCCACACAATAGGTGTATGCTGACACCTGACATCTTCTACTGAAATTGGGTGTTAATCTCCAAGTTAGAGTAGATATCAAATATGGGTCTATCTCAGAGCTTGGGTAACGAAAGTTGGTAAATCAGATGAACACTGGGCAGTGTAAGGTGACTTCGCATTCATAGGATTGCAAAGATGATAAAAGTGAAATTAATGTTGGAGGGACTGTGACACTAATATATAAAAAAATGTGGATTTGTTGAACCATTCTGGAAAATATTTTGAAATTAGGCAAGAAAAGTTACTAAACTATCCATATTCTTTGACCCAATGATCCTACTACAGGAATTAAAGAGATCAAAGCCAGAAAAATGCCAAACAATTCATAGTAGCACTTTATGTAGTAACAAAAGCACTAGAGACAAAGTGGCAATGTATTGGGAAAGAGCGTAACAAATTGTGATATATGAATGTAATAGAATACGATTGCCCTGTAAGATACAGGGACTATGAAGAATTCAGAGAAATGTGGGAAAGTGTGCACGAATGGAAGCAAAATAAAATAAGCAGAAATAAGATACACAATAGCTACCACGATAATCTTAAACAAAACACTACTGAAAGGCAGGCAAAAAACGGGGATTTATTAAGCACCTTCTATGTATCAGACACAGTGCTAAATATTTTGCATAGATTATCTCATTTGATCCTAATAACAACTTTGGGAGATAGTTGCTGTTATTATCATCATTTTACAATTGAGGAACTGAGGCAAATAAAGAAACTAGGACCACACAATCAGTAAGTGCTTGAGGCCAGATTTGAATTTAGTTCTTCCTGACTCCAGATCAAGTGCTTTGTGGTAAAACTCAGATTAATTGAAATGACCAGTCTTGGTCCCAGGAAATAGATGGTGAAATATATCTTTCTCCTCTTGGAAGAGAGGTGGGGGACTATGGGTGCAGAATGTAATCTATGCTATCAGACATAGTTGTGGGTTTTTTAAACATCTATTTTTCCTTAAATGTTTTCTTCCTTAATATGGGAAAGTTTATTGAAGTGATATAAATTGGGAAATCAAGATGGCACTTCTTTAAAAAATATCAATAAAACTGAAAAAGAAAAAAGAGTTTGGATTTTGTGAGGTACTAGTCTCTTGAGTAAGAAATTTCCATGATGAAAGTGAAATTTTAGGAAGATAAATCAGGTCACTGTAATTAAAGACTGTATCAGGTCTAAACCTGGAGCTAAAGAGACCCACCAGAAAATCATCCCATTAGGAGGTCAAGTGTTAGAAAGTCTTCTCTCTCAGGTACAGTAGTAATGACTTAGACTAAACTGGTAGGTGTGGAAATAGAGAATAGGTAAATTTCAAAGGAACAAACCATGAGATTTATAATAATATGAAGAAGAATAGCTAGTATTTATATATCTATTATATATAAAAAACAAATACTATATAAATGTATAGTAGTTAAAAGTTTGCAAAGTGCTTTATGCTTTTTCTCATTTGATCTCATTAATTTCAAAGAAAAAGATAGAACTTTTTAAAATCATGAAATATAGAATTGAAAATAACTTACTTTTTATTTTTTTGTTGTTGTTTTTAAATCGGGAGCCAAGCATTACTTTTGTGAGAATGGAGAGTTGGAAGATCATAGCATATTCTAGTGGAAGAAACTGACTTAGCCAAGCTCATGAAGCATTTTAGGAACAAAGCTGGAACCAGAATCACCCCCCTTGACTCGGTGTTCTTTCTATTACAAACACACAGTGTCTGGGCTACTAATGATTTCTTTGAATTCCTCCAGTCATCTTGCTTTTCAGATAGATAGCCTGAAGCCCAAAAGAGAAGGAGAATCAGTGGTGGGCATCAAACTGGGCACCTGAGCCAGACTGGGCGAGCTGTGTTTCCTTCCTGGAAATTAGTCACACCATCTTGTCCATGAGAACATGAAAAGACCCAGAGGGTCATGGAACCTGGCAGATTAAGTTACAATGCTCAGCTGGCTCTGATGCCTACCTGTTGTGGAAAATATTGGGTTAAATTCTGAGGGGGAGCCAAGAGTTGGTGCCAGGGGCTTGTAACAAGGAAGACTCTGCTGATAGGAAGAAGGGTATGTGTGGATGTGGAGTGGGGGGTGGGAGGAGTTGGAGGATGAACCTCAGGCACTAAAAAGGGAAATTCTTTTTACTCCTGCCAGCCATGGCATTAATTCTAGCAAGATTCCGAGTCTATTTAGTGGATCTGGCATCAGTGACCTGGCCATCTATCAGTCAGTCATCATCTCTGTCCTTCTCTCTATCAGGGCACAGCTCCTCTGGGTACATCTCCCTCACTGGGTAGCGACCTAGGATCGCAGCACACTGCAAAACCTAAGAAGGGTATAGCAGGAATTAAATAATGCCCCCTTCTCTTCTGGCACTAGGTCAGGATCCTGTTGCCACCTGTCCCTCTCTCTTAGATAAAGGGTCTTTTCAGCTTTTACCTGCCTTTGGCACCCTTCATCTCATTCTTGAAGCCAAAAAAAAAAAGGTAGAAAACAGATCTGGCTTTCACAGCTGTCCTCATCTACCATTCCAAAAAGCCACCTCTGCCCACAGCTGTCATTTTATTGGATGGGTGGGTCGGAGACCAAAACCTCATTCTGGGGCAGGGCCAGGCTATTAGAGGGAAAGAGAAAAACTCACAGCTTCCCTGAACAGGAGTAATAAAGACTGAGGGCCAATCCCGTGGGAAACCTTCGAACCCATCTAGACTTCCTGCAAGAAACTGGATCCACTCTGGCACTTGCTTTGGCCAGGGAGTTAAGAAGTAATAGAGTCAATACAGCAATGGAAGAAGGCTGCAGATTTAGGCCTCTGCCAGAAGGGAGCCTGCCCCCAAGGCCAAGGAGTCCAGTAGAATGTAGGGATGAGGGCAGAAAAGGAGGACCAACGATAGCCATTTATTTCTTTCGTCCCCTCCCCAACCTCATATCTGTGTCTGTCCAGAGACCCTCATGCCTGACAGATTGACATAGCAGGTTAATAAGTACTTTCCCCTTCTCCTAAAGGCTAATTAAATATTAATCCACCTGGTGAGGTCAGCAAAAATAACAAACTATTGGCAGAATGAGATGCCTTTAATTAATTCTCCTGCGGAGGGTTTTTTGCAGAAACACCTCCTTTCCCCTGATGCTGCCTCTGCCCTCACCACTGCTCACACTTCTCAGGCCCCAATTGCTGAGGGGTGGTAGTGGAGCAGGAGGGTGGGGTTGCTGGTGATTTTCCTCTGCCTAGTTAAAGTACTTTTCTTGATTGAACATAACTTGGGAGGCTTTCCAGTCCAAGCAATGAGTGGTTCAGAGGAGGCTGATTTGGGAGGGGTTAAGAAAGATTAATATCGTGTTCCACAACCTCTACCTATCCAAATCCTAACTCTTCTTCTGGCCACAGGTGAAGCCTCATCTCCCCCAAGAAACCTTTTCCAACCCCCACCAATCCATAGTTCACCCTCCCCATCCTGACCTCACCTAGAATTTTTACTCAAGGGTCAAAATATTTGATGTACAAACTTAATTTAGCACTTTATTGATTTCTACTCTAATAACATGCTGTATAAAATCAGCTTTTACTATTATTATTTTGTTCAGGCCTATTAATTTCATTGATACAAGAAAATCTAATTGAGGAAACTTTATCAATATAGATGTATAACTATTTTGCAACTCATAACCTTAGAAAAGCAATTCTCAAAATTTTTAGTTTGAGGACCCTTTCACACATAAAAATTATTGAATTTTTGTTTATGTGTTATAGGTAGATCCATAGATATTTGTATATATCTATATATTGATATTTATTATAAGAGAAATTTAAATGTTTTAGTATTATTTACAAAGAGTTTCAGTTTTCACAGACCCTCTGAAAGGGCCTGTTTCTGAACAAAACACTTTAAGGGCCTCAGCATTAGTGTTGCCTGGGACACTGAGAAGTCACATAAGCTGGCTTCAGGCTCACAGATTTGAACTCATATTTGAACTCAGATCTTCCTGAATCTGAGGCTTTCTCTGTACCTGGTAGGCAGCACTACCTCTCAAAATAATAATTATTATTATTGGTGGGTGTGTGCCTTGTTTCCCCAAGGATAGTGAAAGTCTCTGGAGAACAGGAAAAATCTCTTCTGTTTCTTTTTTTTTTAATCTTTCTCCTCCCTCCCAACATCAGCATCTCTGCAAGGTTAGCATAAGATAAGGAGTACAGTAAATGGTCTGAGGAAGAATTCACTTGAATTGAATTCTTGAGAAAATGTTTTATGGCTGAGCTCCTATATTGGCTCGTTCAAATGGAGATTTTAAGTGTTTTGGATAATCTCAGGGAAAGAGCACCCCTAGTTCTGAGCCTAAAGCCATAAAATCTCATTATCCTGAATTCAAATCACTTACCTGCCTCAGTTTCCTCATCTGTAAAGGGAGTTGGAGAAGGAAATGGTAAACTATTCCATTATCCTTGCCAAGAAAAGCCCAAATGGGGACACAAAGAGCCAGACATGACTGAATAATAACTCTCCTGGCCTCAGGCAGAACTCTTAAAAACAAAAATCATAGATTTAGAATTTAGAGAACACCTACTCTCTAAACCCTCACTGAATTTACACAAACTGGACTAAATTGAATGATGACAGCTGCTCGTTTTATGAGTAGCAATTTTCCATAGTGATAAAAGGGCTACATTTGGCATCAGGAAAATCTGAGTACTTTGAACATATACTTTACCATATACAAGTCACTTAACCTCTATGAAACTCATTTTCTTCATCATCATTACCATAAAATGATGAGACTGAGCCTCTACAGTCCCTTTAAATTCTAAATCTATGATCCTATGACCTTGAATTTAAGACACAGTTATAGGATGGTATTGTGATAGGGCACTGTAGAATGGCCAGGGACAGTCAGTCCCTATGTTCTCTCTAAACCTCAGTCTCTCTAAAGAAGAGAAGTTCTGGACCTTTGCCTCACAAGAACACTGGGGGACTAACTAACAGGCAAAAAATGGAAGCTGATAGGCAATAGGATTGAAGACTATAAAACCACTAACAACATGGCTAGGGACTAGTTCACCAAATCCCGGAATGCTGAAATAAGGAAACTTGGAGCTTGAGAGACATAAATGTAGCATAAGGAAAAGCCAGGGGTAGACTTATGGAACTTGTTACCTCGAAGGGGCCTACAGACTGAAAAGGCATTTTATCATCATCACTGTCACAGACCTATTTCCCAGCTCAGTACTGCTCCATATGGTGATAGTAGGAAAAAACTGACCTGTCTTGAGTATGTGCTAGGAAACAGCCTACAGCCAAATTCATATGACAGGCTGGTTCCCTCTGAAATGGCAGAAAGCTGGGTCATGCTCTGGCTCACCCCCACAACTTATAGACAAATGAGGCAAACAGGTCTCAGTCCTGAGTTCTCCATTCTCTCCAATTCATAGGACTATTCCCCAGGGCTCCTAACACTACAGAAAGAAATACCAGAGTTACAACTCACGTAGAAGAATGGAGAAGGATGGACAAAGCCCAAGATCAGTTTTGGTACAGAGGCTTCTCTCAGTCTCTGACTGCATTGCAATCTACTGTACAGAGACAGAGGTAGAGTAGAATTACTCCAACTGGCCCAGAGCAAAGTGGACTATCCTAAAAGATTGCTAGCATCAACCTCTGCTCTGACATTGCCTTAAAATACTCCTATGTCTAGTGAGTAAACACAAAATCAAAGACTTGCTTCTTAATGTCTCCATTTTTTTGCCTTTACCTAGATAGACAGACAGATAGATAAATGATAGGTAGAAGCACATATATAATACAGACGACGAGAACCGAGAAAGACTGACATGGGGTGGGGTGGCGAGAGAGAGAGAGAGAGAGAGAGAGAGAGAGAGAGAGAGAGAGGAGAGAGAAAAGAAGAAGAAGAAGAAGAAGAAGAAGAAGAAGAAGAAGAAGAAGAAGAAGAAGAAGAAGAAGAAGAAGAAGAAGAAGAAGAAGAAGAAGAAGAAGAAGGAGGAGGAGGAGGAGGAGGAGGAGGGAGGAGGAGGAGGAGGAGGAGGAGGAGGAGGAGGAGGAGGAGGAGGAGGAGGAGGAGGAGGAGGGAGGAGGAGGAGGAGAGGCGAGGGGGAGGCGAGGAGAGGAGAGGAGAGGAGAGGAGAGGAGAGGAGAGGAGAGGAGAGGAGAGGAGAGAGAAGACATAGAAAAGAGAGAGTATGTATGTGTATATTTTAGAATAAATGTTAAACTTCCTGAGAGCAGGAATTATCTTGCTTTTTATCTTCATATATCTAGCGCTTAGCACAGTACCTAATATGTTATTTCATCCTTTAATTCAAAGAGATAGAATACATCACCTTTCAGCCATTTTCAGTTTTAGATATCTATAATTGATAGGAAGGGAAATTAATTGGCATAGTGGGATAGAGCTGAGGAAGACTTGAATTCAAATTTTATCTCAGACACTCACTAGCTGTGTAACTCTGGGCAAGTCAATTCTTACTAG
This sequence comes from Sarcophilus harrisii, assembly GCF_902635505.1. Lineage (NCBI taxonomy): Eukaryota > Metazoa > Chordata > Mammalia > Dasyuromorphia > Dasyuridae > Sarcophilus > Sarcophilus harrisii. Next base: position 263,039,490 of record NC_045426.1, read on the forward strand.
TTTCTTCATCTGTAAAATGAATTGGAGAAGAAAATGGCAAACCACTCCATGTAGCTATGCCAAGAAAACCCCAAACAGGGTCAGAAAGAGTTAGATACAACTGAAAAACAGCCAATGGGAAGTTTTCTCTTAAACTGAGCCTAAATTTTCCTCCTTTAAGAATTTTCACTCTGCACCTGGTGCAGCCCTTTGAGCTAAGAACAAGTCAAATCCTTTTACTTGACGATTGATTCTTCACTATTTGAAAATATTTATCCTATTCCATCAATGCTTACCATTTCCAAGTCTTTCCTTTAGGGCAAAAACTCCCAATTCCTTCAGGTTTTCTTTATGTGGCAAGAATGGGCTTCTGGGCCAGGTCATCTTCCCTATCATTATATTACTGTCTCCATAAGAAGAGCATACTTCCCATACTCAGCTAACATAAAGGAATTACTCTTTTAACTTTGGTTAGTGAATGAAAATTTCTAATCTTGTGCATAGATTTCAACCTCTTACTACTTCACTATTAATGAAATTATGTCTCATATCTCCTCTGCCATTCCTTAGAAACACTATACCTTTCCATCATATCTGCAGTGCCTCTGCTTTTGCCCTTACTTGGGTAAGCATTCCTTTTTGCTACCTACTTAAGCATAGAGATCCCAAATACTTCTTCTCTACTAACTACAGTTTTCATCTTTTTGTTCCTGACAGTCATCATTATTAAATTAACTACCTATGCTATATAGAGCAAAATGTGCAACTCTAAGAAGTATAAGACATAGATGGACCTTGTCTCAAGGGACTTATTGTATAGTAGAGAGGCAAAGCTGGGATGCACTGGTAAATGCTTAACAATCAACTCACCCCCTTCCCCCCCCCCCAAACCACCAGACACGCTTTTGTTTACTCTGAATTATTAACATTTTCTCTATCACTTTCTAAAGTCTAGAAAATCAATAAAAAAACAAATCCAGCCCTGATTTTTAGAATTTACTGTTTTCTGAGGTGTAAATGCTCACACTGAAAATATAACAATTGTTTCTCATAAGCTGTTTTGGTCATTTAAGTACTTATGTGCTGGGCCTTGCGCTAAGATTGTGGGTACAAATATCAGCAAATATCAGTCCTGCCTTCAAAAATCCAACATACTAATAGGGAAAGACAATATGTTTGGGGGAGGTAGAAAGAGGCAGGAAGGGTCTCTATGTAAGAGCTTTTATTGTTGTTCTTTGTGCTTTGTTTTCAAAGAAGACCACAACAGCAGGGAGGTGATAACATGATTTGCAAATGAATTGAATTTAAGAGAGGGAGGACTGTTTCCTCCCTCTGATGGAGATGGAGAAAGTAACTTTCTCCATCAGAGCAATCTGACTCCACTAAATAAGATGTAGCTCAGAACAACTAGAAATATCAGGGCCAGGAGGGAGAAAAGTTTATGGAGATAAAGGCTAGAGAGTCACTAATCTGGAAACTGGAGCCTTAGGGTGGGGTGTTTTCCAGGGTGGGAGGGCATTTATTGATTAGCTGATTGAAGAATGGGGTGCCATCCTACCTCTTCTTTTAGCAGCCAGTAGTTATAGTTAGTGAACAGCATTTCTGAGTCTATGGACTTTTGAGACAGGAAATAGAGGCTATGTCCTACCCCTGACTTTCCTTTCCCCAAAAGGAAGCTAAATAGATTTGGAGGAAGAAATACTAATGGGGGTCAAGAGGGATGGCTTCTCTTCCTACCAGGCCACACTGGGCCCAGCCTATGTCAGCTTTCTGAATGTACCCTTATCCCTTCCCACCCCTCCCTACTGGTTCTTCAACCCACAGTTCCCTTGGTCATAGCCAAAGCCTCCAGAAAACTCAATGCGAAGAATTCCATGTTAATTTTTTATTTATTTGAAAGTGGTACTGGAAGGGTTTTCAAAGTGAGTCCAAAGTAATTAGGAGCTCCCGCTGATGGATTGCACTGGAGGGACATGTGGATTATTTATTACAAAGTCACTTGCTGGAAAGGTTAGAGGCTGAGAAGTAATTATTTTTCCTTTTTCTTTCCCTCCACCTTCTCTTTCCTTGTTTAAAAGAAGCAAATCTGCAGGGGCAAGCACTTTTCTAGGAATGAATGAGGGTCCCCTCTTCTCTGTCATATCTTCCGTTCCCCACATGACTAACCTCAGCGTCTTTTTTATCCTGGAGCACCCCATTCCCTGGGAGGAAAGAGAAGTTGGTGATCTGGGTCACTTTGGTCCCAACAGAGTTCATGCCCTTTGCTGACTTCTGTACGTAAGGTTCTCAACTTGCTTTTCAGGAGAGAGAGAGAGAGAGAGAGAGAGAGAGAGAGAGAGAGAGAGAGAGAGAGAGAGAAACAGGCTTTGTTGGGGTTCACATCAGCTGCTTCCTCCTCTTCTTCCTCTCACAAAGAGGGAAATGACTGTGCCCCATATTTCCTTTAATTAGAACTCCTACAGTTCGTAGAATCATATCCCCAAATTTAACCCTTGATTATTGACTGTTAGTCATGTACTGGGCCATAATGAAAAGTAGACTGGACTTAGAAGCAGAGACATAGCTTCTCACAGAACAAGAAGGGATCTCATGGACCCTCTAATTCACAAAAATGTAAAAGATAGAGTCAAAATCACCACTACCCCATTCCATCCTAACTAGGTAAGAACAATTCTCAGCTAATCAACCATTCAATCAGTCACAGGCTTTAGAATAAAAGTGAAAGTCCTTCAAACTGGATGGGGTAGAAGGTCTGACCAAAGGGAATAGAGTTGTTGGGGAGAATAGTTTAGGAGAAAGAGTTTGAAAAGGAGGGAACCAAAAAGGAGATTTGGGTTCAAATGTTTTAGCCAAGAGAATATCATGAATGAAGTTCAATCACTGGCCAGATCTTTAGGGGTCTTGCTTATCAGGGCACACTGAAAGAGTCCAGTGCCCTCTGACAGGTCTCTCCCTGTGTTGTATTCAGGCAACTGCAGAATAAGAGAAAAGTCCTGCTTCATTCTTTGTGGCAAGATATCTGTCCTGGAGTTGGGCAGTCTTATCTCCACCATCATAGACTCCATGTGGGCATTGATAAATTAGATTTCAGCTTAAGACTGAGGCAAAGAACTTAAGCTGTGAAACTTGAAGAGTCAACGTTAGGGAAGGACAGGAAGGATCTTTCCTCTTCCCCTCACCTCTGCCTACTAGATACTATATTGTTAAATATTTTTATCAATGATTTGGATATAGACATAGATAGCATGTTTACCCAATGCCTAGATCACACAAAACTAGAGAAGATAGTTAAAACACTGAAGGACAGTGTCAGGATCCAAAAAGAAGTTGCCAGGCTTAATGAGTGAGCTGAATCTAATAAATTGAAATTCAATAGGGAGTAATATAGTCTTCTAACCTATATGGATTACTTGCTGTCTAGGGGAAGGAATTGGAGGGAAGTGAGGGAGAAAAATTTGGAACACAAAGTTTTGCAAAGATAATTATTAAAAACTATCGTTGCATATATTTTGAAATTAAAAATTTATTATTTAAAAATAAAAATAAAAAGAATGAATAAAAACAACAGCATTAAAATCTTTCTTATAAAAAAAGTCTTCTACTTTGGGTTTAAAAAGTCAACTTTACAAGCACAAGAAAAGAAATATATGATTTAGACTGTAGTTTAAAAAGTAATGGAAGTTTTCATAGATTGAGGCTCAATATGAAGTGAAGAATATAACAGCAGCCCCCAAAAACTAATATTATGTTATTCTGTATTGAGAGGCATCATTTTGAGGAAAAAGATTATGACATCGATAAATTGTTGAAGATGTTAAAAGATGGGAATAGTCTATATTGGAAGAGCTTTGGGAACATAGACATTCTAATACTAAGAACCAGTAAACCATTCTTAAAAGCTTTCTGAAATTCTGCTTGGAAAAAGAGGGACAGCTAGATAGCCCAATGATTAGAACACCAGCCCTGGAGTCAGGAAGAACCTGAATTCAAATCCAGCCACAAATACTTAACACGTATTAGCTGTGTGACCCTGGGCAAGTCACTTTACCCCAATTGCCTTGACTTAAAAAAAAAAATTTAAAAGAAAAAAAAAAAGGAATAAAAATATCCATACCCTTTGACCTAAAGATCCTGCTGTTAGGCCAAAAATTGAAGAGGAAAAAAAAAGCTTTATATATGTCCAAATATTTATGGATTTTTTTTGTGCTGGGAAAGAACTAGAAACAAAGTAGATCCCCATCCACTGAGGAATGGCTACACAAACTGTGGTACTGAATGAAATGGAATATTTTGGTGCCATAAGAAATAATAAATGTGAAGAAAGCAGACAAACATGAGCAGATGTATTTGAACTATTACAGAATGAAATAACCAAGAAAAAAATAAATACAATTCCTATATAAATGGAAAGAACAATACCAACAATAAAAACCCTCGACCATTCTTGGAACAGAGAGGAAATGAGAAAATGCACCTCCCTTTCTTATTTGTAGAGGTGGGTACTATGGCTATGGGAGAAGGGAATGGAATAAGGATTTATTTTTATTTTTGGAGGCAATTAGGGTTAAATGACTTGCTCAGGGTGACACAGCTACTAATTGTCTGAGGCTGAATTTGAACTGTGGTCTTCTGAACTCCAGGATCAATGCTCTATCCACCTAACTATCCCCAGTAAGGATTTATTTAGTTCCTACTATTTATTTAGTGCCTATTATGTGCCAGTCACTGTGCTAAGCACTTTTACAAATATCTCATTTGATTTTCACAACTTTTCAAATTTAGTGCTATGATTACCCCTATTTTACAGCTAAAGAAACTGAGACAAACATATGTTGATTGACAACTGAGTTACCCAGCTAAGAAGTGAAACCAGATTTTAACTCAAGCCTTCTTGATTCCAGGTCCAGCTCTTTATGCATAGAGAATTATATTCTTGCCAAAACCAAAAAGGGTTTTTAAATGGTTTTTTCCTTTTTTATTCCTTGCAATAAAGAGTGATTCTCTCAGTAGCAGAAGAAACAAGTATATATTTGGTAATGAAGGTGATATAAAAACAAAAAATATCGATACCAAATTTTTTTTTATTTTAAAAGGAACATTGATAAGCTGAAATGCTTTGAGTCTGTCCTATGACAATCAGTTGGTAAAAGGTGGCAAGAGAATGATATGTTTGACCTAGAGAAGATTCAGAAGAAAAAGGGATAACAGTATTCCAAAGATTGTGTTGTGTTCTGTCCAGAGTACAGAACCAAGAGTGATGCATAGAAGTTGCAATGAGATAAATTGATGCTGAATATCAGTAAAAACATTTAACATTAGAATTGCCCACAAATAATAGCTGCCTCAGAAAAATGATGTATTTCCCTTCTTTGAAGAATCTTTTTTATTTAATTTTTCCCTATTAATAAAAATCAATTTTCTCCCATTTTATGCCTACCCCATTAAAAAATAAAAACAAATACTAAACTCCTGTAATAGGAAACATGCATAGTTAAATAAAATAGATTCCTACTATGATCATGTCTAAAAATGCATTCCTCATTCTGCATTTGGATCCAACACAATATTTGTAACCTCTATATGCATCATCATTGGGCTTCTGAATTTTGATTCAAACTAAGTCCTGATTTTGCCACTTAGTAAGTGTGTGATCTTGGGTTTTTTCCAGTACTACCACTAATTTGACTATTTGCATAACATAGTCATGAATGTAAATGATTCTATTATTAATTACAAATTATATTATTTCTATTTTTTTCTGTCTAGATCTGTGATTTCATCAGCCTGGGGACCACCTGTGTGACCTCAGTCAAATCACTTAATCTCTCTGGTCCCAGCTCTTCATCTTTAACATGAAGAAGTTAGGCTACAAGATCTCTAATGTTGCTTTCAGGTCTAATATTCTATTAATAACAACAATAATAACAGTACAACCAGATGACAGAATGGATAGAGTGCCAAGTCTGAAGTGAGGAAGATTCATCTTCCTGAGTTCAAATCTGGCTTCATTTAGTAGTTGTGTGACCTGGGCAAATGACTTAACCCCATTTGTCTCAGTTTCTACATCTGTAAAATGATCTGGGGAAGGAAATGGCAAACCATTCCAGTATCTTTGTCATAAAAAGTCCTAAATGGGGTTACACAAGGTTGGATACAACTAAAGTAACTGAACAATGAAAATATATATGAAGAGAACTTTTAAGTTTTGCAAAAACATTTAATGTTCATTTTTTATTTTTGTCAGTTACATGAAACATTTTTAACATTTCTTTTTAAAAACAAATTTTCTCCCTCCCTCCCCCTTCCGGAGAAGACAAGCAAATTGTACATGTCTAATATGCAAAATATTTTCATAGTTATGTTAAAGCAATTTTAAAATATCAGCTCATTTCATTTTCACAACAATCCTGAGAGACAGAGGAGGAAATTGAGTCAGAGAGAAATTAAGTGACTTGCTTTGGTCATAGAACTAGAAAGTATTTAAAACTAATTTGAACTCAAGTTTTCTTTTTTTAAAATAGCTTTTTATTTTTCCAAATACATACAAAGTTTTCAACATTCACTTTTGCAAAATCTTATGTTCCAGATTTTTCTCCCTTCTCCCTTTCTACTTTCTTCTATAAACAAATAATCCAATATAGATTAAACATGTGCAATTCTTTTAAATATATTTTATATTCTTCATGCTGCACAAGAAAAATCAGGTCAAAAGGAAAAAAATGAAAAAGAAAAAAAAGCAAGCAAGCAACAACAACAAAAAAAGATAAAAATATTATGCTTTGATCCACATTCAGTCCCCATAGTCTTCTCTCTAATGCAGATGAATTTCTCCATCACATGTCTATTAGAATTGCCTTGAATCACCTCATTATTGAAAAGAACCAAGTCTATCACAGTTGATCATTACATAATCATCTCGTTTCTGTATATAATGTTTTCTTGATTCTTCTCACTTCACTTAGCATCAGTTCATATAAGTCTTTTCAAGCTTTTCTGAAATCAATCTGCTCATCATTTCTTATATTCCATTATATTTATGTACCATAACTCATTCAGCCATTCCCCAACTGATGGGCAGCCACTCAATTTCCATGAACTTTAATCTTCTTGAATCCAGAGAAAGTTCTTTATCCTCTGAGTCATCTACCTGCAAAATATTTAAAAGAAAGAGACCTACATATATATCATACACTAGCTACATGATAGAGAATATGTGCAGTCATGGGATTTCAAAAGAAAATAGACTAAAAGAAGCAAAAAATACTTCAAGATCTCCTTTGATCTGAATTCAGAGTCCACAGTTCATGAATCCTTCGTAATTGTTTTGGATCATTGTATTGCTGAGAATACTTAAATCATTCACTGATGATAATCATTCATCATTGCTATTGTTGCATAAAATGTTGTCTTGGTTCTGCTCAATTCATTTTGCACCAGTTCATGTAAGTCTTTCCTGGTTTTTTTGAGAGCATCCTGCTCATCATTTTTTATAGCAATATCCTATTCCATCACAGTCATCTGCCACAATTTGTCCAGCCATTCAAGTTGGGGTATTATCACGAAGATGTTATTTAAATTGAGATTAAAATAAATAACCTTTGAGATTTTGCAATTTTAAATTAGTAGGAGAAAGAGGTCCTTGTTTTTGCAGATGTTTATTCTTAATCATAAAGAAGTTTAAATTTGTTTTTCACTATTCAAGAGATGAGAGGTAGAGTGGTCTAATGGAGAGAAAGAGAGAGACAAAGAGGAGACAGAGAAATAAACAGAAAGACAGAGAGAACCTGGGAGTCAAGAGGTATCACCTCTGACACAGAACATGTATTGATAAAAAGAAGGAGTTTCAAATCAAGCTAAGTAAATTATGAACTATTAATTATCTACTGTGTGTCAGGCATTGTGCTAGTGTTAGAGATTCAAAGAAAGGCAAAGTCAATCCCTGTCCTCAAGGAATTTATAATCTATTGGGGGGAAAGAACATGCAAATAACTAGATAAAATCAAGAGAAATTCCAGAAAAATTGGAGATAATTTGATGATTTCCTCATATAGGGGAACAAGGGCATAATGATAGCATAAAAGAAACAAATTATAGGATGCACTAAGGTTTAGGATTTTCTTGTAGAGTAAAACAGCTCCAAGGATCTAATGAGAAATTTGGTGGAAATATGCCAATAAATGTTTGTTGAAAGGAAATGAACCCCAGCCTATTCCCAATACCCAATATATTCCTCTGATCAGCTCTCTATAGTCTCAAGGATACATTCTGTGGTCACCATGTTGGGTCCATCCCTAATACCTATGGTCAGCTCCATGGTGAAACTGGTAAACGAGTGTATCCATTGTCTTTCTCTCTCCTAGGCACTCACCTCTCACCCTTTCCTCCTTTCATGGTCTCTTGGTCTATTTGGATGCTTCCTATGGCCTGTCAATACCAATTCTCTTCACCAGTCCTTTCGCTCCATTGAAAATGAGTTTCAGAACTCAACATAATTTGATGAACTAATTCTTTCTGGTGAGATCTTTTCCTATTTCCCCAATTGACAAAGCTGCCCCTTCTCAGGTTACTTTCCATCAACTCTGAATATATATTGTGACTGGTTATTTACTAATTTTCTCCTCCATTAAAATGTAAGCTCTCTGAAGCTTGGAATTGGGTTTTTCTCTTTCTACATCTCACTTAGCACAGTCATTGGCACATAGTAAGCACTTTTTAAATTGGCTAAGTAGAGTACAAATGGCATCTAGAGGAGCTCTTCATCTAGAGCCATCTCCAGCCATCCTGATCTCTATCTGGCCATTGGACCCAGATGTCTCTGGAGGGGAAAGGGAGACAGGTGACCTTGCACAGCCTCCCTCACTTAAAGGCAATTTGCTTGCAAGCCATTGCATCCCCTCTCCATGTCATGATCCTCTTTGAGAACAAAGGACAAACAATCACAACAGAGGAGGACTGCAGAGCATAGAGAATATAGTGCAAGGCCTAGAGTCAGGAAGATTCATCTTCCTGAGTTGGATTCAAATCTAACCTCAAATCTGACTTATTAGCTGTGTGATCCTGGGCAAATCACTTAATTCTGCCTCAGTTTCCTCGTCTGTAAAATGAACAAGAGAAGAAAATGGTAAACAATTCCAGTGTCTTTGCCAAGAAAATCCAAAATAAGGTCACAAAGAGTTGGTCATGACTAAAACAATGACAACAAAGATTTAACATCTCCCTCCCTTCATTCTCTAAGAGCAGATTCTTCCCTCAAGGCACTCAGTAGTTGCTCAAGGTTCCTACTGAAATAATCTCCAGAACTTCTACTCCTGAACAGAGCCTCCAGTTCCAGAATTTTTTGACAGGGAACCTAGAGGAACTCTCATTAAAACTTACTTGACTATGTCTGTGACAACTAACTGATATGATAAACCAATATACTCTCCTATTTCAGGATGGGTATTGGTATAAGTAATAGATTTGCAGTTTCACATAGTTCTTCTATACCTTAAGAGAAGGTAGAAAATGTGGAAGAAAATTCTATGCTTTGCATTTTAGACATAAGCCTGCCAGAAACAATTTTATTACATTTATATTAGTTTAATCAAAGCATTTTTGCTAAGAGAGAGAGAGAGAGAGAGAGAGAGAGAGAGAGAGAGAGAGAGAGAGAGAGGAGGGAGAGAGGAGAGAGGAAGAGGGAGAGAGACAAAGACAGAGATAAAGAGACAGAAAGAGAAACAGAGACAGGGACAGGAAGAGGCACAGAGAGACAGAGAAAGAGAGACACACAGAGATAAATCAAGCAGAGACCCAGAGATAATGACAGAGAAACAGAAAGAGAAAGAAAGCGTTATCTTTATGACTTTCAAAATCCATCTGTGACATATTTTCAAGTTAGTAAACAACTGACGAATTCCCCAATGAGATTTTTTTTAAAAACATAGTTTCGGAACTCAGCATAAAGTTCAATTAACATTTTCTTTCAACAAATCTAACAACAATAATAATAACTTTGGGCGCACCTTTCAAAAATCATTTCCTTAAACCTTTTAAAATCTCCTTAAATCTCTCCTTTCAAGGACTCTCCTTTCCAGCTGGTCAAAGGTGAATTTAAGGGATACTTCCATTAGCTAAAGTAATCAAAGATCTGTTCTCTCTTTATGATCATTACCTTAATCACTTCAGGGGGGAGTCCTTTCTGGGATGATGGGGAGAAAGGGAGCTGAGAGGGGTGAGTTAGAAACTGGTTAGACCTTTCATAAGAATGATGCAGTATAAAACTTTATTTTAGAATTGGCAGTAAAGAAAGCCTTATAAGTTTCTCTTTCATAATGGATCAGATTAGGGTAAATATTTAATGGTTTATTAATATTTCTGAAAGAAAAAGTGCCTGGGGGGAGTTAGCTCCTATAAGTATCAGCCTCAGAGCAACAAACATATGTGTATATATGCATATGTGTAATATTCACACGTGTGTATATGTATAAGAATGTGTATTTACATTGCATAAATATGTATGCATACACATGCATATGTACAAATACATCATGTACGTGTGTGTGCATGTGCATATGCCTTGTGCATGTATGCATATGCATGTATGTGTGTGTATGCTTGCACCTTGTATTGTGTTTGCATGTATATATGTATAAGCATGTGTGTATTTTGTATGTATATGCATGTGTGTGCACACATATGTGTCTGAAACCTTTGGTCAATCATTAAAAAGAAAACATTAGATTTTCTTTAATAATTAATTCCAACAAGGCAACTCTCCAGTGTTGGGAGAACCAGCTAAAAATGTAATTGGGAAATATTTGATAAATTTTTAATATTTTAAATATTCAATAAATTAAAATACAATAGAACATAGACAATGTAAATGTATTGTTTTCTAAGTCAATAGAGAGCCTGTAAGACTCAGTGACCCTAGTTTCTGTTTGGGCTTGACAGCACTGGTAAGCAAATTCTCTAAGAGGTGCTGCCCTGCACTGGTAAAAGGGCTTTCCTCCTATGGGAGTACCCGGAATGGCTGAAATAACAGGGTTGCCCCTCTCCTTTCTGTGCCTTATCTCAGACTGGTAATGGAGGCTTTGCCCAGTATGGCAGGCCTTGTGTTGGCCGTGGGGAAGTCGGGCAGGATAGGATTTGATTCTGTAAGAACAGAGGAACCTTTCTGATCCCCTTAAGGCAGCCTGTGAAGGTGACTTTCCTTCCAAGAGCATCTCCTCCAGGGTGGCTCTCCAGGTAACTCGGTGGAGCCAGAGTTTTGTGGGAGCCTGGGCTAGCACTAAGCTGGATGTTTAGCTTTTATGGACCTGTCTGATATCCCACCCACAGGGAGGTCTAGCTCCCATTTTTAAAGAGCTCACCTTTAACCTGCCCAGTGTGGGAGTCAAACATGACCCCTGAGTCTCTGGGTTTTGCTCCGTTCAGTTGAACCTAAAATCCTCAAGTTCCACCTCTCCTTAAAGGACCTGATTCCTTTTCTCCATACTGCCAAAAATCAAAATCAAAATCTCCTCCCCTCGCTCCCTCCCTTCCTTCCTACTGAACTCTTGGCTGAACACCATCACTCTCTTGCTACTGCCTTGGGAACTGGAGGGATGGTGTCAGTGGAGACACCCTATTGCTCCCAGGAATGGGTGGGCGCTGGTCTGTCAGGGAGCCCAGTAGAGAAAGGAGACAATGAAGGGGAAGGGGGAGGCTGTGTCCCTTTAAGGAGAGTTTGGGAGTGGAGGGGGTGGGAAGGGAAGAGGAGGGAAGAAGCTGCAGGCTCACCCGCAGAGACAATATTCACATTGAGGCTTTGCTAATGGCAAAACCAGCTTTGCAAACAGCAGCCCTGCTGGGGGGCTGGGATTGGGAGGAGGAGAAGGGGGAAGAGAAAAGGAAAAGGGGAGGTTAGCAAGAATGAGGGACAGATGGAATAGAAAGCAAAGAGAAACATGGTGGGAGAGACAGGCGATCCAAAGGGTCAGACCCCTACCCTCCTGCTCCCGAAGCCAGCCATCTAATGGTCATCAGACCCCTAGGGACCCAGAGGGGATCACAAGAGCAGAGTGTCTGATTAGTTTCTCCGGGTGTTAATAGCTCTTCTCTCTCAGTGGTGCTTCCAGGTGCTAACAGCCCATCTCCCTGACCAGGAGAGAAGGTCCCCTTGCCTCCTCATCCCTAAATATCAGCTCTCGGGATAAACTTTTAGAACTGAAAGGGATCGTATGGAACATCTCGTTCTGATCTCATTTTACAGAAGGGAAACTGAGGCACAGTAATGACATGATATATATATAGAAAGAGAGAGAGAGAGAGAGAGAGAGAGAGAGAGAGAGAGAAAGAGAAAGAGAGAGAGAGAAAAAAAGATAGATAGATGATAAATAGATAATAGAAGTGAGATTTGAACCCACAATTTCTGATTCAAGCCAGCATACTTTCCACTGGACCACCATTCCCTGCCATTTCCAGATTTCCCCACCTTCCGCTCTCCCTGTCCTAAGCTCAGACGAGGCCATACAACTAAAATACAAGCCAACTGGGGAAGCCATGAGAGCCAGGAGGGGAAGGTGAGGACCTCTCTGGGCATCCCCATCCAGCCAGACCCTGGATGAGGCAAGTCTGACTGGAGGGACCCTCCGGCTCCCACCCTCCGCCTTGTCCGTCCGTCTGGCCTAGCAAGACAGTGGCCGTGTCTGTCTGCGTGTGGGCAAAGCTCTGGGAGCGATGCCGGGATGGATGCAGCGAGCGCAGCTGTTTGTGGGGCCTTGTCAGGAACCAAACACAGTAACTGTTTAACGATTTAACTGCACTAATGAATATTGGGCCAGATATTTTCGAGGCCTGTTCAGACTGATTACTTGGAGAGCTGAGTATGTCTACCAATTACCCAGGCAATTAGGCAACTAATTAAACACTTACCCTCGGCTTCATAAACAGAAGAGAAGGAGTGGGAGGGAGAGAGCTGGCTCCCGTTCCTGTGAAATATTAGCTGTCAGGAAAAGCTGCTCACACAGAGAAAGGTACTCACAGGCCGATGGATGGACGGATAGACCGACGAGCGGTCGGCTCACAGGGCAGCGGGATCGGGGTCTTCTGCCCACTCCTGTGACAAGCCCGGCGTGGACAGTCTAGTTCAACATGGACCCTTGTTCTTGCCATTCCTTCCCCCACCATCAGAATGCCCTCTCTGCCTCATCTCCACTCGGCTCTTCTGAATCCTAATAATCATCCTTCAAGGAGCAGAGAAATCACATTATAATGACTCACATTTCTACAGCACTTGAAGGTGTATAAAGCACTTTTCCACAATGGTGCTGGAAAATAGTTTTAGTAGTATTATGCCCATTTTACAGATGAAGAGCTTGAGGTTCAGAAAGGTGAATGACCTATTGGAAAGCATAAGGCTGGGTTTCAGGACTCTAAATTCAAGGCTCTATTTTGATAATAGAATGCTTGTACCCTTCCAAACATCCCTCGTGCTACTGAGGGCATCACCACCCTTATGTATTATCCTTAGTTCTCATCCCATATCCATTTAATGGCTAAATCTGGTCATTTATACCTCTAAGCTCCTACATCCATCCCTTTCTTTCTACTCACACATGTTCAGATCCTCATCATTCCCTGCCACATTCCCTGCCATTTTCATCTGGACTACTGCAACTGGTCCCTTGGTATTAAATCTTGCCCCATTCCAATGCATCCTCCACACAGATGCTAAAGTGATTTTCCTAAAGCTCAGGTTTGACTTTGTCACTTTCCTACTCAATAAACTTCTATGGCTCCCTATTGGCTTTAGGACCAGCTATAAATGTCTGTGTTTGGCTTTTAAAGACCTTCACAACCAGTTCCCAACCTATTGTGCTATATATGATTCTCCTTTATACCCTCTTGGGTCCAAAAAAATCCAACTTTTTGCTGTTACACACACACACACACACACACACACACACACACCCCTACCCCTCTCCATATCTAGATTCTAGACTCTATAAAACTTTGCACTGTCCACCATGACTTGGAAAATATTCCATCCTCACTTCTACCTCTTAAAACCCTATTTGCTTTAAAATTCAGCTCAAGTGCTACCTATACAAAGCCTTTTCTGATTTCCCTTAATAACTGGTGTTCTCCCCACTTTCCCCAATGGCTATGTTTAAATTACGATTACACATAAATATATACTTCCTGTCTTCTTTGATAGAATGTGAGTTCATTGAGGACAGGAAACATTTCACTTGTAGAATTATATCCCCAGTGTCTAGCACAGTATCTATCATATAACAAGTGATTAATAAATATGTATTAATTGATAATGCTTTATATATACCAAACTGTCTTGGGATATCTCCTATAATATTACATTGCCACCTAGTTTCCTTTCTTTCTAGATGGACTCTAAACAGCAGGAAGTCACAGATTAGTCATTTCTGTGTATCTTATTCAACATTAAGAACAAAAAAGAAGGAGGAAGAAAGACATAAAAGGAAGAAGGAAGAGATAGAGGGAAGGAGGGAAGAAAGAAAGAAGTAAGGAAGGAAGAAAAGGAGGAAGGAAAGAAAAAAGAAGGAAGCAAGGGAAAGAGGGAGGGATGGAGGAAGGGAAAGGAGGAAGGAAAGAAAGAAGAGAGGGAGGGAGAAAGGAAAGAAGAGAGGGAAGAAGGAAAGGAGAAGGAAGGAAAGGAGGAAGGAAGTGAAGGAGGGAGGAAGGAAGAAAATGAGGGAGGGAGAGAGGGAAGAAAGAAAGGACAGAAGGAAGTGAGGGAGGAAGGAAGGAAGGAAGGAAGGAAGGAAGGAAGGAAGGAAGGAAGAAAAGATGGAAGGAAAGGAGGAAAGAGGGAGGAAGGGAGGAAAAGAGAAGGGAGGAAGCAAGTATTTAAGTGCTTACTATGTGCCAGGATCTGTGCTAAATACTTAGCACTACTATTATCCCTGTCTTATAGTTGAGGAAATTGGGGGGGGGGCAGAAGGGGGGAACAGAGAGAGAGAGAGAGAGAGAGAGAGAAGAACAAGAAGAAGAAGAAAGAGGAGGAGGAGGAGGAGAGAGAGGGAGGAAAAGAGGGAAAGAGAAATTGACTTGAGGAGAAGTATACCACTAGTAAGTGTCTGAAGCCAGATTATTTTTAATTTTTAATTGGTGTAATAAAGTAAGAAAAAGACAATTGCACATGAAACTGCAAATCTATGATGTATAACTTGCTGTTCCTTTTAAATATATAATAAAGTTATCTAAATTTTTTTTCTTCCCTCTCCCTCCACCTCAGACAGTTACCATTAGGATGTATTAGAGTGTGTGAGCATTGGTATAACATGTAAATTATTCTCATATATTTTATTTATCAAATTCTTTTCTGGAAAAGAGTATCTTTATATGTCCTTAATATTTAATTTGGGTTATTTATAATAGTCAAAATGACTTATTCACTCAAAGTTGTTCTTAAAATGCCACTGTTACCATGTACAGTGTTCTCTTGGTTCTGCTTATTTTGCTCTTCATTATTTCAGACAAGTCTTTCCATGTTTCTCTTAGATGACTGAGCTCATCATTTCTTTGTGTCCCCTTACAAGTTGTGGTATATAATTGAGGCCAGATTTTCTGACTCCAGGTCCAGCACAGGGCTGAACACATCATAGGAACCCCAAATATATCAAATAATTTGCTGTTTCTATTTGACTTCTTAACTCCATTGGCCTTCCTACCAATATTTTCGTTTTCAAAAACTCATGTATTTTCTTTTCTAAGGCTCACATTGACCTTAGAACATAGTGAACACGTGAAAAAAAGGACTAGTTCCATGGTATTGACTAAGGTCAAGCTTATAAGACTGAGACTAAGTGTAGAGACACTACAAGTTACCAGCTCCATCTCCTGGGGCCATTGAGAACAGGGAGCCACAGAATTGGTTCTTATTGAGGTCTAGAGTCAAGGACAAGTGAGAGCTGGGGGCAGGTAATTTATCATGAGGTAGAACCAATTTGGGAAGAAATACAAATGCCAAACCCTCACTCTCCAAACAGTTAGTGTTGTGTGGACAAAGTATGTTGAATCACAAAGCTGAGAGGGATCTTAGACAATAGAATATCAAAGGTGAAAGGGACGCTATGATAGGAAAAAAGAACATAGGTAGTAGATGGGGTCAATTTAATTGAGGAGTTCTAAACTTTTCTTGTATCTGGACCCCTTGGGTAGCTTAGAGAAGGACTCTCTTTTCAGAATGATGTTTTTAAATGAATAAAATAAAGCACTTAGGATTACTAAGGAAACTAATTCCATTGAAATTGTTATGAAATAATAAAACAAGTTCATAGACTACAGTTTAAGACCCCTGAACTACTCGAATCCCTCCTTTTAATGAAAGAGGCAAATAAAGGTCGAAGAGGTGGTCTCCCCTTTTCTCAATTAAAAAATCTTCAATGATTCCCAGTTGACCACTAAATAAATATGAACCACCCATCTTGATATTCAAGGCTCTAAGAGAAGAAAGAAGATCTTATCAGAAATGTGGGGAGTACATTCTAGCTCCAAGCTACTTTTCTTGCCTTATCTCAAGCATTTCCCCACAAACACTCTTGTTTCAGTCAGATTTGTTTTACATTCCCCATTCTCTTTCCTATGCTCTCTCACTTCCATGTCTCTGCACAAGCCACCATCATGCCCAGAATATACTCCAACTCTACCTGTTGAGTTTCTTCCTTTCTTTCAAGACCTAACTCAGACCCCTTTCTCCAAGAAGGACTAAAATCCCCATTTCCTAATCCAAGGAGATCTCTTCCTCTTTGAATTTTTCATAGTGTCTAGCCAAGATCTTTTGCTTACATTTATCTCACTTGTCTTTTTAATAATAAAAGTATTCATCTTTGAATGTAGAGATATGTATAGAATTGCACATGTTTAACACATATTGGATTGCTTGTTGTCTGAGGGAGGGGATGAGGGGAAAGGAGGGAGAAAGATTTGGAATATGGGATTTTGTGGGGGCAAATGTTGAAGACTATCTTTGCATATATTTTGAAAATAAAAAGCTATTTAAAAAATATATTCATCTTTACTCCTATAAAATTATCTAATTTTCAGTACCCTGAAAGCAGGTACTGTGTCATATCTATAAAGACTATCATTTCATAGAAAGACTATTCCCAGCACCCAGAATAAAATATAATGGGAATGCAAAAAATATAAATTCAATTGAATTATAGAAGCAGTGTAGCATATTGAAAAGCTGTGAGGTTTGGAGTCAAAGAATCTGAATTCCAAAGCCAGCTCTTCTACTTGCTAATTGTTTGTGACCTTCATCAAGTCACCTTCTTTCTCGAAGCCTGTTTCCCTAGTTGCAAAATAAAGTAGCATTGGACTCCATGACCTCTAATAGAATGTTCTATTTAGCTATAAGTTTTATGACCTAATGAATTAAGTAGTTACTAGATCATTTTGCTCAAATTTACACAGTCAATTATTGGAAAATATGATCCCACAACCTAGATTTTTAGGTTATTACTGTTTGAATTTTAAAACGTATTCATACACCCTCTGCCCAGAAGATGTCAGGGGAGAACTAACCCAGCTGCCAGGTTTATATAGGCAGCTAGTAGAACTGTAGAAACTAGTGATGTTTTAGATGCTGGGGAGGGAGAGGGATCAGGGGAAGCAGAAGGGCACAGCCCCCAAATACTTCTACTCTACTTTCTTGCTTGCACCCTGATCCCTTTCCCTGATAAAAATGAAATTGCCTTGCTAAACCCAGGTCTAAAACCTGAGTGTTTTCTAGCAAGAATCCTGGTCCTAAGTGGCCCTAAGTCATCCTGCCCTTTCCAAAGATGTTACAAATAAATAACAGGAATAAATAAGGGAAGGATCTCCTTCCCTTCAGCAATTCAGAGACTATTTAGGACCCAGTTTCTTAAACTGTGGTTCACAACCCCATGTGGGGTCTCATGACTGAATGCAGGATTGGGAAATTATGATTTATTATCAGCAAATGTTTGATTTGTATACCTGTTTCAATCACCTTTATACCCGGTGTCATGTAAAAATTTCTTGGGCAAAAAAGGGTTGCAAGTGGAAAAAGTTTAAGAAACCCTGACTCAGGGGGTGCATGCTCAGGTAACTCTTACCCCACTCACCACATATCTGATAAGCCCTTCTTCCTTCTCATAGCGAATCCATGTCTTCCCATCCTTCCTTCAATTCAAATCAGTGAGTGTTGCTTTTTGTTGGTCCTTCATTCTCAAAATGCAGTGGATAGAGTGCCAGGCCTGGAGTCAGGAAGATTCATTTTAGCACAAGCTTCCATCAGTCCTCCTTGTCCAGTGCAGGAATATTTGGGTCCCATCCCATACAGCAAGGCTATTCAGTGATACATATAAAGGTGAGAGGTTTTGGTTTTTTATTATTTTATTTTTAATTTATAGATTAAAATAAGCATTTTCATAACACAATACAATAAAAAAGTTGATCGCCCATGAAACTGCAAATCTACTATGCACAATTTGCAGTTCCTTCCAAATATACAACAAAATAATCATGTAATTTTTTTCCTTCCCTATCCCACCCCTGCCCTAGATATGGCTACCATCTGACACAAATAGGTGTGTGTGGGTACATGTGTATATATATGTGTGTGTGTGTATATGCACACACATATACATATACATACAAACAAATATATACATGCAAACACACATATATAAAATAACTTTATATATATATATATATATATGTACAAAAAGTTATTCTAAACATCTATCCATTCTCTTTCTAGATGTAGATGCCATCTTTCATCATACATCCTTTATAGTTAATTTGGGTATTTTTAATAGTCAAAATAAGTTTATTCACTCAAAATAATTCTTAAAACAATATTGTATTACGATTTCTTGGTTCTGCTTATTTCACTCTTCATAATCTTTCTATGTTTTTTAAGATGATTGAGCTCATTATTTCTTATAGCATAATAGTATTCTATCACAATCAGAGTTTTTATGAGAAGCAAAGTCTCATTCAAGTAAATCTGATTGGCTTCCCATCTCTGACATAAAAGATATTGGGGTGCCAATTAGTGGGGTTGAATAAGCATGATAGGTTCCAGAAAACAGAATTTGAGTATTAAACAGGCTGTCCAGAAGCAACTTGTTACAAGAAAAGTTAGGCTCAGAACACTAACGATATTTTTTCTGGACTACCCTAAAAAAAATTGCTGAAATGAATTTTGTTATGGCAATACAATGTTCTAATATGTAAATTTGTTTTTGCATGATTGTACATATATAACCTGTATCAAAGTGCTTACCATCTCAGGGAGGGGGAATGAGAAGGAAAAGGAGGGAGAGAATTTGGAACTCAACCTTTAAAAAGAACAAATGTTAAAAATTGTTCTTACATCTAATTGGGGGGGGAATATTATGAAGTTCAACACAATGTTTAATAGACCCCAAGAAAGAAGGTTCTGATAATACCCTAGAAATATCCCCTGTTGGAAGGTAAAACATTTCATTATTCTGAGAATTCAGAAATAATTCCCCTCCCCTGTCCATCCTTCCAAATCACATAAATGATGGATTGACTGACATAATCACATACTAGATGGATTGTTATCTTATAGTTTATCACCCTTAGTACCTCCAAATTTTTCAGGGTCTATAATATCTTTCATGCACAGTGGATCAATACTGGGACTGGAATCAAGAAAATCTGAATTCAAATTTCCCCTAAGCCTACCCTTCTTCATTCCCCTAATTCTATCAAAGATACCACTATTTAAAAAAAAAAAAACAAACAAATAATTGAAAATTAAAAAAAAAAGAGGATACCACTATTCTTCCAGGTTCACAAATTAGGAATCAACTTCAACTCCTCTCTCTCTCTCTCTCTTTCTCTCTCTCTCTCTCTCTCTCTCTCTCTCTCTCTCTCTCTTGTCTCTCTCTCTCTCTCTCACACACACACACACACACACACACACACAATCTCTTTCTCTCAATCCCTATCTCTGCCTTCCTTCTTCTTTCTTTTTCCATATGCACATGTATACATGTGTGTATATATACACATATATGTACATAGGGATTACATATATACATATATATACCATTCCATGTTGTGAAGGATAGGGGTACAGTGCCCCTAGGACTGGAAAATCCATGTAAAATTTTTTGGTCTTCTCATACCAGAAAAGAAATCCAATTTTTTTTTTATTTTTCTTTGATGGGTTTTTTACACTATCTTATTATAAAATTTGGGTTAAATATTTGATCATAGGTTCTATGTCATCTGCTGGTCTTCATACATCGTCTGTGGCTTCTGCAAAATTCCTCCAAAATTCCCATTTTAATTATTTTATGTTGACCAGCAATATATGGATATTCAATGAAGAAAGTTGTGATACAGAAGAATAACTATACATATTTTCTCTCTCTCTCTGTCTTTTATCAAGTGTCATTGTTTCTTGCTCAAAAATCTCCATCACATCTATCCCCTTCTATACCTACACGAAAATGCCCATAGTCCTAGGCCCTCATCACTGGTGGAGACTGAGAAGAATCAACCAGAAAGTCAGGAAGGGGATCAGAAGAAAGGAGCTTTATGAAACCTAGGAAGAAAAGAGAACACAAGCCTTTTCCTGCATTCAATTGTAAATTCCTGGAGAGTCAGATTTGTGCTCAGCTCTGAATATTTGAGATTCTGTATAAAGTAGGTGCTGAATATAGGATCATAGGCCAAGAGCTGGGAGACCTCTGCTAAGGAGAGAGGCCGTTGTTCTAAAACTGGAGACCATCTAATCCAGTCTCCTCATTTTATAGACAAGGAGACAGAGGTCTAGAAAGGTGATGATTGCCAAGCTCACTCAGGTTTTAATCATCAGAAATGGAATTCAAATGTAGCCCCCCTCCCACTCAAGAGTCAGAACTTTCTCTCACATATTAGTACTGCCTCCTAAACATTGCCTTGAATTGAATTGAATGGCTAACTCTTACAGACAGCAATGACACATATGAGGAGGGATTCTTGAGAGTGACCAATTATATTTTAAACTTTTTTTGGGGGGAGGCTCTGAACCCCATCAACATTTTCCAGTGGCCCATCTACCATACCCCACATCACTATGAAGAAACACTTAGTCTTGACAATAAAACATTCTTCCCAAGTCTTCAGGTTAAAAAAAATTAGAAGCCAAAATTATCTCTCTTCTAGAATTTAAAAAGCAATATAATAGAGCAGAATATGGGGCTGAGAATCAGCAAAAAGCCAATCTTGGGCAAATAATTTGTCCATTTTTGGTCTCAGTTTCCTCTTCTGTAAAATGAGGGTATTAGACAAGATTATCCCTAAGGTCCCCCCTTCTCTCTTCTATTCCACAAAAAGGTAATGTTTATAGGCCCTTTCTCTAGATAAAGAACTTTTCCCAGAAGGCATATTTCCTACCCATTTAGTGTCCCTGAGGCTCCGAACACAAACATACCACTCATGAGACTTCCATCCAGCTTTTACTACTCTCCAGAGCTTTTAAGGCTTGTAAAAGGTGGAGATCTTTCCAATCCTGAAGTTTTTGAAATTTATCTTTTTATGGAAGCACCTTACCCTTAGTGAAAGGCCCAGATTGCTAGCTGTCTCCAAGGAAGGAGATTTCTGCAGCTAAGTGGCAGAGGAGCAACACAGGTTTTCCAGGATGACCCAGTACAGGAGGATGCAGGTCTGGAAGCAGAAGGACTAGATGAGACAAGTTAAGAGAAAAGAAAATAAAGCCTAAAAGTGGATACGGTAATTGTGTGGTTTGATTACTGGATCCCAAGTAATAGATGGCCAATAAATGGGGAGTTGGGAGTCAATCTAAAGAGATATTTGATCCAAAGTATGGTGAACTTAAAAAAAAAAAAAAAAGCTTTAATACCTTTTGTTAGTGAGAACAGAAGATAATTCTGTAGAATATCTTTGAAAGAAAGATGAAAAAAGATGCAGAGAGAGCAAAGGAAAAACATATAGAAAAATGAGAGAAGAGTGAGAGACAGAAGAGATGAAAAGAAAGAATGAAAGGTAGAAAAGAAGGGGGAAATGTCAAAACATTAAAGAGGGAAAATGAGAAGGAGAAAGTGGCAGAAACAGAGAGAGAAGCGCAGAGTTAGAAAGAAAGGAAAGAGGGAAGTAGAGAAACAGGGAAAGAAAGAGAGAAAGTTGTCTGGAAGGTTTGGGTTTATTCCAGCACCATCAGCCTCGAGCCACTGCTTGAATGGTGAGCCTGTGGCCAGGAGACAGAAGCTTGTTTGGATAATTTTTCTGTATTCCGAGGCATGAACACTTTACAGTTTTCTGTTTAAATGACCCATTTCCGAGAGTGGAAAGCAGTGACCAATAAGCAGGCAGGCCTCTCTGAGTGTATCCGGAGTTTATAAACCATCCCCACCGATCCGTGCTTGTTAATGGACACTCCTGCTGCTCCAGGGGGAGGGTGGGTGGCTGGGGGAAAGGGCTGCCAAACTGTTCCAGGTGATCACCAGCTGGGGCTAGAGGCCCGGAGCAGCAGCAGGATGCATCCCATGTGTCTCTGGGTGCCAGCCCTTGATGGATGGTAGGCCCTGGCTACTTCCTGCTGGGAGGCAACTGGGGTTTGCACAGTCCAGTGGGAATAGCCAGGGAGCAGGAAACTGAGCACTGGTGTTTGCCCTATGGTTGGCAAGGCACCCAGGAGGCAAGCAGGAAGCCCTCTATCAGTCACCCACTGGTATCCAACTTCCCTCTCCAGAGGGACTAGGACCTCTGACATCCTGAAATCATACAGGGACCAGATGTTTTCTTTTTGTTCTTTAGATAAACAGTTAACCTGCCTCTACACCTTACTCCCCCCTCCCCAAGGGCCTCTGAACTCAGAGCACTGGATTTGGAATTACATTCCCTCTGATTCATTTTGCTACTTACTGCCTGCCTCATGGACAAGTTACCTTCCCTCCATGGGCCTCAGTTTCCTCATCTGCAAAATGAGCTGGAGAAGGAAATGGCAAATCATTCCAGTATCTCTGCCAAGAAAACTCAAATGGGGTCATAAAGAGTCAGACATGACTGAAAAACGACTCAACAACAACTTCTCACTCTAGACCTAATGATCTTACTCCCTGTTTTTTTTTTAAATAACAGCTTTTAATTTTTCCAAATATGCACAAAGATAGTTTTCAACATTCACGTTTGCAAAATCTTGTGTTCCAAATTTTTCTTCTCCCTCCTCTTTTCCTACTCCCTTTGACAGCAAACAATCAACTATAGGTTAAACATATGCAATCTTCTAAACAAAATTCCATATTTGTCATGCTACACAAGAAAAATCAATCCAAAGGGGGGAAACTATGAGAAAGTAAGAAACCCAAGCAAACAAACAATAACATCACCAAAAAGGTGAAAATGCTATCCTTTGATTCACATTCAATTTCCATAGTTCTCTCTCCCAACACGGATGGCACTTTCCTTCCCAAGTCCATTGGAATTGCCTTGAATCACCTCATTGTTTAAAAGAGCCAAATCCATTAGAGATGATCATCACATTATTTTATTGTTACTATGTACAATGTTCTCTTGATTCTACTTACCTCACTCAACATCAGCTCATGTAACTTTTTTTTTTTATTTAATAGCCTTTTATTTACATGAGCTCATGTAACTTTTTCAAGGATTTTCTGAAATCAACCTGCTCATCATTTCTTATAGAACAATAATATTCTATTACATAACTTATTCAGGCATTCCTCAACTGATGGGCATCCATTCAATTTCCAGTTTCTTGCCACTACAAAAAATGTGGCTACAAACATTTTTTGTACTTATGGGTTCTTTTCCCTTTTTTATGATCTCTTTGGGATACAGGCCCAGTAGAGACACTGCTGAATCAAAGGATATGCACAATTTGATAGCCCTTTGGGCATAGTTCCATACTGCTCTCTAAAATGGTTGGATCCTTTCCAACTCTACCAACAATGTATTAGTATCCCAGTTTTCCCACATCTCCTCCAACATTTATCATTATTTTTTCCTGTCATTTTAGCCAATCTGAGAGTGAAGTGATTTCTCAGTTGTCTTAATTTGTATTTCTCTAACCAATAGCGATTTAGAGTATTTTTTCATATGACTAGAAATGGGCTTTCATTTCTTCATCTGAAAATTGCCTGTTCATACTCTTTGACCATTTATCAATTGGGGAATAGCTTGTATTCTTATAACTTTGAGACAAATCTACGTAATTTTAAAATGAGGCCTTCATCACAAACACCAGATGTAAAAAAAAAAATTTCCCAAGCTTTATGCTCCCCTTCTCATCTTGACTGCATTGATTTTGTTTGTATAAAAAAAATTATTTAATGTAATTAAAATTATCCATTTTGCATTTTACAATGTTCTCCTGTTTTACTTTGGCCATAAATTCCCCTCTTCTCCACATATCTGAGGGATGGACTATTCCTTGTTCTCCTAATGCACTTATAGTATCACCCTTTGTGTCTAAATCATGAACCCATGGTGTTAGATATTGACCAAAGCCTAGTTTTGTCAAATAGTGAATTTTGAGCTCAGAAGCTCAAAAACAGAATCTGGGTTTGTTAAACATTAAGTTACTATAGTCATTAACTATTGTGTATTGTGAACCTAACCTATTCCACTGATCTATTACTCTGTTTCTCAGCCAGTACCAAATGGTTTTGATGAACACTCTGGTTGTTGTCTTTAAAGGGAAAGACACTGCTGGATCAATGCACAGTTTGATAGCCCTTTGAACATAGTTCCAAATTGTTCTCTAAAATGGTTGGATCCTTTTACAACTCCACCAACAATGTATTAGTGTCCCAATTTTCCCACATCCCCTCCAACATTTATCCTTATCCTGTCATCTTTTTCTTTTCTTTTTTCCTGTTATTTTAGTCAATCCAAAAGGCATGAGGTGGTACCTCAGAGTTGTCTTAAAATACAAATTAAGATCAATACTGATTTAGAGAATTATTATATGATTAGAAATGATTTTCATTTCTTCAACTGAAAATTGTCTGTTCATATCCTTTGACTATTTATCAACTGGGGAATTGCTTGTAGTCTTATAAATTTGATTCAATTCTCTATATACTTTAGAAATGAGGTCTTTATTAGAAAATTTATCAGAAATTTTTTCCCAGTTTTCTGCTTCTCTTCTAATCTTGGCTAGTTTTTTTGTACAAAACCTTTTAAATTTAATATAATCAAAATTATCCATTTTGCATTTCATAATGTCCTTGAGATCTTCTTTGGCCATAAATTACTCCCTTCTCCTCAGATCTGAGATCCCTTGTTCTCCTAATTTGTAGTCTATTCTCTATAACTCTAATTGTTAGGACCTTTTTGTTTTTTTTCATTTTCTGAGGTCAAACCTAAATCTTCCTCTTGTCAACTTCCACACATTGCTACTGATTCTGCCTACTGGGGACAAGCAGAATAAATCTAATCTGTCTTACAATATGGCAGTCCTTTGGATAGTTGAAGATAACTATTGTCCTAGTCTCAGGTCCCTAAACTGATCCTCATATCATATGATCATAAGAAGGCCCTTTGCTATCTTGGTTGCATTCCTCTAGATGTTCTTCAGCCAATTTTGCCTAAAAGTGGTTCCCAGAACCAAATACAATGCTATTATTATTCCCATTTTACATTTGTAGAAAGTGAGGTAAACAAAGGTGGTGACTTGTCCAGGGCTATGCAGTTAATAAGTAACTCAGGTCAGATTTTAAGTACCTGAACCCAGACCCTGTGCTCCATCCATTGCATCACATGCACCGTTTGGAAATTAGTGGAAGCAAATAAAAGATGGAGAGTCAGGAATATATAATCTCTTCTATTATTATATATGCTTTTTTGAAATGGAAGTTTACTGTTACATATTTTGGATCTTCCCTGATGTTTTCTAGGCACTTGGCAATGTTTTGTTTTGGATTTATTTTTTATTTTTCTTTTCTGCCTTTCTTTTTTCTACTTTGTTTTTTCTTATTTTGTATTTAATTTAAAATAAATATATATAACACAAAAATATCTATAATGAATATAAATATATGAAATATTTTTAAAGAATATTAGCTGTTTATGATAATCGTTAATATTTATATAGCACTTTAGAAATGTAGGATGCACAAATTTATAGACATCTCCAGTCCAAATGTTCATAAGGACTATCTGTACCCAACCTGTGATAGTCTGATCATATCGATCTGATCAGCTACAGTCAGATACACTGTGCCTTGACCTTAACATAGTACATTTTGGTCCTCTTCCAGAATGAAGAACAACACTTGAAAATGCTTCTTAAAAGGCTATATGAAATATGTAGATATAGATCTATATTGTGAGTTGTACCCAACTCTTTGTGATCCCATGGACTATGCTGTTCATGCGGTTTTCTTGGCAAAAATATTGGGGTGGTTTGCCATTTCTTTCTCCTTAACAGAGATTAATGATTTGCCCAGAGTCACATAGCTAGTAAGTGTCTGAAGCCAGATTTGAACTGCAGTCTTCCTGACTCCAGGACTAGAATCCTACTCACTGAACCACTTTACTGCCTCAAACATGCACATATGTATGTTGTTCATATGCATCTGCATATGTATATGGTATGTGTAGAGGTGTATAGATGTATATGTGCTTGTGTATATGTGTGTACAAGCATGTATATAAACTCATAGACAAACACATGTGTACATGTTATACATAATATATATTTGCTTTGTATATATTATTGCAATTTGGTCTTCACGATGATCCTTTGATGGGAGTGTTATGACTGTCCCCACTTTATAGATGAAAAAGAATGAGACAGAGAGAAGAGTTAAGTATTTTTCCCAGGATCACAGAACTAATAAATTTAATCCTGGGGCAAGGTTAAAAATCAATTCTTCTTGACCCTAAGTCCGGGATTCTACTACCTAGTTGCCTGAAACTGTGAATAAATTAAACCATTTGTATGGTAAATGCTGTAGTTAAGGTAGATACTTCACTGTGGGCTGAGAGCTTTCAAGGAAGATCTCAGGGAAGATGTGAGCTACATTTTGAAAATGGATAGAATTCAGACAAATGAGGAGGAAACAGGAAGTAGTGCACTGAATTAGACATCTATTCCTGGTGACACTTATCCTACTAGCTTCCCATGTGACCACGTGGTATTCTTCCTGCTGGTTTCAGGCTTTGTGGAGAAAATGATGAAAGGAGCTTTATCTGCTCTGTTCCCAGTCAACAATCCCCAAAACTTGCATGATAAAGGAATTGGGAGTAGAAATGAGAGAAAAGCAAAGGGAAGAAAACATGATAGCTCTTTCCTTCCTCCTCTTGTGACATCATCCCACATAGTATCTAACCCCTATAGCTATATCCAATGTCCTAGAAGGAGGATTCTGCTATCCCCTGAGAACTGGCTTTCCATACTGGTTTTCCCTTTCCTTCTGATCCTTAGCACCCCCAGAAATATCCTCTTTATTTCCATCCAAGGTAACAATGTCTTTACCATCATAGTGGGTGCTGAAGAATTTGAGATCTCTATTTTTTTGTCCTTCATGAAGAGAGAACAGAATGTCTGAGTTTTCCAGTCTAACAGCCACCTTGCACTTGGATTTAATCCAGTGACAAATGTCCTAGAATTCTCAGCATGCTCTCTTGTCTCATCTACTCTTGTCCACCCACTGGTGCTTTAGAATGATTAGCTCTGCTCCCTGGATGGGTCCTGAATGAATCTCTGGCCACTCACTCCAGATAATGAAAAAGTTAAGTGGTCCCATCAGTCAAACATGTAATGTAATAGTATATAACCATCTTTTTAACCAATCTGGGAAGTTATCTGATGCTCAATTCACATCAGGCTCATAGTTCCTCAGGATACCCAACCCCGTTCTCTGCCTTTAGAGCACCATTTGAATTGAAATCCAATCTTTTCCCAAAAGGCTGCAAAGTTACTGAAGAAGTGGAAGGAGTACAAGATGGAGGTTGAGAAAAGGAAAACTAATTCTAGGGCTAAGGCTTTCAAGGGATTAGTAGTACCTTAAGTGACATTATAAAGGGAAGAGGTGAATGTAGGTTCCTATTGCTAGTTTCCATAGATATACTAACATACTTAAATGGATTCTATTTCCACTCTATCTTGACCTGTAAGTGGGATAATATTTACATAAAGGCATAGGGATTAAAGTTAAATACCCAAGTTGGAAGACATCTTCCAACTCTGACATCTATAATTCTACTACTTCTTTTATGAATTGTAGTGTAACTGAGTTATAAAACAATACGCGTGATATAGGAGTAACTACTGTAAAATCATATGCAATTTAGAGTTAAGTGGGATCTTAGAAATCAGTTAAGCTAAGCACTATTTTAGAGGTGAGAAAACAGACTTAGGTAAAGTAACTTACCTCAGGATCAAAACTTTAGTAAATCGCAAAGCTGATTATATATATATATATATATATATATATATATATATATATATATATATATATATATATGTGTGTGTGTGTGTGTGTGTATGTGTGTGTATACACACATATGTGTGTATATAGTAGCTCTGGTGTGAGGGCTTGCTGAGCTCTTCTCAGGGCTGCTCATCCACCTTTGGTGTCCATGTAGCACTCAGCTCTCACCTGTGGCTCCACATTCCATTGGCAGTTGCCACATCCCAGTAAACTATCTTGGCAAATAGGGTAGACCAGGTTGAAGGTTACCAACAGTCCTCAAATCCTTCAGTGAGTCAGAGTGATACTTACTCCAAGAAAGTAAAGACTTCCCCAGCAGAAAGGATGAATGATAACAATTTTTCCCAGCAGTCACAAAGAGTGTTGGGGAGCTTGTTAGATATCAAAGGCACCAAGGTCAATGGCTGTATCCAGGGCCATCATTAGTCATTCTGACTTTTGTCCTGCCACTGGACTTCGATGACTCTGGAAGAGAGAACTTCTTTGTACAATTCTCCCTCACTTAAATCCAATTCACATACAAATAAATCATCACTTATCATATCAATGGTCCTTCTTGAAAATGAAGAACAAACAATAATAGCAGCAAAGCTGGGATTTAAATCAAAGTCTTCTTATCTAGAAATCCAGCATCATTTCCATTACCCATTCTGTCTCCTCCTTAAGGTCTTAAGATTTGTTATCTATAAGGAATTGGTTATTAGATCCATTAAATACAAGATAGGATACAGAAATGCCTAGGTGCAAATAACTCAGCCCAAGTCATGTTTAGTAGCTAGTGGGTCTGGACCTGCATTGTCTCGTAGCCAGAATGGCCTTTTATGTATCCAAAAGAGAGAGAAAACAAATCAAGAATAATCATTGTGTGTCTTTCCTTCTTGAAGAGGATGTGTCATTAGGAAGGTGATGCCATGATTTGGAAATGAATTGGATTTCAGTGAGAGAGGGCTGTGCAAAGTCACCAGCCTCACTTTCTCCCTCTAGTGCCATCTGGATCCAGTGGCAAGATAGAAATCAGGATGCCTGGAGATGGCCCTGGATGCAATGGGGAACCTTGACCTTTTAAAGCTAAGATCTTTCCTGAGTCTCAGTTTGACTGAAGCAACAGCCATCAGTGATTAAGACTAGGTAAAAAATGAAGCAAAGAATGGCCTCTTTTACCAAGTCAAAAAATAAAACAGCAAAAGCAATCTGGGATTTTTCCAAGCTATGGAGTTAATTTCAACCCAGGGGATTCTCTTCATTAATCTCCATATCACAAAATTCAGGTGTTCTCTAGAAGATCAAAGAGCTTTGCTCCTGAACCCTGGGAATCCCAGGGGCTTTGTCAGATGAGATCATGGGATAATAGATTTGGAACTGAAAGAGAACTTAGGGACCATTTAGTCAAATCCCCTTCATCTTACAAATGAGTAAACTGAAGCCTAGAGAGGTCACATGCCCAAGACCACACTGCTAATAATTATTTATTATTTAACATTTATTTAGTACTTTGAGAGTATCCAATCCTTTACATGTGTTATCGCCCTTTTCAGTCTCACAACCACCATGGGAGGTAGGCAGTATTATTAACCTCATTTTACAAATAAGGAAACTGAGACTGAGGGAGGTTAAATGAAATTTGTTCCAAGTCAGCTAGAAAGCATCTGAGACAAAGTGTGAATTCAGGTCTTTCGAACTGCAAGTCCATAATGTTATCCACTGTCTCACTCAAACATCAGAGTCAGGATTCAACTTAGGTCCTTTGACTCTGAGAACAGTGCTCTTTCTACAGAACCATACTATCTACAATGTAAACAAGTTGTGCATGCATGCATATACATATGTACATATTTGCTATTTTGTATCTTCCCCCATTAGATTGTAAATTCCTTGAGGGCAGGGACTGTCTTTCTTATTCTTATTTGTACCTCCAAAACTGAGTAGAGTGCCTGACACATAGTAGGTACTTAATAAAACTTTGTTTGCACACACATATTTGCATACACACACACACACACACACTCACACACACACAGACACACACACACACACACACACACACACACATACATATATGCAGTTGATAAAGTACCTGACCTGCAGTCAAGAGGATGGGACTTCAAACCAGACCTCAGACACTTATTAGCTGTGTGATCCTGAGCAAGTCACTTACTCCTGTTTGTCTCAGTTCTTCATCTGTAAAACGAGTTTGAGAAGAAAATGGTAAGTCAATCTAGTATCTTTGCCAAAAAAATCAAAAAACAACAACAAAAACAATTTCAAAGAGGTCATAAAAAGTTGGACACAACAGCACAACAATTGTATAGACATGTATGCACACATTGGATTTAACATATATTTAAATTGGAACACAAGGTTTTGCAAGGGCTAATGTTAAAGAATTGTCCATGAATATGTTTTGAAAAATAGAAAGATTTAATAAAAATAAAAAAACGTTGGACACGATTGAAAACAACTAAACATGTATGTATCGATTTGCAAAGCCTTAAAATCAATATAAATATCAGTTTTTATTATTTGTCTGCTTGGTCCCTCATGCCTCCATACCATTTTGGAGGGTCTATGACATGAGACAAAATGATTCTCTCTGATTACCTTCCTTCCTTCACTAAATGCCAGTTGTAATTTTGGAACTCTTTCCTTTAAATTCTCAGAGTCCCTTGCCAACCCAGATCTTCTGAATGATAGACAAAGTTGGCTAGGCAAGGATCACTAGGATCAATCCCACAGCCTTCTAGTTAAACAATTTGGTTACTTAAAGAAAGGAACAAAATTCTGCTGAGATAGCAGGTTTCCAAAAGTAGGTAGAAATCACCAGATCTAACCCGGGGCTTAAATAGACCTTATCGAAATAGCTTCCCAGGATAACTTTTCATTCCATAGAACCAAAGCAAGGGATCTGTCTTGGCCCCAAGAGTTTTCCTTTTATTATTATCTCTATCTGTACCAATCACTGAGTCCCAAGTTGAAGTATGAAATTCCCATGACCTCTGCCTCCAAGGATCTTTACCTTAATTATTTGCCATATCCCAAGCTCATACTCACTTTACTCCATTCTTTTGCTACTGTTAATTTTTCTCTGTGCCCACTTCTGCTGCCCAATCCCTCTCTTCCTCCCTTTAGGAGACCCCAATAGGGAGCATACCCCACAAGGTACAAGAAGCCTGTCAAGTGGACATGGAGGATATTTGAAAAAGATACTGGACAAGTCACTTAACCTGTGTGCTCTGGATACCTCTCTAAAGTGCTGCAGAGAAGGGTTCCACCTACATCCATAGAGGGAGCCTCCTCAATCAGGGAAGAATTTTCTAGACCAATGAAATAAATCCAATCTCTATTCCCTATTTTCTGTCCTATTAAAATATCCCAAAAACAGTAGTACTCATAAGAAAATGCTACCTACTAAATAAAGTTTTCTTCATGAGAAAGTAATTGTTTTAATTTTTATTTCATTGCTTATGAGTTAATGCATGGTAAACTCTAGAATTGATTTCTTTTCATATTAAATAGGGAATTGGGGAACGTTTACTGAAAACCAAGGGATATGAGGATCAAAAAAAAAAGTTGGGAACCCCTAATTTTCCATATCCAATTCATCCTAAGTTTAAGCAAAGATTTTTTTTACAACAAGGGATAAAGTAACTACCAATTCAGAACTAATATACTGGGGAAAAGTAATTCAAAGTTTATGTAAAAAATTCTCTTCTCTATAATTAAATAGCTTCCAGCATGAGAGTCTACCCTACCCCACTAAAGTTCTATGGCTCCCATATTTCCTACTGGTTAGGAGCCCACTATACAAGTACGACTCCATCATGGTCTCCAAAATAGAATGAAATTTTTGTATACTAGCATATTCATAGCTGAACTGTGATTGGCGTATCTGTATGCTCTGGCTCAAATTCATCCCTCTATTCCATTGCCTTCTTTTTGTTTCCAGGATAAAAAAGAAGGCCCTTTATGTTTTAAAGCCCTTTATAGTTTGTATACTTCCTATTTTCATAGACTAACTATATACATTTACTCCTTTTCCTATACTATAGGGTCCAACAAAACTAGTCTCACATATATAGTACCCCATCTCACATCTTTGTGCTTTCTACACAGGTGGCCAATGATGAAGCACCAAGTTTAGGGTTCAAAAGACTTGAGTTCAAATACAACCTCAGACAATTACTAGTTATATGACTTTGGGCAACTCACTTTACCCTATTTGTCTCAGTTTCTCACCCTTGTTCACTGTATCAATTGCTTTGCTTAACTATTTTTTTTTTGCTCCTTGTTTCAAGAAATAGGGTGGGATAGTTAGTGCAAGGACTATATATATTAGCAAATTATTGTGGTGAAAAAACACATAAAAATAATTATTAAATGAAATGGCTTTTTATGAATTATATGTTGGTAGTTTAAAGGATAAAATGAAGTTTAACAAAAAATGTTAATTGTTATGCTGTTATAAAAAGTATAAGATAAAGTAGGAAAGAAAGATGAAGGCAAAAAGAGGAGTAGGAGGGAAAGGAGAAATGGAGAAGAAGAGAAAGAAGGAAAGAAATTCTGAAACAGAAAGACATCAGAAAGAGGAGAGATACACAGAAGGGATAGGGAGAGAAGTGGGAAGAGAGGGAGAAAAGAGACAAACAGATGAACAAATAGATGGAGGGAGAGAAGAAGGAAGGGAGAGATAGAGGAAGAGGGCAGAAAAAGAGAGAGAGAGAGAAAAAGAGAGAGAGAGAGAGAGAGAGAGAGAGAGAGAGAGAGAAAGGTTTCAGCCCCTTCCCCCCTTGCCTAATTCACAATAAATAAAAATGAGTTTCTTGAGGTTGACACTATGCATTGAGTTCAAGGGGGGAGAAGGGCAAGAGTAGAGTTAGAGGTTAGGGTATAGCCTGAGTCCAGCCCCTCCTTCACTATACTCCCAGGACTACCAGACAACATCTGGAAAAGTATGGGATTCCCCAACAAATCCTCAAGAGTATCTCAGGTTTCTCTACTCCCCAAGGAGTTGACTGTCCCCCTGCCCTGGCCTCCTCACTTTGCTCTGAAGTCCAAACAAACCATAAACACATGAAAGCCTGAGATATCTATCCCCCCCCACCATGGTTATGACAGGCCTACTGCTGGGGAGCTTCCTCAAAAGGATGGGGGAAAGGAGGGGACATGCCCAGAATAACAGCATTTTCAAGGGGATGAAATAAGATGTGATATGTCTAAGGGACAGCAGTTAGGTGCCCTAGACCAGAAATAAGGAGATTTCAAATCACGACTGGGTTCAGGTGCTTCTGTCTTCAATGTCAAGTCAAGGACCCATATTTATTAAACATCTACAAATTTGGTTCAATTCTACACACATTAAGCACCTATTATATACTGGGCACAGTGCTAGATGGTATCTATGTAAGACAAAAGGAAAATGTCTGTCTTCGAATAATTTATATTGTCCTGGGGTAGAGACAGGCTATATAATGAATACAGATGCAAGTATAACAGAGGCTGAAATGGGGGGAGCATAAGGGACTGGTAGCATGTAATATACATAATATCTTCAGCCTGCTGCACATCTATATGGAGATTTCAGAGCTTGCTTTTGAAAAATGTATGGTGATGCATAATGGAAAAAGAGTGGTTCTCCTCCTTGATTCAGAGCATGCACAGGTGTCTTTTAATTGGTTCTTAGCTTACTGAGGAGTGATGAAAATGATTTAATTGGCTGCTAAAATGAGATAGAACACCCTTACAAAGGCATGAACAAATAAAGTTTCCCTCAATTCCCTGGTGGCTTTTTAATGAGAAGGCAGAAAAATTACTGTGGGTCTTTGGATGAGGGAGGGACTCTCTCTCCTACTTGGATTGCCATGTAGCTGTGAATGCTCTATTTCTTCGACTCTTTATTTAATCTTTCCCTGATATTAGGTGAATAACTACTGGAGATGGAGCAGACCAGTTCAAAAACAAATGAATTTCAAAAGCTTGGAAGAGTTATTAGGGGACCTCAGCAACTGAAGACCATTTTAGAGTCTATTAGAGGCCGTAGTCACCAAGAAGTGTGAAGTCTCCTCTGAGGAATGACCTCATTGACTCATTCTAACAGTAAATCAGCCATGATACCATGTTCTGCAAGCAAAGGAATGACCCATCCATCACCTCTGCATCACCTAGGAGTGAACTTGGAGAGAAGAATGTTGCTAGCAGTAGCCTTAAGTTTGAGCCCACTTTCTCCAAAACCTGGGGTGGTAGAGAAGTGTTCTCCCAGATTCCAAAGACTGAGTCCCTATTATCCAGGTCCTGTTATGTTTTCATATGTACTTATTATATTGCCAAATAAAATGTAAGCTACTTGATGGCAAGGAGGCGTATTTACTTTTACTCTTGCTGTATTTGCTCAGTAATTATCCTTTGTAAAAGCTACTGCTATTGAAGAAGTACTAACTGACACTTGTAACTTATACCGGTACCGGGGGGAACACAGTGATGGGGGCTTATGCAATAACATTAAAGAAACACCTCCTAGCCTTTATAGTGGCTTGGAATCTTGAAAGGAAGTAGTCAGTTGATCTCTGGGATCCAATTCATCAGAGGGGGTTGAGGTAGCAAGCTCAGAGCCTGTAAGTGTTACACAGGGAAATGCAAAATATGTACACATTGTATATCTATAATAATACATACGGCACATATATATATAGTAACATATACATAGTAATACAAAGTAGGAATAAGGAAGAGAATGTCAATAACTGGGGGGAGTTGGAAAAAATCTCATACAGGAAGAAATACTTAGGCTGTACTTTGAAGGAAACTAGAAATTCTATGTAGTAGAGGTGAGGAGGGAGTGCAGTCCAGTAATGGGGGAACTCTTAAGACAAAAGCATGGAGGTAGGAGACCTTATTCAGCTCCATCATAAACAAGCTATTTCCCCTTTCTAGATTTCACTTTGCTCCTATGTAAAATGAATGGGCTGGATTAGATGGTTTTAGAGTCTTCTCTAGCTTTAACACTCTCTGGTTCTATGGTTCTATGGGACAAACAGGAATAGTATAAAACAGTGAGATTCTGGGCACATCACTTCCTGGGACTTGGTTTTTTTATCTGTAAAATGAGAGGGTTAGATCCCTTCCACACCTGAATTCAGTAGGTTTTTTGGGGTTTTTTTTCACAGTCAGAGCTGAGATTCCAAGACAGGTTTTCCTGATTGCAAGGTCAATGTTTGTTTCCACTGAGTGGAACAGGATTCAAATCCTACCTCTGACACTTGGAGAAAATCCCTTAATTTCCCTGGGCCTCAGTTTTCTCTTCTGTAAAATGGGATTGTGTATGGGTGGTCTAAATGATCTCTGAGGTTTCTTCCAGTTCAAAAATCTAACTTCCTATCTACACTGCACCAAATCCAGAGTTCTTTCTATGCTATCTCTCAAAGTACCAGGTGCTTCCACCATAGACAGACATTTGTCCTGCACTTGAAAAACTCCTGAAGGTAATTTTAAAATTCTTTTTTCCAGGGAATTTTTTTGAAAGTGACTTAAGAATATTGCCTATACCACCAAGAAATCAAATGTTTTGTCCAGGGTCACATAGCTAGTATATGGAAGAAATGTTTTCTTGTTCCTGAGGCCGGCTATCCACCACATTCTCTCTCATAACTAGAATAAATAATAGAAAATATAAAGTGAGACAACAGTAATAATAATAATTCCCACAGTGCTCCAGTCCTGGAGTCAGGAGGACCTGAGTTCAAATCAGAATCTTAACTAGCTGTAAGACGTTGGGCAAGTCATTTAACTCCAATTGCCCCCCCGCCATGTGTTTTTTTCAATAGTCACTCTCTTTATATTGATGAAAAAGGTTCTTTCTTATGATGTTCAGTTCTACTGAGCTAAGGTACAAGCTTTGGAAATTGAGGCTCTGAAAGAATAATTGATTTGTTCGTGGTTACAAATAATGTCAGAGTAGGATGAAATATTTTACCCACTGAAATTAAACATCCTAAATGCAGAGGTAGATATACTCAATGCATATTTGTATAATGGAAAGGAAAGAAGAAAGAAAAGGGAAGGGAAGAGAAAGAAAAGCAGGACGAGGGAGGGAGAGGGAAGTGATAATAGAAAAGGGTGAATGAGATAGGATGGGGGAGAGGCAGGGAATATGACAGTGATGGTAGCAGAACTGGTCCAATAATTACTTAGGCATAGAACGATTTCAGATGACTGATTGTCTAGCCATCTACTAAGTGAGGCAGCTGGCAAATTCAGATCAAATCTGGTCTTAAGGTAATCATAATTCCCACTAATTTTTTCCCTCACTTTCCTTATCTTCCCCTCCTAACTATCTACCACCACCAGCAGTATCCACAAAAAGTGGGACAAAAATCACCAGCTCTTTGTGAAGTGGTAAGAAGCCAAGAGACAAGGATAAACTAGATTCTTTTTCCACCTCAGGTTCAAAAACTGTAGCCCAATGACATGTCCAAAAGGGATCTTCTATGATCAGCAGGAAGATTTCAGAAAAGCTGGAGAGGCTTATATGAACTGATACTAAGTGAAGTAAACAGAACCAAGAGAACACTGTACACAGCAACAAGATTGATGATGTGATGATCAGTGATGATGGATCTTTTCATCAGTGAGGTAATTCAGACAAATTCCAATAGACTTGTGATGGAGAGAGCCATCTGTACCCAGAGAGAAGACTGTGGGGACTGAGTGTGGAACACAAGATAGTATTTTCACTATTATTGTTTGCTTGCTTTTTGTTTTCTTTCTCATTTTTTCCCTTTTTGATCTGATTTTTCTTGTGCAACATGTAATTGTGGAAATATGTATAGAAGAACTGCACATGTTTAACTATACCAGATGGCCCTTCCCACTATTCTGTGCTGGCTCAATCATTTATTGTATACAGAGAATTGTAAGAGAGATTAAGGGGTGGAGTAAGACAGGCCAGAGGGACTTGGGTGGTGGAGGTGGAAAAAGGAGGTCGCAGAGATCCTGTGTCCATTCCCTTCACTTCTAACCCTAAAGACCAAGAATAAAGACCAAGGACTTTTGCTTATCCTGACTCCGGCTGATTCTAAGGTATCCAGGCTGCTAACTCTGTCTTCACATAGAGAGTCAGACATGATTTAAGTAACTGAATGACAAAAGTTCACCAGAGAGCTGAACATTCTATTCATTCCATTGAGCTACCTCCTGTCTATCCCACAGACTGGGACCAGTCTTGAGTTTCAGAACCCCAAGATCAGCCCTTCCACTAATAAACCTTTTTCAGTCCTCTTTCATAATTGCTACATGGTTTTTAGCAAAGTACTTTCCCCTTTTGGGGCCTCGAATACTTTTTCCAACAAACAAAGGACTTGGACTGAATATATTCTCTACCCACTGTGACATTCTATGATTCTAAAACAGTCAAAAGACCTACCATTAAATCTTGCCTCTGTCACTATTTGTGTGGCTTTAGGCAAGCTAATTCACATCTTTGAGACTCAGTTTCTTCCCCTGTAAAATGAGGGGAGCAGATTTGATGTCAGCTGAGACCTCTTCTAACTTCGATGCAATACTTCTAACATTCTGGCATTCTGTGACTGTCCTGACAACTCTGGCAAAGCAGCAACAGGCGATGAAGAATGGCCCAGTTTGGTTAGGCAGAGAAGAAATCCCCCCTCAATGTCTGGAAAGATCCAGTCACCTCAGATGAAATGTAAGCTCGCCACAAGACAAAAAGCGCACTGTCTCTCAGCCCAGCTGCTGGGCGACATACTGGATATTTATGATGGGGCAGGTAGTTTAAGAAAACAGAGACCTTCCACTGGAGACCCCCGCTCCCTGGCCCTTGCCGGGCACCCGGGTTAGAAAAGTTCAGGCACTAATTAAATCTGTACCGGACACTGTTCCACTGAGGACCGGATTGTAATGCTAAGAGGATGTTAATGTGCATTTTAAATATTTATTATAACTGAGGTAGGTTATGAAAACAGACATTTCTCCTTTCAACACTCTATAACGTCAGATTTAAAGGTTTGTCTTGGGCTCTGAGTGATTTCACAGCAGTTGTCAGGGGCTGGGAGGCCCATTCATCACATTCTCAGCGAGGGACCCCGCCGGACAGTGAAAGATTAGAGGGCTGATTTATGGAGCCTGGGTGAAAAAAAATGTTGTTCTAACTGGCGGCTGGGTGCAGATTCGTGCACACCTGTCTCTGTGTTGGGAGTAAGGGGTTTGTGCTCAAGCCCGGGAGCCCCCACCATCCTGGGTTCCAGCCGCGAAGCCAGCCAAAGTCCCGCTTCTTGTTGGCAGCCCACACTTCTGCTGGAAGCCCCTGCCCACTCTGGGTGGGCCCTTTGGCAGAGGTTGCAGGCAGCTACTGGCCCCAGATAGAAAAGCACGCGTCCAGGAAGCCTGGGAACAGTTGGAGCCTGGAAGACAGTAAATGGGAATGATTGGTTTCCAGATGTTTCCCTGCTGGGGGCTGATGGATAGCAGATTCAAGCATGCCCAAAGGCTGCCCACCTCTCCCCCCCCACAGGGCCCTTCAGTTCCTTGTAGAGGGGTGGGGGGGTTGGGGGTGCTGTTAGGGTTCTGGTCTGTTGGGTCTAGAACCAAGACACCTGTTGACATCTCTTTTACAGTCCAGGTTATGGGAGGAGAAAGTGTATATACACCCTATGAAAGACAAACATTAGATTATCTAGGGACAAAGGACTGGGGGGGAAATCCCTAAAGAGAGTCAGAAAAGTA
This sequence comes from Sarcophilus harrisii, assembly GCF_902635505.1. Lineage (NCBI taxonomy): Eukaryota > Metazoa > Chordata > Mammalia > Dasyuromorphia > Dasyuridae > Sarcophilus > Sarcophilus harrisii. Next base: position 263,078,612 of record NC_045426.1, read on the forward strand.
TCAAATAAATAAAAGTTTAAAAAAAAAAAAAACCTAAGGTCAAATCCAATCAACTAGCTGTGTTATTTTTGGGAAGCTTTGTCCTTTTGGGGGCTCATCTCCTCATCTTTGGAAATGTGGTAAGAGTATTAAGCGTCAAATCTAGTGCTTTAAATCAGGAAAGATGGCTTAAAATCCTGCCTTCAATTCCTACTATCTATGTGACTATGGGAAAATCATTTAGATTTTCTAGAGCCTAGTTTCTCTATCTGTAAAATGGGGATAACATACTTTCAGCAGGTAGAAACAATGGAACTTAGCACAGATTTAGCTTAATAAAATTAAGCAATCAATTAAAGTAAAAAGCTAACAGATGGCCCGCTTTCTTTCCTATTCTTCAGGGACACTATCCCATTTGAACTTCTCCACAGCCTGGTTCAACTTTGTTCTTGGTCTCAGTATCAGTAGCATCAGTAAAAAATTTGGGGTATTCCAGAATCTGTGTTTCCTCCAACCCCATGGAGCCTTGTTTCCTAAGTCAGGGGTCTCTTTTCTCCAAGTCTCATTCAATTGAATTTGTCTTCAAAAGTTGATTTGTGACATAAGAAATAATGAATTGATGGATTTCAAAAGATCCTGGAAAAACTTATATGAACTGATGTTGAGTGAAGTAAGCAGAACCAGAAGAACGTTGTACACAGTAGTAGCAAAGATAATTAACTGTGATTGACTTAGCTCTTCTCAGCAATATAATGATCCAAGACAATTCCAAAAAATCTGTGGTGGAAAATGCTATCCCATCCAGAGAAAGAAGTATAGAATCTGAATGCAGACCAAAGCGTGCTATTTTTGTTTTTTTTTGTTGTTGTTGTTAGTAGTTTTTCACTTTTGTTTTGATTCTTCTTTTACAATGTGACATATAGAGAAACATTTAACATGATTGCACATATCTAACATATTAGATTGCTTGCCATCTTAGAGAGGCAGATGGGAGGCAGGAAGGGAGAAAGCTTTTATCACCTTTTCCCTGGATCATTATAAAAGTCTCTTAATTGATCTCCTTGCTTCCATTCCATTCCCCCACCCTAATCCATCTTCCAAATAGCTGCCAGAATAATCTTTCTAAGGTAGATATAACTTTGTAACTCCCCTGCCCAAAATCTCAAATGGCTTCCTATTGTACCTAAAATAGATTAAAAATTTTCTAGCATTAAGAACCTTCCAAACTATGCCCAAAGCACCATCAAAATGTGCATATCCTTTGATCCAGCAGTGTTTCTACTGGGCTTATATCCCAAAGAGACCTTAAAGGAGGGAAAGGGACCCACATGTGCAAAAATGTTTATGGCAGCCTGTTTTGTAGTGGCTAGAAACTGGAAACTGAATGGATGCCCCTAGTTGGAGAGTGGCTGAATAAGTTATGGTATAAGAATGTTATGGAATATTATTGTTATAAGAAATGATCAGCAGGATGATTTTAGAGAGGCCTGGAGAAACTTATATGAACTGATGCTGATGAAATGAGCAGAATCAGGAGATCATTATACATGGCAACAACAAGATTATATAAAGATCAATTCTGATGGACATAGCTCTTTTCAGCAAGGAGATAATTGAGGCTAGTTCTAATGATCTTGTGATGATGAGAACCATCTACAACTAGAGAGAAGTCTTTGGGAATTGATGATGGATCACAATATAACATTTTCACTCTTTTTGTTGTTATTTGTTACATTTTATTTTCTTTCTCATTTTTTTCTTTTTGATTTGATTTTTCTTGTTCAGCAAGATAATTATATAAGTATGTATGACTATATTGGATTTAACATATATTTTATCATGTTTAACATATATTGGATTACTTGCCATCTAGGGGAGGAGGTGAGGGGAAGGGGAGGAATTGGAACACCAAGGTTTTGCAAGGGTTAATGTTGAAAAATTATCCTTGTATGTGTTTTGAAAATAAAAAGATTTAATAAAAAAAGCAAAAAGAACCTTCCAAATGACTTTTCCTGCCTAATTTTATGACCCTCCCTATCATTATACATTCCAGCCAAAATGGACTAGTTATTCTATAGTTCAGTGGTTTATCTGTCATATCCATTCATCATCTATTTTACTTCCAGTTCTTTGTAAGCAATTTCCCCATTCCTAGAATAAGCCTCTTCCTTATATCTGCTTCTAACAATATTTTTCTTGGTAGAGTTATGAAGTTATCTAACCATTCTGGAGAGCAGTTTGGAATTATGCCCAAAGGTCTATCAAACTGTGCATACTCTTTGACCCAACAGTGTCTCTACTGGACCTGTATCCCAAAGAGATCATAAAAAAGGGAAAAGGACCCCCATGTGCAAAAATGTTTGTAGCTGCTCTTTTTGTAGTGGCTAAAAACTGGAAACTGAGTTGGATGCCATCAGTTGGCGAAAGGCTGAATAAATTATGGTATATGAATATTATGGAATATTATTGTTCTATAGGAAACAATTAGCAATTACAATTAGCAAAAATAATTAGCAAGGTGATTTCAGAAAGGCTTGAAGAGACTTACATGAACTGATGCTAAGTGAAGTAAGTAGAACCAAGAGATCACTGTATGAGGCAACAAGATTATACGATCAATTCTGATGGACATGGCTCTTTTCAATAATGAGATGACTCAGGCCAGTTCCAAAAGACTTATGATGGAGAGAGCCATCTGCATCCAGAGAGTGGATTGAGGGAACTGAATGTGCATCACAACATCGCGTTTTCACCTTTTGTTGTTGCTATCTGCTTGCTTTTTGTTTTCTTTCTCGTTTGTTTTAGTGATCTGATTTTGCTTGTGCAACATAATTGTAGAAATATGTATAGAAAAACTGCACATGTTTAATATATATTGGATTACTTGCTTTCTAAGGGAAGGAGTGTGGGAAATGGAGGGAGAAAAAAATTTGGAACACAAGGTTTTGCAAGGATAAATGTTGAAAAATATCTTTGCATATATTTTGAAAATTAAAAGCTATTATTAAAAATAAATATTTTTCTTCAAGGCTCATCTCAGGTGCCATCTCCTGCATGGGACTGCTGCCACCTTTAATCTTCAAATTACCTTGTGTTTGTTTATCAATATATTATCTTGCTTTCCCCTAGTAGAAAGTATGCTCTTTGAGGAGAGGGACTTTCTGGTTCTTGTCTTTGAATACTCAGCTCTTATTAGCTGGTACATAGTAGATAACTAACAAATGTCTTTTAAACTCAACAGAGTTGATAGAGATAGAGTGTGTCTCTAGCACTTAGACCAGAACCTGAAACACAGAAGGTACTTAATAATTGTTTTGTGTAGTTAAGAACCTTGCTTGTAGCTGCCCTGAAAAATGAAAATACAAAGAGACAGCACATTGGAAAATGGTAGTGGGAATGGAGGGGGTAAGGTTAGACAGGAAGATGGACTCTATGACCTCATAAGATTCCTCTGGGACTTTAAGAATCTTAGTCTGAAAATAATGCTAATGCTATTCCCTAAAGAAAAGGAAAAAGAAAAAGAAAGAGCAATTTCCAAATATCCAAGCATTGTTCATAAGAATTCAGAATCATCCACAAGTGAGGTGCTGTAGGTCAGGCCCATCTCAGGCAGGTTTAGTGTTTGATATTCAGGATTGGAAGGAAATGAGATAATCATAGACTATTTAACTATTAACAAAAGAAGATTTGCTTACTCATCATAACAAGAATATAGCATTAAGTTAGACAGAGCTTCCCTCTCTCTGTGTAACTAGAGTCAACTCCAAAAGGAACTAACTTGACAGTCTAGAGAATTGACTACGTCTATTAAGATGAGATTTAAAGGAATAAATAGAACATGGGTTCAAAAAAAGCAACTTCAGGAAGCAATAAATTGGAAAGCATTCTTACATTCAAGAGTTCTGATAAAGGCCTCATTTCTAAAATATATAGAGAACTGACTCAAATTTGTAAGAACTCAAGCCATTCTCCAATTGATAAATGGTCAAAGGACATGAACAGACAATTTTCAGATGAAGACATTAAAACCATTTCTAGTCATATGAAAAGGTGCTCCAAATCACTATTAATCAGAGAAATGCAAATTAAGACAACTCTGAGATACCACTACACACTTCTCAGATTGGCTAAAATGATAATGATGAATGTTGGAGGAAATGTGGGAAAACTGGGACACTGATACATTGTTGGTGGAATTGTGAAGGAATCCAGCCATTCTGGAGAACAATTTGGAACTATGCTCAAAAAGTTATCAAACTCTGCATACCCTTTGATCCAGCAGTGTCCCTACTGAGTCTATATTCAAAAAAAAGATCATAAAGGAGGGAAAGGGACCCACATTGCAAAAATGTTTATGGCAGCCCATTTTGTAGTGGCAAGAAATTGGAAACTGAGTGGATGTCGATCAGCTGGAGAAATGCTATGTTGCATTTTCACTCTTTTTGTTGTGGTTTGCTTGAATTTTATTTTTTCCCATTTGTTTTTACTTTTTGATCTAATTTTTCTTGTGCAGGCAAGATAATTGTATTAATATGTATGCATATATTGGATTTAATACATATTTTATCATGTTTAACATATATTGGATTACATGTCATCTAGGATCAATGTTTAAAAAATTATCCTCACATATGTTTTGAAAACAAAAAACTTCAATTAAGAAATTAAAAATAAAATAAATAAGATAAAAATGTTTGGAGATTTGGGTCAAAAAAACCCACCAAAAAAAAAAAACAGAAAAAAAAGCAACTATACAAGTTTAAGATGGGATTTTTGTTATTTATCCTTCATTCTCAAAGAAGCAGATGTGACTAGATAATTTATCTGAAAAAGATATATGGGTTTCAATGGACCATAAGAATTGAGAATATGATATGGAGGCAGCTAAGAAAGCTAATAAGATTTTAGGATACATTTAGCAAGGCATATTGTTCTCTATGAGAAGACATTAGTCATCTCAAGGAAGTATTAGTCCACCTATACTCAGTGAGGTGGCTCACTGAGTAAAGGGTTGCACCTAGAATAAGAAAGACCTCAGTTCAAATCTAGCCTCAAATATTTTCTAGCTAGATGACCACTTATCCTTAGTCTACCTCAGTTTCCTTATCTGTAAGATGGGGACAATAACAACATCAACATTCCAAGGTTTTTATGAGGACCAAATGAGATAATATTTGTAAAGTGCTTAACACAGTTCCCTGGCACAGAGCAGGTAATTAATAAATGTTTATGCATCTCCCCTATCCCTTACTACCAGTGTGGTCCTTGGTGAGACATTTAATCTCTATTTGCTTCAGCTTCTTCATCTGTAAAATGGGAATAATAAAAGCACCTACTTCCCGGGGTTCTTATGAGGATAAAAACAAATTAATTTCTGTAAAGTGTTCTACAGCTTTTAAAAGGTGCTCTGTAAATGCTAGCTATTATTATATTATAGCACTTGGCTCTGGTCAGACCACCTCTAGAATATCAAGCACAGTTCTGGATGTCACATTTTGGGAAGGATGTGACATTTCCAAAGGAGGGGATGCTGGATGATAAGAAGGCTTGACTTTGTGCCATCGGAGAAGCTGAAGCAAGTTGGGCTGTTTCCACTAGTAAAAAGAAAACTGTGGAGGGGAAAGTATGTTAACTGTGTTTAAACAGTTGGAGGACTATCACTTGAAAGAGAGATCAGGCCCATTTTTCTTGCCCCCTATAGCAGAACAAGAATCAATGGATAGAAGCTGAGAAAAGGCAAAGTTAGACTTGTTATCAGGGAAAACTTTCAACCTCCATTTTCACTGATCGCTCCTTGCCTAGAACACTCTCTCTCCCCAAGCATGTATTCTCTAGCTTTTTTCAAGTCTCAGTATAAGCATATTGCTTATAAAAATATTTTTTCTTTTCTTTTTAATGGGTGAGGAGCAAGAGGGAAAGAAAATATATTTGTTATTTTTAAAAATATAGTTATCCCTTCCACAATGCAACTCTTTCAATAAGTTTCAATATTTCAAAGATCAATATAAAAAATTAAATTGGAGTCAGTGGATGACATAAAGTCCATGATGAAACACTTAATCCAAATTTTATAATAAAGTACTATAAACACCCCATAAAAGAAAAAAAATCAGACTTCTTCTCTGTTATGAAGGAAAGGTCAAAGAATTTGGATTTTTCCAGATCTCAAGGTGGCAAATCTCCAACTTCAATGTAGAGAAATTGGGGGAAAGGAGGTACTATAAACAAGCTATTACATGTACTTTCAAATGTATTATTTATTTTACTTAATTGTTTTATTTTGTTACAAGAGGCCTCTTATGGAGTGAGCATATCTGTGAATGCTTGTAAAAACAAAACACATCAATAAAATTTTTAAAAATTCCACTTTTTGCAAAAATCCTTTCCCAATATTCTTTAATGAGACTACCTTCCTTCTGAGATTATTCCAAATTTGTCTTGTCAATATCTTATTCGTATAGTTGTTCACATGACTGTGTTCTCCCCCATTAGACTGAGAGTTCCTTGAGCACATGGACTAGGTTTTTTGTTAATTGGCTTGGTTTGGGTCTTTCTTTTTATTCCTGGTACTTAACATGGTACAGTAGGTAACAGAAGGTATTTAATAAATGCTTGTTGCATTTATTGTTGCATTACTGACTTTCAACAATTTTTGCTTAGTCAATTTTTAGTTGAGCCTGACTCTACATGAGCCCTTTTGGGGTTTTCTTGGCAAAGATGTTAGAGTGATTTGCCATTTCCTTCTCCAGCTTGTTTTATAGATGAGGAACCGAGGCAAACAAGGTAAAGTGATTTGTCCAGGATCACACAGCTAGTAAATGTCTGAGCCCAGGTTGGAACTCAGGAAAATGAGTCTTCCTGATTCTAGACCCAATACTCTTATCTATACTACCACCTAGTCTTTTCTTTTCAAATCTAAGTAGATTTTTATTTTTTTAAATATTTTATTTTTCCAACTATGTACAAACATTTTTAAACATTATTTTCTAAAATTTTGAGTTTCAAATTCTTTTCTTCTTTCCCTGTCTCTTCATTGATAAAGCAAGCAAATTTATAAAAGTTATTTATGCATGGTCATACAAAACATATTTCCATATAAGTCATGTTGTACAAGAAAACATAGACCAAAACTGAACAAAACCAAATCCCCACAAATAAAAAAGTTTTATAAAAAAGCTTCAATCTGCATTCAGACTCTTTCTCTGGAGGTGGGTAGCATTTTTTTTTACAAGTTCTTCATAATTGTTTTGGATGATCATACTTCTGATAATAGCTAAATTTGCAGTTAATTATATACAATATTGCTGTTAATGTATACAATGTTTTCCTGTTTCTGTTGTCTTCATTTTGCATGAGTTCATGTATTTTCAGATTTTTCTGAAAGCATTTTGCTTTCATTTTTATAGGACAATAGTATTCTAGCATAGTTGCCACCTAGTCTTTTCAACAATTTAGATCAAAAGCAAAATGGGTTGCTTGAGAGGTAGGACAGCTCCCCTTTATGGCTCATCTTCATTCAAAGCCTGGATGGCCAGTTGTTGGAGGTTTTGCAAAGGGCATAACCTCCTGTTCAGACACAGCTCAAAGCAGAGGAAAAGTGACTTGTATAAAAACTGAGTTGAGAATAATTGATAGATCCAGGATTAAAACCCGGTTTCCAATACTGCTACTCATTCCCCTCTAGGGAACTCAAGGTATTGGTGGCTTAGATTCATCTCTTTCCAAACAGAACCACAACTATCTTTGTCTTATTAGCCTCTAATTCCACATCCAAGCTTATAGCCTGAGTGTCTCTCTCTCTCTCTCTCTCTCTCTCTCTCTCTCTCTCTCTCTCTCTCTCTCTCTCTCTCTCTCTCTTTCTCTTCCAAACTATTTGCTCATCAGGAACTCCTAATGGAATTAAAGTCCCATCACTCATGGCTGGCTGCCAGTTATTTTGGCTACTTCCTAGACCTCAGAAATTCTTCAACTGCCTCCAGATGCCTCTGGTACAAAACTTTTGTGCTGGGGAATTTGTTAGCCTCAGCTGTAGAGCCATCTATCTAGCATCCTTGACACTAGTCCTGAAATCCAACTCACTTCCAAAGCTCCATTCCAGGCAGATGAACTGAATAAACAGTAAGATGGTCCTAAGACCCAGGGTCTCCCAGTTTTAGTCAGAAGGGAAAGTGCTATTCACACAGCAAGCTAGATTGTCCACTGCCAAGCTACACAGTAGTGATCCTATAGGTTTGGAGCTGAGGGGGACTTAGGAAATATTAGTTCAATTTCCTAATTTCACATATAAAGAAAAAGAGTCTCACAGAACTCAAGATCAGGTCAAGTTCTTCTGACTCTAAATCCAATGAACTTATCATTGTACAACACTACCTCTGTTTATAGAATAGCATGAAAGAAGCATCATTTGTTCAATAATCTAAAAGGAGGAGATATTGCTGGAATGGGCAGAGTTCTCAGCTGTATTCTTCCCCTGTGTTGGGGAGAAGAACCTTGTCATAGTAGAAAAAGCACAATATCTGAACTTAGAAGACCTGATATTATAACTTGGCTTAGAACCTATGTGAATCTTAATGTTTGTATCTGTAAAATTGTGGGGAAAATAATATTTATACTACACTCTAGTCCTTACTTTAAGAATCAAATAAAGGCAATGAGTGTTCCTGGATATTATCCTTTGTTGTCCAATTAATGAAGTCTTTGGTCCAGCATTGCTGGTATTTCTCTAGACAAGGTATAAAGATCTTCATTGACCCTATTTGATTAGGAAGAAGTTCAATCATTGATGATGTTTGGTCATGACTGGCCTAGGCTAGAGGGACTTTATCCTAGGGCTTAGAGCTAGAGTAGGTGTGCTTCCTCTCCAGGAGGAACATCCCCATGCTTTACTTCTTGGTCCACATTCTAGTGAGGGACAAGCATCATCCCAGGATACACCTCATCCCTTGGTTCCTATTGCTATGAAATGCTCTCAATTAGCTTGTCCTTCGGTGATTACTGGCCCCTCCTCCAGGGCCAGATAACACCCTTCTCTCCCATAGTGACAGCACCTTCTATATATTCCAACTTCTTCAACTGTGTAGCTTATGATCTCATATAGAGTCTCATAATTAGATGTAGGGATTATGAAATTATGATTTATTACAGTAAGTGTTTGATTTATGTAATTTATGTAAATAATACTCGTTTGAATATTGAGGGTTGAGTGAAATTTTCTGAGGCCAAAAGGAGTCTTGAGTGGAAAAAGTTTTAAAAGTTTCTATATAACTATACATCCTAAATGTTCCCACTCAGTTTTGGCTTCTTGTAACTTATTTATTCTGTCCACTTTAAAACTGCTCATTTCCCCCCTCTATTTATGTTCTATTTTCATGGTAGTCAAAGTAGGAAGGAGTTGGAAGGAATCTCAGAGACCAAATGATCTAGTTCATCGATAGACAAGAATATCCTCTACAATATATCTGATGAGGGCCATCCAACTTTTGCTCTAATATATCCGATGAAAAGGATCCTATGCCATCTCAAAATAACCCATTCTATTATTTACAAGCTCTTATTGTGGTTTTCTAAAAGTTCCAATGATATCACAGGGTGATGTCTTGACTTATCAGTGAATTGGATTTTGAGTGGGGGAGATTTGCACAAAGTCATCAGCCTTACTCTCTCTTCTAGAGTCATCCAAGTTCAATGGCAGGAAAAAAGTCAGAATAACTGAAAATGACCCAAAATGCAGTGGATGACTTGCATCTTTGATGTCTGACCAAGCTCTAAGCACTTCCAGCATTTGCTTCAGCTGCCTTAATGGCCCTTGGAAGAAATTGTTCTCATCCTCCCTTCTTCACGTGTTTTGATCAGACATCTCCTTAACTCACCAGTGGGTTTGAAGCCTGTCCATTACCCTTAACCTGATTTAGTCCATTTGCTGAGATGATTTTATAGGATAGGATTACTGCACATGCTACAGCTTCTTAGAGCCACAGGTGAGAGTTGGGTGCCAGGTGGATAGCTAGGGTGGATAAGCAGCCCTGAAAAGGGCTCAGCAAGTCCTTACACCAGAGGTGTAGTCCTCCCTGAACCCCATACAGCCCAAATTGCTAGCTCTAACTGTTAAGGGAAGGAAAGTACCTAGAAAACATTGTAGAGCATAAGGCTAAGCTGTACAAATATTATCTCATTTGATTCTTGAAACAACCCTTAGATGTAAGTGTTATTATTATCTCTGTTTTACAGCAGAAGATACCAAAGAGACAGTGGCTAAGAGTCTTGCCTAGGGTCACAAAACTAATAAATGGATGAGGCTGGATTTGAACTCAGCTCCTTGGCTCCAGGTCCAAAGCTCTAACAACTGCACCACCTACCTGTCTATTTCTTTACCATAAAACTAAATCTGCCTCTGAAAGTTTCATGCATTGCTTCCAGTCTTCCTTTCTGATGACAAGAAAAGCACATTTTATCCTCTTCCCATGAGTCAGTCCTTCAGGACTTGAATGCAATGGTTCCTGGCTCTGTTCCTTACCAGTTCTATTGTCCTGAAATAACTCACCTGACCTCTCTGAAACTCGATTTCTATTTCTGTAAAATAAAGTAATGGCACTATAGAAAGAACACTGGATTGGTTTCAAATCCCTATTCCTCTATGAAATATTGATATGGCAATGGACAAGTTACCTCCTACTCTCAAGACCATCTCACCTCATTTTTGTTACAAGTCCTAGTTATGATGCTCGAGGTATCTGTTTGATATAATGTGAATTTTTCATTTTTTTTGTCAAAACCACATTGAGGATGATTCCTTAATGATTGATGACTCATTACTCATTCATATAGATGGATTATAGTCTTGAGGTTGAGCTGGAAGGAAGGAGGCTTGCAGCCTGTAGAGATAAAACAAGATCTGAGTGAGTGAATACATTCCCCTGAAGGGAAGTTACAGAGAACCATGATCCAAGGGAAATAGTTATTGTATCTAGTCTTCTGGATTTAACAGAAGAGAATCTAGACCATGATGAAATCTAGAGTAATAAGAAGAAATCTTTGAGCAAGGAAGACCTATAGTTGAGGAGCATCAAAAGATAGAACCAGAATCCAGAGCAGTCAAACCTCAACCTTCTTCTTTGTACTATGAGTTATAGGGACTTGATGGATTCAAGGAAAAAGGGATCTAATTGGTGATGAGGCACTTTCTTCTCTCAAGGAGTCACACTAAGGAGAATACTATAAGTATAGGTCACTGGGGAGCCAAGGCTCATCAGAGAAAAAGTTTTACCAAAGCCAAGTTCTTTCCTCTTGCCAGGGAGGAGAACTTACCTAAGACAATACCATATACAGAGTACTGCAAATACAATTCCCTGGAGAGGAAAAACCTCACCAAGATAGAGAATGAGAATTATCTCAACTGCTTATGGATTTAGGCAAGAGTCTTACATATAAAAAATGTCCCATATTCAATGTATTATTAACCTGAATGTTTTGGTTATAGCTTTTACTAAAGCGATCTAAAGCAGTCCAGTTCTAATGTTCCTTAGAGAAAATCTAGGTAGGGGCCAAGCCCAAAAGAAACTTATAAAGAGATCCCTGTAATTGAATCCAATGTAGACTCAGAGCTTTGATTCTGGGGCCTCAGGTTACATTTTACAGGGTGTCCCAAAAGTCTTAGCACAGTTTCAGCTTTACTAAGTTTAAGATGAAGATTCTGGGGCAACTGAGCTCTCTGTTGAGAGCTTCTTTCTTAAAGAATTATCTAACTATGAGCAGTTATTATTGGTGTTTTATTCTGATGTCTCTTCTATAAAAAGATAACACAACTGTGACATTGTCACCTCAGAAGTAGGCAGATGATTCTAGATTTTTGGATCTTGAACTAAGCAAAAGGAAAGATAAAATTGCTACTGTGAATTCTATCAGTGATGTGATTCAAAGTGATTGGCCCTTCAAAAGACATACCCGAGATTATAACATGAATGTGCTCCAGACAACAACAAAAGAAGACTTTTTCTCTAAAATGTATTCTTTTGTCATCACAATGGGCTCTGTTTTATTCTTAGTCTCAGTGGTAACCTGAGCCTAAACTGACAAGCACTGGGAGCTGCTTTGCCATCAGTAGAGAAGGATTGATACCATACCATTTGCACTCCTTCCTTTAAACATCCTTGTAGCCAAAATCCAACACATAAGAGGTGGCCATTTGGAGTTCTAGGGGCTGTCAGCCCCTTTAGAATAGGAATCAAACTCACAACTCAAGCTTTCATTACTATTTAGTCATGAAAATCTATAAGACTAACTCCAGGCTTCTCTCCCCAAAAAAGTGGTCCAAATAAAAAAAGAATAACTACAGGTTGGGAGCCCCAGTACAAAGATCACTATATACTTAGTGTTGGGTCACTTCAGTTGTGACTCCAGATACTGAAGTGGTTTACTATATCCTTTTCTAGCTTATTTTTCAGATGAGGAAACTGAGGCAAACAGGATTGAGTGAATTGCCCAGGGTCATAAAGCTAGTAAATATCTGAAGCTGGATTTAAACTCAGGAAGATGAATTTTGCCGACTCAAAGTCTGGCACTCTTTCCACTGTGCAACTAATTGTTCTTTTTGTGGGGAACTCATAATAATAGTAATTTGGTAGGGAAGAGGGCTGGGAAAGAAACTTAATAGCCTGAGCCCTTAGAAATTCCTTCATGCAAATATACATCATAGCCTACATTCTCTGGGGAGGGCTATTTCATTTCCTTTTTATCTAGGGCAGCTAAGTGATTCAGTAGATCAAGTGCCAGGTCTGAAGTCAGAAAGACTCATCTTTCTGAGTTCAAGAATTCAACCTCAGATGCTTCCTAGCTATGTGATCCTGGGTAAGTCACTTAATCCTATTTGCCTCAGTTTCCTCATCTGTAAAATGAGCTAGAGAAGAAAATGACAAGCCATTTCTAATATCTTTATCAAGAAAATCTCAAGTGGACTCATAAAGAATTGGACCTGACTGAAACAACTGAACAACCAAAAATACCAGCTGGAGCTACATCTAGGGGATAGATATTTAGCTGAGATGAGAGCCCCTTCTTCTAGGTATTTGCTTTCCTACAAGGGCTATGACATATACAAGGGATAGAAGCTGGACCTATAACTTCACTGGCTTAGGGAACTCCCAGTTGAGGAAATTCCCTCCTAAGGATCTTTTTCATTTTATAATAATAATATCCAACGTTTATAGAGAGCTTTAAAGTTTGCAGAGTCTTTTACTCACTATCTTACTAGATCCTCACAACAATACTGTAAGATATTTGTTATTATTGTCATTATACAGATGAAGAAGCTTTCTGACCTCCTCTTTATCCACCATGCCCTGGTGTTTCAATATATAAATAATAACATATCTGTCTATAACAAAGAAGTACAAAACAAAATGCTATATATTTGTGAGAGATGGTTACTACTAATCAACAAGTCAAACAGGCGCCATCAGGGAAGGCTTCCTGGAGGAGATAGCATTGGGTTAAATGAGTAGGAACCCAGTAGGAAAAGAGAGAGAAAGTGGACATTCAAGACATAGAGGATGGCCGAAGCAAAGTTATGGAAGCGAGAGGGAGTAAGGGATTTATACAGGGAACAGCTGATAGTCAAGTTAGTGAATATATAATAAAATGTATAATGATATTAAATAAGCCTGCACAGATATAATGGCATCAGATTATAGAGAGATCCTTGAATTCCAGCAAAAGAATTCAACCTTTACTTTATAGGTGATGGGGAGCCCTCAAGGATCTGGAGAGAGTCAGAAGCACACATAGGGACAATCATTCCTGTAACAATATGGAGGGGAGAGCAATATGAAGGGAAAGGGGAAATAGGGAGAAATACCCATCAGGAAGCTACTTCAGTGGTTTAGGAGAATGGTAATGGATGAGGGTCTCTCTTAGGGTCTAATGTGCACTATGGTGATGATGATGGGAGCAGAGAGGAGGGGCTGGTTTAGAGCTGGAGGGTTTTGGATAGCAGCTTGAACCACTGGTGGACCCGGGAAGAGAGAAAGACAAGCCAAACATGTAGGATTCAGCAAACACTAAGTCCTCCACTCCCTGACCCTCTGCATTTCCCCCACGTCTTCCCCACCGCTGGAAAATTTTGAGATGCAGCTAATCAGCCAACCTGCACATGTATCTCGCTGCCTGGAGGAGGCATGGGCCCTAATGCACGATTCCCTGTTCCCCGCACAGTCTCCGATCCGTCGATGGCTCCGAGCGCTCAGCCTCCCGCTCTCTCTCACTTAGTGGCTCTGGTGACATAAAACCTCGTGTTCCCAGACAGAATCACACTCGTCTGGCTCTGTCAATTAGAGAACACCGTGCTGGCATTGGAATCGGGGTGTTAGTCAAAGCAGGGACCGAACAGAGACAAGATTGGTTCAATAGTCAATGCTGGGATTTGGGGCGCTCACACGAAGGGTGCTATGCAAGTGGTAGCGATTGATTTCGATCAATTGTCCTCCTCTCCTACCCACCCCCTGCCACCATCCTTCAAGCTCTAGATTTCCCATGAGGCCTAGGAGTGGGAAAAAAAACCCTGTCTTTGGAAAGAAAGTACTAAAAGGGCAATTTTCTTGTTCCCTGCGGTCTGTCCAAGCTCAGCGGGGCTCTGTCGCAGCAGGCCGCTGCCTACTTAAACATTTAGAGTGGGGGAAAACAACTCCAAGGCTCGGCTGTCTGATAACTCACCAAAAAAAGAGAGTTTCCAAGAGCTGGGCCCCAGGACGGGACAATCCCCAGGGGCAGGGAAAGGGTCTAGTGGCCTAAGAACAGAGAGGGCAAGAAACTTTTCCAGGGGGAATTTAATGCTCCTTTCCTCCTTAGAAGTATTCAGAAATTGGATTCCCAACCTCCAGGATCCTAGGTTCTGATTGATGAGTCTGTATCTTATCTCCATCCTAACCAGTCTCAACACACTTCTTCCTAATCCATTCCAAGCCATAATGCCTAAACTTTAATCTCTTCTCCTCCTCCCCTTCTTCTTTTTCCTCTTCTTCCTCTCCCTCCTCTTCCCTCTCCCCTTCCACTTCCCCCTTCCACTTCTTTCCCCCTTTTTCTCTCCCCCTTCTTCTATTCTACTCTTTTCCCTTCATCATCTCCCTTTCCTTCCTCCTCCTCTTTCTTTTCCTCCTCCCCATCTTCTTCATCCTTCTTTTCTCTCACCCTCTTCCTTCTTCCACCTCCCTTTTCTCCCTCTTCCTCTCCTTCCTCTTCCCTCTCCCCTTCTACTTCCCCCTTCTATTTTTCTACACCCTCCTCTTTCTCTCCCTCCTTCTGTTCTGCCCTTTTCCCTCCATCACCTCCCTTTCCTCCTTCCTCCTCTCTCTTTTCCCCTTTCCCCTCCCTTTCTTTCTCCTGTTCTTCTCCCTCTTCTTCCCTCTCCCCTTTCACTTCCCCCTTCTACTTCCTTTCCTCCTCCTCTTTCTCCTCTTTCTGCTCTGCTCTTTTCCATCCCTCATCTTCCTTTCCTCCCTCCTCCTCTCTTTTCCTCCTTCCCCTCATCTTCTTCCTCCTCCTTCTTCTCCCTCCCCTTCTTCCCTCCTCATCTCCCTTTCCTCCCTCCTCTTCTCTTTTTCCCCTCCCCCCCTTATTCTTCTTCCTCTTCTTCTTTCTCTTCCCTCTCCCCTTTTACTTCCCCCTTCCACTTCTTTACCCCCTCCTTTTTCTCCCCCTCCTTCTGTTCTGCCCTTTTCCCTACTCTACCTCCCTTTCCTCCATCCTCCTCTCTTTTCCCCTTTCCCTTCCCTTTCTTTCTCCCTATCCTTGTCTTCTTCCTCTCATTCTTCCCTCTTCCCCTCCATTTCCCTTTCCTTCTGTTCCTCTCCTCCCCTGTCCTTCTTTTCATTTATGTTCTAATTCTTCAAATCCTGAGTTCTGATTGGCAAACTTTCCTTATTTTGTCTGTACCCAGGTCTACCTGTCTCCTTACAAACCATGCCATACCATGCCAAATTCTACTTCTGGCAGGCAAGGTTCTTTCCTTGTGAACCTGGACTCTGATTGGTGAGCTCTCTTTTCATTTTGTCCAATCTATTGACCTTCTCCCTGTCCACCATTCCCCTTTGTGTGCTGTCTTTTCCTATCAGAATGTAATCCTTTGGGAGCAGAAATTGTCTTGGTTGCATATATGTGTACCTCCAGCAATTAAAACTAAATCAGGGTTATAACCCTGTTTAATTAATTCTTTTCATTTGTTCATTCATTAATTCATTGGAAGTGGCCTAAGATTCCTGGAGAGTTGGCCCTGTTTCCTGGCCTCATGGGGATAAGATTGACCTTTTCTGGGGAGATTGGCCCACCCTTAAGCCTCTCTATAATCTATCATCATATGTGTGTATATGTACATAAGCGTATATACACTTATATATGCATGTGTACATGCATATATATTCACACATGTATGTGTATATATTCGCATTAAGATATATGTTTGATACATACATATTCTTTGCATGTGTTTGCTATCTCTATCTATTGAATAAGCATTGCTTAATTGAAGATGAATTAATTAATTCTCATCAAATAGTCCCTGACAAAGCTCTTTCTAATCATAATCATGGAAAGCAAATAGAGTCCTGAGCTTAGACAGGAGAGAAACTGAGTTCAGATTCTACCTCTGACACTTAGCAGGCCATGTGATCACAGACAACTTACTTAGCTTTTTTGAGCCTTATTTTCCTCCTTTGTTAAAAAGAGGTTTTAAGCTCCCTTCCAACTCTAAATCTATGATCCTATATTGGAGTAATAAGAGAATAAAAAGAAGAAAAGCCAATAGGAATACTTAAATATTGGTTGAATTTAAATAATACTTTATGGTTGCAAAGGCATTTACTTTTATTTTTTCATATGATTCTCTCAATAATCCATAAAGTAGATAATTCAAATATTATTGTCCCATTTTATAGGTGAAGAAAGTAAGCATAAATAATTTAAGGGACTTTCCAGCTAATAATAACAACTTTGTATAGCCAGGCATTATGCTAATTGCTTTCTAAATATTATTACATTTAAATAAGTGTTGATCTAATCTATATTTTATAATAAAGAAAACTGATATGATTTCTCCAAGATCACCCAATTAGTAAATGGCAGAAGTTGGATTTGAGCTCAATTCTTCAGGTCTACTATTCTAGTCATTGCATCATCTAGCAACTTCAAGTCTCATAATCTTGTGATCCTATGACTTACCCAAGATGATATTGTACATGATGGAGATGTGATTTCAGGAATTTGGATTCCAACTATTTTGAGTAAGGGGTGATTTGAGTTGTCCAAGGAGAACTAACACCTCTAGTGTGAGGGCTTTCTGAGTCCTTCTCGGGGCTGCTCATCCACCATTGATGTCCACTTAGCACCCAACTCTCCCTCGTGGCTCCAAGAAGCTGCAGCATGCTCAGCAGCCAGACCCTGGTAAAACCATCTCAACAAATGGATTAAACTAGGTTGTGGTGACCAACAGGCCTCAGAATTGTCAGTGACCTAGGGGGTGTCCCCTGGTAGCGATGGGCAGAGGAGAATTTGTTCCCGTGGCCATGAAAGTGGATGAAGCAGGAATTAACTCTTAGAGCTTGATCAGACATCGAAGACTGCATCCAGAACTATTCTTAGTCATCCTGACTTAAGAGTGTGCAATTCTGCCTCACTTAAATCCAATTCATGTACAAGTCAAGACATCACCCCATGATGTCATTGCACCTCTTTAAAAATGAAAGGCAACCATTCTCCGTAAGCATACCATACTGCTGTCAGGTTCAGGGCTCCAAGAAACAGAGCAGGTGACAAAGGAGAAATGGACTCTAGACCAGACAATGCCAACTGACTCCCAGCTGGTGGTTTGATCTTCCCAAAGAACCAACCATCTCTCCACAGAAAATCAAAGTTACCATATCAAGGCCCATGACAGAGAAAAACCAGAGCACAGAAAGAAAGTCATGTAAATAACAGTATTTGCCATGCAACCAAACTCAGAGAAGAGCAATAGTCCCCAAAATTACATTTCCCAATTAAGGAATGAATCACTCTTTATAAAAAGCAAGTCAATGGGAAATATGATTTTTTTTTCTTTCTCATCTCCACCAACATTTCTAATTGTCTTTCCTTAGCCTTCCTGTGCACTGATCCATTTCACAATGATAAAAAGCATTACATTTGGTGATTATATTCTGGGTTTCTAATGATAGGGAGCTGCCTGAAACTTTTCTTAATGTGCACAGGTACGCAAAAATGGTTAGTCACAGCTGGGCTGCCTGAGCCCTCATGGCAGTTATTACAAGGTGAGGGCGGAGGGGGTGTATATGCAGAAGAGGAAATGGAACCTTGAGGGGGAGCCAGCTCAGAGAGCAAAATGTGATGGATTGAGATTGGCTGAGGGGCAGCAGCAAGGGAAAGAGGAGGAATGGGGGAAGAATACTGGAGCATCATTAAATGTATGAGATGTTTTGCTAACCTATATGAATGTGAGCAACTATCATTCTAAGGTCACAAATATTGATCCAAAAGGAAAATTAAAGGTCACTAGCTCCAATCTTCTCATTTTACAGCTGAGGAAACTGAGACCCAAAGCAAAAAACACAGAATTTGAATTAAGATCTCCTGATTCTAAATTCAGCCATCTTTCACAGGATCATTGGTTTGGAATGTAAGGGACCCTTGAGGTCATCAAAGATAGTCCACTTATTTTATGGATAAGGAAACTGAGTCCCAAGGAAGGAAGTGATTTGTCCAAATTAATATCTTTTATAAAGGGTGGACATTAGAATTTGAACCCAGGTCTTCTGACTCTAAAGTCATTACTTTCAGGATTATAGATTTAGAGCCACAAGGTACTTTAGAGGCAGCTGTTTGGCACAGTGGATAGAGTGCCTTACTTGGAGTCAGAATAATTATTATTTAGCCTTTTTTCAGTCTCTTTCTAACTCTTTGTGATCCAATCAGTTCTTTTTGACATCTTTGTCAAAAAGATTACTGGAGTAATGTACCACTTCCTTTTCCAGCTCATTTTCCAAATGAGGAAATTCAGGCAAACAGAGTGAAGTGACTTGTTCAGAGTCACACAGCTAGCAAGTATCTAAGGCAAGATTTGAACTCAGATTACTATATCATACGGTTCCATGTTATCTTATATGATGTGGAAGAACTAAAAGATTTCCCTCCCTCCCTCTTTCTTTTTCTTTTTTCTTTCTTTCTTTCTTTCTTTCTTTCTTTCTTTCTTTCTTTCTTTCTTTCTTTCTTTCTTTCTTTCTTTCTTTCTTTCTTTTTTCCTTTCTTTCCTTCTTTCTTCTTTCTTTCTTTCTTTCTTTCTTTCTTCTTTCTTTCTTTCTTTCTTTCTTTCTTTCTTCCTTCCTTCCTTCCTTCCTTCCTTCCTTCCTTCCTTCCTTCCAATCCTATGGATCTCTGAACTCTCACAAGATATCTTGGTGTTTACTGGCTAGTTTTCTTTCTTAAGGACCAGACCTTAAATTAAAACCAATCTGATTCTCATTAGCTAACAACAGGTCCTAGGCCAAAGCCCCATTTAGTCACTATTTGGGTCCTGACTGACTCACATTGACTGTAAATAGTAGTCATTTCTGCTTTAGTCAGAAACCCTGAGAATCTTCCCCTCCCAAATTTATTTATTTAGGTGTTTTTGGACTAGGTGAAAAGGGAGATTCTTTGCCTCAATTGCTACCTATCCTTAATCATTGAATGGATGTAGCCTCAGTCAAATTGAGACCTATTGAAGACTTTAGCTTAAAAGGCCAAAGTCTCCCATTGCATCCAGGACACTCCATAGTTGTCTTGATTTGTATCTGGTCACTGGACCCAAATGGCTCTGATGGGGAAAATGAGGCAGGTGACCTTGCACAACCCTCCCTTACTTAAATCCAATTCTTCATTGGTAAAAAGGAGATAATATTTGCACTAAAAGACCAGTTTATGAGTACTCCATTTCAAATAATGAGATGCCAGAAACTACTTCCATGGGAGCTTTTCAAGGCTAGAGATATGCATTGAGGCAGATATAGAGAAGAACAACTGAAAATCAACCATGTCAAGAGTCAAAAAATGCTTTGCAAACCTTAAAGCTTTATATAAATAAATGCCAGCTAATAGAAGTTATCAGATGTAGTCTTTTAATTTTATAGATGAGGAAACTGAGATCCAGGAAAGTTAAATGATTTGCCCAAAATCACATAACTAATAAATGTCTGAGAAAGGAAGAATTAGCACCATTCAGCATAGACAGCTCCCCTACTCTACCAGCTTTCTATACTGTCCTCATGGCACAAACTGAAATGACTAAAGTTCTAGTGAAATTAAATGTGTGTGGTAGCATGCAGACCGCTGCCCCAATGTTGATAGAATGATTGCTACAATAGGTCCCCTCTCAAAGGAGTCATCATCAGACCTCACAGTAGGGATAACTCCAAGGAGAAACTTTCAAAAAGCATTCAAAAAGCAGGAGAAACTTGGGGCAGGAGGAATGAGACATCCCTGGAAGCTCTGCAGGAGCTGAGGCCATGTGGTATGTGGGAGGAACACTGAGTATTATGGACTCAAGATTTTTAAGCTAATCGATGGGCTACTAATCGACACAGACACATTAGGGGCTTTTCTCACAGGGGTGGGCTAAAGTACTTTGTAATCCTCAAAATGCTGTATCAGTGAGGATATCTTTAGATTCACTTTTCAGAGTACGACATGGTGAAAGAAATCCTCTTGGTCTGGTTGCTCCCCATGGCTGCATTAAGATTCTGACTAGTGTGCCATTATCAGGGTGAGGCTGAATGGCTCTAATTTATAAATGGATTTGGGAGACATTAAGTCTCCACGAAAAGAGGCAGCTAGGTGGCTTAGAGGATAGAAAGCTGAACCTATAATAGGAAAATGTGTTGTTGTTCAGTCATGTCCTCCATGGACCAGAGTGCACCAAGCCCTTCTGTCCTCCCCTATCTCTTAAAGTCTGTCCAAGCTCATTTTTATTGTTTCCATGACACTATCTATCTCACCCTCTGATAGTCCCTTTACCTTTTGCCTTCAGTCTTTCCCAATAATAGGGCATTTTCCAGTGAGTCCTGAAATTTAAATTTCAGGTACAGTACTTGACCTTTGGATTAATTTTTTTAAGTATTGATAATCAGGAAGTAATTAGGAAGACCTGAATTCAAATCTAATTCAGATACTAATTAGCTATATAATCCTAGGTACATCATTTAACCTCTTTTTGCCTCAGTTACCTTAAGTATAAAGTGGGCATGATAAATTATTAATGTTTATTTATAATATTTATAAAGCACTTAGCACAGTGCCCAGAACATAGTAAGCACTAAATCAATGCTTATTTCCTTCCCTGCATGACCATGAAAAGCAAGTACTGCTTCCAACTGGTTGGAACTTCATTTTAGGATTTTTTCAGCATATGGAGCAGTGGAAGGAAAACTGGAATGAGAATCAGGATATATATCTAGGTCATAGCATTGTCATTTGCTGTGTGACCTCTGTGACCTTGCAGAAGTAATTTTTCTCTTGATTTACTCATCTGTCCAATGGTGGAGGGGAAATAGACTAGATGACATCTGTTATTCCTTCCATGTGAGTCTTATGTTTGTGGAGTTTGTGGCTTCTCGACGTTGAAGTTACTCAGAGAAATGAGAGTTCTCATGAACTAAGTTGAGACATCAAACAATCAATATTTATTAATTGTCTACTACCTACCAAGAATTTTGTTAGATACAGAGAATATCAAAGGAGAATAAATCCATCCCTCAAGGAGTTTACATTCTGACTGACATCAGACTTGCCATTGTGGGATCAAGAACTTGATCTGTCTCAGTTCATGACACCATCTATGGCAAAGGCCCCAGAGGGATAAGGGTTTTCTTCCTTGAAACTAACATCAAAAGTCAGGAAAGAGCCCCAGATTTGGAGTCATAAGATCTGAGTTTAGATCCTAATTCTGCTACTTACTGTCTACGGAATATTGGAATGTTGTATTTAACCTTATGTTTCTCAGCCTCAGTTTCCTTGTCTGTAAAATGAGGACCACTGGGCTAGATCATGGGATTATAAATTCAGAGCTGGAAGATCCCTAAAGTTCTCCTAGCCAGGACCACACAATTAGTAATAGAATCGGCATCTGAAACACAATTTCCTCATTCAGAGCTCTGTGTTCTTTCCACCACCCCTAAAAAGCTATCATTGGAGAGCTAACTTTTAGAAGTTTTGTCATAGGTGTTGCTATCTCCCTAAAATAATTAGGGGATAGAAAACAAAGGTCTGAAAATCTCAGAGGCTTCAGAGCCCTGATCCAGGGGCCTTAGAGCTTGGTTCCTCCTCTCACCCTTAATCCCCACCCAACCAGCCAGCCAGGCTCCATGCCCAGGCCAGAATGCAGAAACACTCATCTCCAGATTCTCCTCCAGGAAAGAGTTGACTTGGTCTGAAGTGTTCAACAGGCCTCCCTGGAAGGCTGCCAGCCGCCTCCATGCTCTTCTCTGCTCATCAATCTTTTTACCAAAACACTGTGATATATACTGATCAGTGTCCCCACGGGCTCCCCAGACAGCGGACAAATTACCAGATTATTTGTGAATTTTAGTCATCCAATGGGGATTCAATGCTGTGACTGTAAATGTGAAATCAGCTACTTCCTACAACTTCCAAACAGTGAGCTGTTAACAAGTCAGGTAAATTAAACAGCCGACTCACTCCACTAACAGACCCAGCTGTCAGGGGAAGACAGATGTGTGCAATCAGTGCAGAGCTCAGACTGACTCCACAGGATCCAATCTCCCCTCTTCCCCTGATTCAGGGAAGAAATTGAGAAAGGGCTCTGGATGAAGAGTTCTACTTTTGGGGTGGGGGAAGCTCTTTGTGGAACAACATCTTGTCATTTCTGATGCAAAATCATTCTGTGACTCCTCATTACTCCTGGGGTAAAGCCCCTTGGCTTATATTCAAATCCCTCCACAATCTTTCCCAACCATCCTTTCTAGCCTGCATCCCCACTATTCCCCCTTCATAAACCTCTGTCCTTCTCTTATCCTCCCCTCCCTTCCCATTTCCTTTCCTTCCCTTCTCTTTTTTCTCCAACCTATCATTTAGAATAGGCTCTAATCTCTCCTAGTAATTTCCATGCTGTTTCCTTCATTAAAATATGAGCTTCTCTTCTCCCTTCTTCTTTCCCCTACCTCTCCTCTTCTTTTCTCCTACCTCTCCTCTTCTTTCCCCCTACCTCTCTTCTCTTCTTTTCCCCTCTCCTTCTCTCCTTTCTCTTCCTCTTCTCCTCTTTCTCTTCCTTTCCTCTCTGAACAAGTCACTTAACTTCTCCCACCTTCAGTTTCTTTTTTTGATAAATTAGTATAATAGTAATATCTATTTTACAAAGTTGTTATGAAAACTAAATGAGATAACACATAAAATGCTTACCAAACCTTAAAACATGATATAAATTATAGCTATGATTATTATATATTCATTAATGTTCAGTTAACCATCACTGGTAAAGTGATTCTCTTGCCATGCCTTAGCACACTTCACTCCTTTCTTTTCTTCCCTCCTTCTCCTTTCTACCATCCTTTTTCTCCAGATGATGGCAACATTAGGTCTTCAGCAGTCTTTGATCCTCTCTTTTTGTACCCAATTTGTTAAGCTCCCCTCCTCCACCAAATTCTCCATTTCTTTGTTTTGGAATGGCTGATTAAGGCTCAGAAGGTTAGACAGCCTCAGTAGTGGAAAGTCTAGGGAATCCTATAATCACTCACTGAGGTAAACATTCCAGTCAAACCTGCAATTTAAGAAAGCTTTGTTGTGTCTCCCCACTTGGGAAATCAGATCCCTGCCCCCACTATCACTAGCAGTAAATGAAATATAGTTCTATTCATTAAGGGAACTACATCTGCAAAGCCCTCACCCAGAGTTATTCTTGATATACTGCTGAAGGGGATCCACCCTGTACAAGATAAGAGATTTTGTCAAGGATCAACACATTTAGGCTGTATGCCATTGGGTGAGCTCATAGTCAATGCCATGACCAATCAAAAGCAAGAAAATTTTACCATAGAAATCTGGAAGTCAGGAACAGAGAGCAAACCAGAAGGAGATGCAAGAGGGCAGAAATGAGCTGCTAGATATCACTGTTTTCACTAGTGGAGATTTGCACAGGCATATGTCTACACAGGCTTGGAGATGGGCGATACCCTAACTCTAACCCTCATCACCTCTCTCCTGAACTATTATAATTGCTTCTTAACAAAGACAGCTGAGTTTCACCCTTATTTAGACCATCCAGCTGTGGGTTGTGCATCCTTGCAGCTTTCACTGGATAAAAGAGGAACTAAGGATATATGTATATTATTTTTGTGTTATACTGTAACTTCTCACTAGGAAGAACATTTAAAGGTGGGAGGGATTGATCAACCCTTTCACCTTGATGGGATTTGGCCTAGTGATATCCCAAAACAGTCTTCCTGTTCTCCCTCAATTTCTTAACTTCTGTAATTATTATCTTCAATTCCCAAGCCTTCAAACTCTTCCTGAGTCCACCCCCTGCAGGCAGTGCTCCATCCTCCAGACTTCCTCCAACCCTTCAGGGACCCAGAAGGTATCCATTCAGACCCAAAGGACCTGAATTCTCTGTTGCCTCCTCAGACAAGTAAATAAATGCTGGAATGCTAAGAACAGATAAGTTTAATTGTTATCTCTCTCTGATAAAAATACTATAGGTTTTGTGTCAACCAAAGGGAGTGATAATGGTGGAATAGACAATAGAGCTAAGAGCTAATGAAGGAGCAAAAGCCCTTTCTGTCTCTCTCCTCGTATCATACCAAATATGTAGCATTTACTCCAAAGAGGAATAGGGACTGGTCCTGAGGTAATGGTGGATAAGATTGTATATTGTGAGAAAATGTATAAAAATAAGATAATGTATACAAAGTACTTTATAAACCTTAAAAGTTTGATATCAATGCGAGTTATTATTGTTGTTATTGATTCTATTTTTCAGAGGGGATGAGTCAGACCTACTTAATTTGCTCTTAACAAATACCCAGCCTAGTGTCAGGGAAAATACAAAAATAACAAATACTGTAGGAAGATTATGGTAAAAAATCAATCATTCAGCACCCATATGGGCTAAATTTACAAGCACTCCCCTCCTCTCTGGAAAAAAGACATCTTCCTCCTCCATAAAGCATAAGTAAGAGCAAATAGAAATGGACCTCGATCACTCATTCAAAAGATATTTGCCAAGTGTTCACTAGGGGTAGAGTTATACACTAAGTGCTGGATGAGATACAGAAAATCAGAACTTACTATGAGGGAGTTTATAATCTGGAAGGGGTATACGTCTTGGATGTAGATAATTTTAATGCAAACTGGAATGTAATGAGTGCTTTGTTATTGCTCAGCCTTTGTTTTGGCTGATGTCTTGACTCTGGCATGAATTGGATTTAAGTGAGACAGTTGCACAAAGTCAGCAGCTTCTCTCTTTGTCTTCCAGTCATCAGTGTTCAGTGGCAAGACAAAAGTCAAGACGACTGATGATGGTCTGAGGTGCAGTGGATGACCCTGGTGTCTTTGATGTCTGACCAAGCTCTAAGCACTCCCCAGCACCTGCTTCAGCTCCCTTCATGGCTGTTAAGAGGACAAAATGCTGTCACTTTGTACTTTTACAGCTCCAACTGGGGGCATCGGGGACGAAGGGGCATCTGAATTGGGTCTTGAAGAATATATATATATATGTCAACAAATAGAGTTGTGGAGTGAAGAAGTATATTTTGTAAATAGGGAACAATGTAAGACCCAAAGGTGGACAAGAGTGAAATGTGTCAGGGATGACTGTTAATCCAATTTGGTTAAAACATAGCATATGAGAGTGAGTAGTGTATAAATAAGGTCCTGCGCTTTAAGTGAAGAAGCCCTGAGTTCCAACTGGGCCTCAGACACTTAGTAGCTGTGTGATCTTGGGCAAATCATTTAACAGTTTGCCTCAGTTTCCTCATCTGTAAAATGAATTGGAAAACCACTCCAGTATTTTTGCCATCATGAAGAACTGGACATAACTGCATAAAAACAACAAGTATGCATTAAGAAAGGTAGGTTAAAACTGGATTTTGGAGTGATAGATAAGATGACTTAATGTAGAGATATCAGACTCAGACTGCAACTCTGAGTGCTATCTGAACCAGATTAAAATATAATTGGGGAATATATTAGAAAATAAGGGAAACACAATAGAACAGAAAAAAATGTTAATATATAGTTTTCTAAGTCAATCTGAGACCTGCAGGGATCCTTATATATAATTAGTGGCTTCCTTTCTATGTGGGTTAGTCAGCACTGGTGAAGTGAGTCAGTCTCCAGGGTCAGGAAGACTCAAGATCAAATTCCACCTGAGCCTCATCTGGCCTGTGTGACTATGGGCAAGTCACTTAATCTCAAAGTGCCCCCAGGCAACTCTCTAAAACATTAAATTGCAGACCAAGTGTCAATCTTCATGGGAGAAGAAGTGAGGAGAACTTCCCTTATTGGAGTTCTTATGCTAGAAATCCCAGGTCCAATTTTTTTTCTAACTAGGAGACATAAGAAGAAACCATTCCTCTATAGATGCTAGATAGGAAGGGGGAGGAATATAGTGAGGAACATTCCATATAATATTTTCAGCTTTTTTCAATGTATTGATTGATTTTGCTGATATTTTTTTCTCTTCTTTTTTCTTTCTAAAAAAATTTCTATGAGATGGCTCTCTAGAAGAAGGAAGAGGAGGGATAAAAGGAGAAAAACATAAGATATCAATAAAAACTGTGTTTGGTTTGGTTTGGTTTTCTAATAGTGAGCTACTGAAGGTTTTAGAGTAGAGGAATAGAAACAGAATCAGAACTGTATGTTAGGAAGATGTAACCTGCAGTGACTCATATTGGGGACTTGAGAGACTGGAGGTTTGAAAAGTGAGTTAGGAGAATGAACAGCAAATAGAACCTGAATAAACAGGATTTGACCTTGTTTTACTGAATCCATAAGAAAAACGGATACATTGACTATTTGTACAAGCATGGATTAATGTTATTTTAAAAAACTTTGAAATGGTTTGAGCACAACAATTAAGGTTATAACCTCTTCCACTCCATTCCCCCTCACCATTTTGATAGGCCAATTTAGTTATTTTTGCAAAGGTAAACTTTAGTTGGGCACAGAGACAGAAAGTCCTATCTTCATGAATTCATAGCCCAACTTAGACTCAACTATTTGTGTGACCCTGAGATAGTCATTTAGCTCTGATTGCATCAGCTGGAAAAATAAATGGCAAAATACTTCAGTATCTTTGCCAAGCAAATCCCATATAGGATTATAAAAAGTCAGACACGACTGAAAAACAACTAAACAAGGGTAAACTTTAGCTTGGTTGGAATGATCATATATTCTACATTAAGTTCTAAATTAATGGGATAATATCTCAGCTTTTAACATATAATTCTTGAGCAATAGTCATGATTTCCTTCACTTTTACGTTCATATCCTCATTTGCTCTTTATAACACATAGGTAAGATAGATATTATTATTCCCATCTCACAAAGGAAAAAAATAGCCTACATTTATGTAGTACTTTAGGGTTTGCAAAACGCTTTTTATGTTATCTTATTTGATCCTCACTATACTCTAGAAAGTAGAATTATCCCCATTTTACTGATGAGAAAACTACGGCTGAAACTTTACCTAGCTAGTGTCTACTATGGTGGGATTTAAAGTCAGGTCCAGAAGTCATGTCAGAGTATTACATGGAGTGATTTACAAAGGCTAATCAGATAAAGAAGCTACAGAACCTAAAATCTAACTTTGTCCTCTGAAGAACAAAGGGGTCAAAGGACTTTGAAGGTGCCAGTGGGCAAGTTTATGTGATCTTATAAACATCTCAGTCTTCTGACTCGGCATCCAGTTCTCTGTTTTCTATAGAAGTACTAAAGAGAGCCCTTGGAAGCAGAACGGAGTGGCTTCTGGCAGCCGGGCCCCCCTCTCCCTGCTGGCTAGTTTGCTGTCATCGATGGCTCCCCCCCCCCCCCGATAGTCAGTGCAGCAGAAGGAGCACAGCCTCTTCGGAGCCCAGGAGGGTGCCAATGGAAAGTCCACTGTCTCCTGGTGTACACTGGAGACAGCCCTACCTGAGCAGCTAACACCCTTTTCGATGATGTGTTATCTTAGCTCTACATGTGAAATCTATGTAAACTGCCGTCAGTGTCTTACTGCATAATCCTTAGAAAAATAGCAGACTGTTCTTCAAAGTTTAAAACATGCAAGCAATAATTTTGCGCATTTATCTAAAGAGCGTGACACCTCCGACTTTAGCAAATGTCTCCTGGGGGAGGTGGGGGGAGGACGGGGGTGGTGGGCTGTGGGCAGAAGGGTGTCTCTTTGCTCCAGTTCTGCACAGTTCTTGTCGATTCTCCGTGCCCCACAAGGGCATACACTCCGGCTCACTGGGGCCCAGTCTGGAACTTGCTGCACAGCTGCAGGCCCGGCCAATTGCAATGATATTGCATCATGTGCTTTCTCACACAGGAGACTGGATTGCTAGATGGAGCCGCATGTTACTGGGGTAGCAGCTTCTAACCCCGCGTTACAAATACAGATGAAACTCCCAGCTTGAGGAAGGATGTGTGGAAACAAGGAGAGCAAAGTCCTGACTAAATACTTCCTCTTTCCTCTAGTCCTATCCCTTACTCCCTCCCCCCCCCCTTCCCATTAAGAAGCCAGATCAGCACAGAAATCACCTTTATGTTCATTTTTTTAAATTAATCTATTCTAATTGTCATCTAGGAGCTTGGGTAAGAGATGAGGGCAAGGAGATGGGAAGTAATGAAATAGATATAAAAGATTTTTTAATTCTGAAGCCAGAGAGAAACTGGATTCAAATCCCAACTCTGATGTCATAACTATGGGATTTGGGCAAATCACCTACCTAAGCTAGATCTCAGGTTCTGCATCTGTAAAATAGAGAAAATAGACTCAAAGACCTTGGAGATTTATTTCTTTTAGCTCTAGATCTAGGATCACCAGAATTGGTAGCCAGGAACAGACCCATAGTTTGTTCACCCTAGGATTCTGTTTTTCTTGTCAGAGAATAGCACCTGAGAACATTATGGGGAAAGAGGGATGTCTTTAGAAAGAACATGGGCAAGGCATTTGGTCAAGATAGACCCTATGTTCTCACTACTTAACAGTTGTGCTGTCAACTAGCTATATCACCTTATGCCATTTTAAGAACTTTCATGTCACTGGACTTAATTTTCCCTCTCTGTCAAGTAGGATATTGTACTATATGATCTCTGAAGTCCTTCCTAGCTTTAAAAAGTATGTGACTCATTTCCTCAGATCAGGGCTTCTCAAACTTTCCCACTTGCAACCCCTTTTCATCTGAGAAATTTTTATATATAGGTATATAAGCCAAACATTTATTGATAATAAATCAATATTTTGTGACTCCGCCCACATTTAGTTACATGATCTCATATAGGTCATGAGCCACAGTTTAAGAAGCTTTGTCTTAGACGACTATTATAAGTGTTGGGATTTGTTTGTTTTCTGAACTCTTTTGGAATCTATTTCTATGTTCAGCCCAAATCATCTCTTAGAATAATGAGTTTTTCCTGCTATAACCTTATAGCCTAAAGAAGTGAGCTTTCTTTGAACAGACTACATTTCCTTCAACTTCCCTATTTTAGGGTCAAAAACTCATGTCTCAATTTGAATTCATTATCATGAATCCATCTCCTTAATCCATGAACTTGTTTTTTTTTTAATCTTGAAAACTGAAATTCGATATAACTTGTTTTTTTTTAAATACTATACAATTATTCCTTCTATATTGCATTTTCCCCATTGTGGTTTCAGTAGATCAAGGGTCTGCATAAGAAATTAAATGGAAATTTAGGGGGAGTTTTGAAGAAAACACAGATGATATATTAAGGTTTAGAAACTCAGAAATGCATAAAATATATGCAGAGTATTGTATGATATCAACACTTTTTATCTTTTAATACCATAATAATTCAGACTTCTTCTCCGATATGGAGAGAGGGTCAAAACATTTTTCACAGATTTTCCAAATGACAAGGGTACCATGTTCATGTTGTAGAAGGGATAACTATATGTGTGTGTGCATGTATATATGCACATATATACATACACACATATATGTATATACATAGATATATATATATATACATATATATGTTGCATTTAAAATACTATTCTGAGAAGGGATCTATAAGTTTGTCAGACTGAAAAAGGAATCCGTGGTACAAAGAGGAGCACAACTTTACTCTTGAGAAAGATCCAGATTTTCATCCCATTTTTCTTCAGGGAAGGGCCAGACAATGAGATATTCACTCAGTGGTGAACTACTGCAGAAACCTTGTCCTCCTTTTGATGTCCTTTACAAAATATATCAGAAAACTCTCCAGGTTCATGGATAGCTTATAGTAATTGTAGGATTTCCTCATTCTCCCTTTACTATAATCAAACTTTTCCTTTTAACAAATATTTAAAAAAATAGATCCAAAAGCAGTTCATTAAAATTAACCTTCAGATACATCTAAGAATACATGCAATATTCCCCCCTGCCATGATCTCCCACCTCTTCAAAGAAAAGAGAGAGGTGCATTTTCTCATCTCTTCTTTGAAATGAAGCTTGAGATCTAGCAACTAAATGGAAGCTTATCAACTGTGGGATGATTGAATAAGTAATAGTACATGAAGGTAATGGAATATTATTGTTCTATAAGAAATGAGGAGCAGGCTGATTTCAGAAAAGCCTGGAAAGACCTATATGAACTGATGCTAAATGAAATTAGCAGAACCAGGAAAACATTATACACAGTGACACAATACGATTACATGATGATGTGCTGATTCACGGCAATTCCAATTGACTTGAGATGGAAAATGTCATCAGTATTCAGAGAAAGAATTATGGAAACTGAACGTGAATCAAAGCGTGGTATTTTTACCTTTTTGGTTTTTAGGGGTTTTTCTTTTCTCATAATTTCCCCCCTTTTGGTCTAATTTTTTGTACAACATGAAAAATATGAAAATATGTTTTAAATGATTGCACAGGTTTAACCTATTTCAGATTGCTTACTGTCTTGGGGAAGGAGGAGACCAAGGAAGGAAGAAGAAAATTTTGGAACACAAAGTCTTACAAAAATGAATGTTGAACACTATCTTTATATGTATTTGGAAAAATAAAATACTATTAAAAATAAAATGAAGCTTGCTCATTATAATTACATAGCATTCAGTTTGGGAATGTTTGGAGGAGTTGGGGCTTAATATTTTTCCATTAGGATTCCAAACCCTTCATTTTACAAAAGAGGAAATGGAAATCAAGAGAGGGAATCTGACAAAAGAAATGAGTGGAAGGATCAGAACTAGATCCCATGTTTCCTAACTGCTAGTCCATTGTCATTTTCATTATATCTGACTGACTTTATTCTGGTAGGAAAAAACAAAAATGGTCTTGCTCTCTTTCCAGAAAGGTAAGCTCATAAGACCAAATTCATTCAAGGCACTTGGAATAGAACAAACTCAGTCACTTCAGTGAGCCTAGAAATTGTCCCTTACAAACAAGACAGCCTTTATAAGTAGGCAGAAACTCTACTACAACCTGAGGGACAAATCACAGGTAGGCTCCTTAATCAAGAATATCTCTCCCACTAATTAAGAATAATCAAAAGTGATATTTCTATCATAGTATTCAAACTCAGCACCTCACTATTAAATACTAGTTGATGTCTGAAAGTCCATCATCACATATCCATTCCTTTAGATCAAGCACTGACATCTCCAGGTTCTTCTTTGAAATGTAAATATTCCTTGGGAACACTGGGGCTATGTAAGATTTCAAGGTGAATTTTTTTTTTATCACATGGTTATAAATGCTAAAACTGAAAGACGGGTCCTCAAAGATCTTTTCTAGTCCAATTCCCTGGTTTTTTAGATAAGGATTGTACAATGTGGAAAGGAGAAAGTACTTGCCTCAATTCAATTAATTAATTAATTTAATTAAGTTGGGGCAGAGCTGATTCCCTCTCCCCAGGTATTTGTGCCAATCCACATGGATGCCACATTAATCTTCCTATAAAGCCCAGCTCTAGTCCCTGTCACTCTCTTAGTTAACATCTTCAGTGGCTCCCCATTGCCAGATAGAAAGGTGCCAGACTTCTTAATCCATCGTTCCAGACTCCATGACAGTATTAAATAGGATGTGTGAGGGTGTTCTGCATGGGGAAAAAAGAACTGCGGACTGGGAGGCACAGAGCCACTGATAACAGCCCTGACTGAAAATCATCTGGCCTAGGCTGGACTCAGGAGTCACTCCTGCCTTCCAGTCCTCAGTAGGGTTGAACAGACACTGCCCGGAGTCTATGTGGCAAATCCATTACTCTTCCCTCAGAGGGCAGAAGGTCCTTAAAGCCAGGAGGAGACTGTCTCTGGGAAAGGAAAGTGCCGCCATTCCGCTCAGTGGGTGAGGAGGGGGTGGGGGAAGAGCTGGCCCCTGTTTATTTCACCTGGTTGTCTTTAGCTCTAATAGCCAGAACATCAGTTTAAAAAAAAAGTTACAGCCTGGCAAAAAATCAGTTGGTTCTAGAAGCAAAGATTAAAAACATGCATGAACTCCTAAGGCTGGTGGGAAAGCTGAGGACCTACAGAAGGCTTTGTTTACTTCACCTCCAGTTTCCCACCATTAGCAGGGCTGAGAGTTGCAAGACTATTTGCTTTGCAGAAGCTCACATTGGTCTCATCTGGATTTTCCAACAGGCACTGGGGAAAGGTTCAGATACCTGCTCATCTTCCATCTGAGACAGCAACTAGAAGAAGAGAAATCAGTCTGGCAAGAAGGACTCAGCCAGCTAAAGGTGCGTTGAGTGGGGGGATCTGACAGCCTTCCTCACCTCCCCTCTCCTTTGCCCCCCAACATAGATACATACACAGATACAGAATGACAGAAAGACAGACAGACACACAGACACACACACATCGTGGTGCAGTGGAAATAACATTGGTTCTGACATCAAAAGTTCTGAGTTCAATCCCACCAAAAGAAGATATTTGTTTTCCCTCTTTGAAGCAAATCTCAATAAATTAATATTGGTAGGTACATGTGTCCCCATGTCTCCAGAGATCCCCAGGATGTTCTTTGAGCCCAGGCCCACACCTGTGTGCCAGAATAGCTCCAGATCCTGCTAAGGATTCCAATAACTTTGATGAGGAGGGAGAACAAAATGTCACAGCTCATAGATATTGAATTAGAAAGGACTCTGGTTCCTCATGACACTCTCTCTCTCTCTCTCTCTCTCTCTTTCTCTCTCTCTTTCTCTCTCTCTCTCTCTCTCTCTCTCTCTCTCTCTCTCTCTCTCTCTCTCTCTCTCTCTCTCTCTCTCTCTCTCTCTCTCTCTCTCTCTCTCTCTCTCTCTTCCTTTCTTTCTGCAACCTGGACCTCTTGCTTTGATTTAGTCAGCTAAGAGCAAAACCAAGAGAATGCTGTACACGGCAACAACAAGATTATATGATGATGGACTTGGTTCTTCTCAACAATGCGGTGATTCAAGGCAATTCCAATAGACTTGGGATGGAAAATGCCATCCACATGCAGAGAGAGAACTAAGGAGACTGGATGTGGATCAAAGCATAATATTTTTACCTTTTCCTTACTGTTGTTGTTTTGGTTTTTCCTTATGTTTTTTTCCCCTTTTAGTCTGATTTTTCTTGCACAACATAATATGGAAATATGTTTAAAAGGATTGCACATATTAAACCTATGTAAGACTGATTGCTTTCTTGATAAGGGAGAGGTGTAGAAAAAATTGGAACACAAAGTCTAACAAAAATGAAAATATTGTATTGCTTGCTGTCTAGGGGATGGGGAAGGGAAAAAGGAGGAGAGAGGGAGAAAAATATGGAACACAGGGTTTTGCAGGGATGAATAGTAAAAGCTATCTTTGCATGTATTTTGAAAAATAAAAAGCTATTATAAAAATGAATATTGAAAACTATATATGTATTTGGAAAAATAAAATATTGAAAATTTTAAAACTAAAATTTTTATCCTGAGTCTTAAAAAAAACTAAAACTAAAACTAAAATGGATCTAGCTATATAACTCTTGAATCTTGTAACCCATACCTCCATTCAAGCTCAAGCCCACCTTAGGCTAGTTAACAACTAAGAAGTCCAGGCCTTTCTTGATGCCCTTACCATCAATGACTCGGCCCCCTGAAATTATTTTGTATATATTTTTATATTTATTTATTATCAATTATGCATCATTTCCCACAATAGATTATAAACTCCTTGAGAGAAGGAATGATTTAATTTTTGTCTTTATATCTCTGATGCCTACTACTGTCCTTGTCATGTAATAGGTACTTAATAAATGTTTATTGAATTGAATTGAATTGAACTGAAAATTGAAAAGCAGAATGTTATTTTTTGTTAAAGTGTAATTGAAGTACAAATCCTTCCCTCTCACCAGGCCAAAGAAGCAGTTGAGTACATGGAAGGAACATGGCATCTGGAATGAGGCTATCTGTATTCAGATCCTGGCTCAGTCACTTATGAATTGTACAAACTTGGGTAAATTGCTTAATCTTTCTGAACTTGTTTCATTATCTGTCAAATGAGGATATTGAACCAGGTCATCTGTAAGGTCTCCTTTAGGGAATCTAAGTGGCACAATATCTAGAGTACCACAACCAATTAAATCCAGCCTCAGAAATTTACTTGCTGTATGATCCCAGGCAAGTCACTTAACCCTATTTGTCTCAGTTTCCTCATCTGTAAAATGAACTGGAGAAGAAAATGGCAAATTGCAAAGCATATCTTTACCAAGAAAACCCCAAAGTGGGTCATGAAAAGTCAGACACACTGAAAAAACAACAATGCTATTACTCTGGGATTCTATTTCTCTGCCCCTAGGCCTGGAGAAAAGGTCCATATTGATGGAATAGAGGAGATTTTTTAATAAACCAGAAGACTCAGAGGGACTAGATGACCCAGAGAGAAACCATAGGGAACTTGAAAATGGATAATGAATACTAGATCTTTGTTTTTCAGTTTCCCAAACTATAGAATGGGAAAAACAATCCCATTCTCTTTCTCCAAGGCTGGACTTTGAAGGTTAACAGCCATTTGCTCTTCAACAG
The DNA here is from genome assembly GCF_902635505.1 of Sarcophilus harrisii. Taxonomy (NCBI): domain Eukaryota; kingdom Metazoa; phylum Chordata; class Mammalia; order Dasyuromorphia; family Dasyuridae; genus Sarcophilus; species Sarcophilus harrisii. Next base: position 263,113,783 of record NC_045426.1, read on the forward strand.
TTCTGGACTAGATCCAATTCATTGATTTATCATTGTTCCAAGATGCCATGCAATGGACCCACACTTGGTCTCTGACAGGATCATAAGAGATAGGATGATTTTTCCCATAATCCTTCTCTCTCTCTAGCAACTAGCAGAGAAGAAATTTGTATCCTAAGCCCCAGCCCTTTCTCTGTATCCTGAAGTTGAACTACCCTACATATTCCCCAGGTTTTTCAATATAAAAAATGTACAATAGCATATACACAGCAGTACTTTTTTGTGATTGCAAAAATCTGAAAACAAAATGAACTAAGCAAAGGCTGAAATAATTGCAGTGTCAAAATGAAATGGAATATTCTTATGCTATAAGAAGCAATGTGTATCAGAAATTCAAAGAAACAAAGGAGTTACTTATATGAAGTGATGCAGAACAAAGAGAGTGGAAGTAAAAGAAGTTATTATATAATAACTTATTGTTGTTGAGTCATTTCAGTCATGTTGTCACTTTTATTATTATTTGTTACTTTATTATTATTTTATTGTTTATTTTATTATTTATATTGTTCTTTATTATTTATTATTTCTTTTATTATTGTTGTTGAGTCCTTTCAGCCATGTTCTACTCTTTGTGATCTCATTTAGGATTATCTTGGCAAAGATACAGGAGTGGTTTGCCATTTCTTTCTCCAAATCATTTTACAGATGAGGAAACTGAGGCAATCAGGTTAAGTGACTTGCCCAGGATCACACTGGGGTCTGATTTGAACTCAGGAAAATGAATCTTCCCGATTCCATCCCAGGGCTGTATCTAATGTGCCACCTAACTTCTATATAATAATTGTTTTTTGCTATTGTTCAATCATTTTTTTAGTCATGAAAAAAATCTATCCACGGTGCTATACGATAACTATAGTCATGTAAATGGAAGCACCACTAAATTGCCATCTTACAGATTAATTGCAATAAACAATCTTCACCCCAGAGAAAAGAGTGGAAAAATCACTGACTCTGGAGTAAGGGTACTTAAAGACAAATTGCGTCTCTGATGCTTACTGCCTAATTGACCTTTAGAAAGTGACTTAGCTTTCCTGGGCCTCAGTTACCTCATCTGCAAAATGAAGGAATTGAATTGGATGGTTTCCAGAATCTTTGTCAGCCCTAGATCTATGAGACTATAATAATATGTCTCTCCTCTTGGTAAACAGTAAGGGTACTAAAGATATAAATTATATAGACATATAAATATATGTATCCTTATGTATATAAGAATGTATCTATATACCAAATCTATATATATGGTACCTATAGGATCTATATACACACATAGAGTCTATATACATATAATATCAGATTCAGTTTCTTAGACATTGGATATTATCCACATTTTTTTATTGTAAGGCAAGATTCAATATTGAGGATATATTGGGAAATTATTCTAATTTTCTTAGAAACATACCTAAAAACTATTGAGATGGGGAAAAGCTGAGCTGCCGTAGGCAAACAGAGAATATCAATCCTTATTCTGTTCTCTGGGTAGAGGATGTCACATCTCCCAACAGCCTCAATGTAAATGAATGAATGAATGTAGGCACACATGCATGAAAAAGCATTTAGTAAGTATTTATTATTTATTAAGTGCCAAGCACTATGTTAAACACTGGGGCTATATATAGAAAAAGTAAGACAGCCCCTCTTCTGATGGAGTTCATGTTTTAACTGAGGAAGACAACCCATGTAGGAGAGCTCAGCTGTAAAACAGATGGCAAGGACCTAGAAGCCCCAGGATGCATCGAGGGGACTGTCCCAAAGGAGCTGCCCATCACCATTAGGAAGGATGGACTCGCCTGAAGGGTTGGAAGGGAAAGTGTATTCTAGGTTGACATGCAAGGAAAAATCACATACTCCTAGTGACATCATGTCCTTCTGTAATTATTATATTGTCTTGCTATTACATCAGTTTGAAAGAAACTGTTTCATGTGATCCTTAAACTGGGCTGGCATTTTATCAGTTAGATAAGAGCTGACAAAATTTTGCCAACAGCATAGAATACAAGCATAGAGAATCAAGAAATAGGATTTCTCATGAATTCAATTCAGTTTCAAAAAATGATATTGAATAAATTATTCCATATCCACTACATTTTGGGCAGCTAGGTGTTTCAATAGATAGACCACTGGGTCTGAGTCAGAAAGACTGAGTTCAAATGTGGCCTCAGGTCCTATTAATGGTGTGACTTCTGGCAAGTCATTTAACCCTTGTTTGCCTAAGAGACAGCAAGGTGACCAGTAAAATACTGGTCCTGGAGTCAGGAAGACCTAAGTGCAAATTGGCCTCAGACATTTACTATGTTCATGGACAAAACCTAAAAAAAAAAAAAACCTGCCTCAGTTTCCTCATGTGTAAAATGAACCGCTCCAGTATCTTTGTCAAGAAATCTCCATGGACAGTATGGTCCAAGGGATCAAGAAGAGTCAGGTACAACTGAATAAACAATAACAGCATCTCCTATATTCAAGGCATTGTGCCAGGTGAAGGTAATATAAAGCAAAGAAACTTTGGGGTTCTTGTATATGAATATTCATAGTGGAGGGGATGAAATATCATGGTTTAAAATAACTATTCTAGCACCTGTGTTTCAGCAAAACTTCCTTGGTGAGGGAGGGAGTGAAAAAGTAGAGGTGAAGTGGGATACCATATTCATGAGGGAGTTATACCAAGATGAAACCATAGGCAGCTGGATGGTCTCCTGGTTGGCTGGGCTAATAGGGGATAGTATTTATTGTTTCCCTATCAGTGATATCCTGGTGAGATGGTGAGATCCCATGCCAGCAGTGGGAGTCTGAGAAAGATATAGCCTACCTGAAAATAAGGAAGGAAATAATTACATGTTTAAAGGCTTCTCGTCATTATAGTAGAAAGCCTTGGCTAGTGGGTTTAGAGTAGTGAAGAGGCAGGAATCAAGCAAGATAGAGATGTCAATTAAACACTGGACCAATACACTTAGGAGCATTCTGAGCATTTTAAAATCTTTATTCATTGATATGAGAAACAGCATAGTGTTGAGTGCTAAACTTGAAATCAAGTAGACCAAGGTTCAAAAAATACTGGCATTTACTAGTTGTGTGGTCATTGGCAAATTACCAACATTGCCTGAGGCAATCTTCTAAGACTGTGAAGTTATAGAGGATTGTGATTTGTTCGGTTTATTTTTTTTTATAGAGGGTATTCCCATGCTGATGAAATCACAGAACTCTCACTCTCTCTGTCTCTATTTCTGTCTCTGTCTCTGTTTCTTTCTCTCTCCCTCCCTCCCTCCAATCTTCTTTCCCTCTCTCCTTCTCTCCCCCTCTCTTTCTCTGTCTCTCTTCTCTCTCTGTCTTTTTGTCTATCTGTCTCTCACATACACACACATACATAAACTGCATCTATAATCATTCAATAAACATTTATTGAGCACCTATGTATGGATCCTTGCTTAAATGAGGGAGGGGTGTACACAAGGTTTAATTCAATTCAATAAACATTTATTAACTGCCTATTATGTGCTAAGCAATGGGGAGACAAAAGGAGGCAAAAGATAGCCCCTGCCTTCAGGGAATTTGCAGTCTAATGGGGAAGACAACAAGCAAACAAATCTGTACAAAACAAGTTATATTCAGAATAAATAGAAATTATTAGAATTATTAGAATAAATCAAAATTAACAGTGGTAAGACCCTAAAATTAAAGGGTCAGCGAAGGCTTTGTGTAGAAAGTGGGATTTCAGTTGTGACTCAAAGGAAGCCAGAGGGGTCAGTAATTGCAGTGAAGGAAGGTGATCATTCCAGACTTGGGCGACAGACAAAGAGAATGTCTAGGGCCAAAAGATGCAGTGTCTTGTTTCCCTATTAGAGAGAAGGCCCATCTCATTGGATAGAGGAGCATGTATTGGGGAGCATGAGAAGATTGGAAGGGTAGAAAGGAGCTAGATCATGAAAGATTTTGAATGACAAGCAGAACATTTTCCATTTATTCCTGGAGGCAATAGGGAACCACTGGTGTTTATTGAGTTAGGGATAGACATGATCAGATCTGCATTTTAGGAAATGCCTCCTTTAGTGGCTGAGAATGGATTAAATATCAGACAGAGCTGATACTCATATGGTACTTTAAGGTTTTGTTGTTCAGTCATTCAGTGATCCCACAGATCACACTATCCATGGAGTTTTCTTGGTAAAGATATTGGAATAGTTTGCCATTTCCTTCTTCAAGTTTAAGGTTTGGGGAAAAAAACACTTTAAATAAATTTAGGAAAACCTGAGTTGAAACGTGGCTGCAGCTGCTTACTAGTTATATGACCTGGACAAGTCACTTAATCTCTGCCTGCCTCAGTTTTCTAAATTTTAAAGTGGGGATAATGACATCTCTCTCCCAAGATTGTTGTGACTCAAATGAGGTGATTGTTGTAAAGCTTTTGAGTACAGTAGTAAATGCTCTCTCTATCAGTGTTAGCTGTTATATTGTTAACTTGAGACTAACAACAACCTTGAGAGACAGGCATGTTACTTTTAAAGAAGGAAAAAATAAGGCTTAAAAAAGTTAAATGATAAGCTCGTTTCAGGTGAAGCAGAATTTGAACTCAAAATCCACTAATCAGAGATCCCCCAAGACTCTTTTTCCAGTCTCCTCTGCTATTCTCCTGTACCATCTTTTTCTGGGGTGGGGGGATGAGGGAGGATGAGGAGGCAATCAGGGTTAAGTTTGCTCAGAATCACAAAGCTAGTAAGTGTCTAAGTCCATATTTGAACTCAGGTCCTTCTGACTTCAGAGCAGTGCTCTATCCACTCTGTTACCGATCTGCCTTTCTTTCTATGCACTCTTGCTTGATTATCTTGTCATCTCGGGAAGATTCGATTATCATCTCTTTGAAGCTGTTTTGCAAATCTGTATTTCCAGGTTTAACCTCTCTTCTGAGTTCCAGTCCAAATAACCAGCTGCCTTGGTGATGGACATCTCAAATTGGATGACCAATAGGCATCTTAACCTCGATAGATCCCAAACTACAGAACTCATTATCTTTCTCCCCAAATCCTCTCATTTCCAACTTTCCTCTTACTGAGGGGCACTACCATCCTCCCAGTCATTCTATACTCCTCACCTACAATCACCCCACATATCAATGTGTTTGTGAGTCTTGTCATTTCTACCTTTACAGCATCTCTCTTCTATATCCCCTTCTTTCCACTTTCACTGCCACCACCCTTTTGCAAGCCCTCACCTCCTCATGTCTAGACTATTGCAATAGACTTCTGGTTGGTCTTCCTGACTCATTTCTCCCCACTTCAATCCATCTTCTATGCTGACAAGGTGATTTTCCTAAAGTGCAGATTGGCTGAAGTCAACCCCCTAATCAGTAAATTCTAGTGACTTCTCTTTTATCTCTAGAACTGAATATCAAATCTCTGTTTGGCATTTTAAATTCTTCATAATCTTGGTCACTTTATAACTCTCTAGTCTTCTTATAGTTCATTGCCCTGTTTGCAGCTATCTGCACTGGCCTCCTTGTAGTTGCTTACACAGGACACACCATCTCTGAACTCCACGAATTTGCATTTGTTGTGCCCCATGCTCTATGACACATCCACCTCAGCCTTTTAGTTTCCCTGGCTGCCTTCATCACACAGCTCAAATACTAGTCCTTCTTTTGCAGGAAGGCTTTCCCAGTGTCCCTCCTCTTCTCAACTCCCAATTACTATTATTACCTTTCTTCTGGCATTTCCTTTCATTTATACAGAGAGAGAGAAAGAGACATACGGAAACAGAAAGAAGGAAGGAGAGAAGGAAGAAAGGAAAGAAGGAAGGAAGGAAGGAAGGGAGAAAGGGAGAGAAGAAGGAAGAAGAGAGGGAAGGAAGGAGGGAGGAAGGAAGGAAGGAGGGAGGGAGAGAAGGAGGGAGGAAGAAAGGAAACAAAGAAGGAAGGAGGGAGGGAAGAAGGGAGGGAAGGGAGAGAGGAAAGGAGAGAAGGAAGGAGGAAAGGAAGGAGGGAGGGAGGGAGGAAAGAGGGAAGGAAGGAGGGAAGGAAGGAGGGAGGGAAGAAAGGAGGAAGGAAGGGAGGGAAGAAAAAGTGGGAAGGAGGGAAAGAAGGGGGAAGGGAGGAGGGAGGGAGGGAAGGGAGGAGGGAGGAAAGGGAGGAAGGAGGAGGGAAGGGAGGGAAGGAAGGAAGGAAAGAAGGAAGAAAAGAAGGAAGGAAAGAAGGAAAGAAGGAAGGAAGGAAGGAAGGAAGTGAGAGAGGTGACAAGAGGAAGGGAAAGAGAAACGGAAAGAGGAAAAGAGAGAGAGAGGTGAAAAGGGGGGCGAAAAAGAGAAAAGGAGAGAGTGGGAGAGAAAAGAGGGGAAAAGGGAGGATGAAGAAAAATGAGAGGAAAAAAGAGGAGAGAGAGAGAGACAGAGACAGAAAGACAGAGACAGAGACAAAAAGACAGAGAATTTTGTACACATGGTTATTTGTATGTTGCCTTCCCTATTAGAATGTGAGTTCTCTAAGGGTAGGGATGGGTTTTTTTGTTTTGTTTTTGCTTCTTTGTATTTGTAACTTTTAGTATATAGTGCCTGACACATAGTAAGTTCTTAATAAATGTTTCTGACTAAAGGACTGATTCTAAGTCCATCTTTCTTTGCATTTGACCCTTCCAAAGTGTACGATGGTTCTACAATGTGAGTTGGGGACCAAGGGGAGTTGGGGGACAAGTGGACAGTAGCAGAACTAGAATCTTAGGCATAGTGGTAATAGAATTGGTGTGGGGAAAACTAAAGAAGTAGTTTAGCTGGAAGTAAAGTGCAACAAGACATCAGCTTTGTTCTTGGTACTAGAGATGGACAAGAGAGAACAACTTTGGATCAAGAGACCTGGCTTCAAATTCTGCCTCTTCCACTTAGATGATTGATTTAACCTTGATGGGCCTTAGTTTCCTCTTCTCTAAAATAAAAGAGTCAAATTAGATGGGCTCTGAAATCCTTTCCAGCTCTAGAATCTATATACATATAACCCTATTAATAATAATGATGGCTGACATTTCTAAAGACTGCAAAGAACTTTTCTCACAATAGCCCTATGAAGGAAAGCAGCACAAATCTCACTCCATTTTTCAGCTGATGTTCAACACAGCTACAAAGTCAGGACTAACTCACATCTTCTGTTTCTGTCCCTTAGAGTGGGAGGCACTCTTGGGATCCATCAGACTGATCTGATCACACATTCACCCTGACATAGGCACATTGTCTCCTTTGGGATTATATCAGGAGTGTTATACCTATCCCTTGACAAACAGCCTAGGAATCAAGAATCCTCTCTCTCTCTCTCTCTCTCTCTCTCTCTCTCTCTCTCTCTATATATATATATATATATATATATATAAAGTCTTTCTCTTTGTCTCTGCTTCTCTGTCACACTCTCTGTTTTTCTGTCTCTTTGTCTCTCTGTTTCTTTCTATATCTGTCTCTTTGTCTCTCTGTCTCTTTGCCTATCTTTCTGTCTCTACCTCTCTTTTTCTCTGTCTCTGTGTGTCTTTCTCTCTTTTTTTCCCTCTCTCTCTCTTTTTTCTCTCTTTGCCTGCCTGTCTCTGTCTCTGTTTCTCTATCTCTGTCTCTCTGTCTGTTTCTCTCTGTCTCTCTCAGCGAATACTACCCATCTGTGTCTTGGCCTGTGGCTGGTTGGAGGGCTGAATCGCTGCCTCTCTCTGAAGGTCTTAAATATATTCGAGATGCTGTCACATGGACAAGCAATGGATTTGCTCAAATATTTGTGTTGGCAGCCTGGCCAGGGAGGTGGCTGATGGCCCCACAGCAAGTCAGCTCTATGGCTGCTCAGCATCGGGTAGGCTTTGCTGACCAGATTGATTCAAGGAAGGAGCAGTGAGAGAATGTGTATTCCAGTAGGAGCCCCTAGCACCCCAGGGAGAGGGAATGAGGAGGACCAGAATTTCAGTCTTTACCGAAATTCGTTTTTCCCACTTTCTCTCTTTACTCCAATCCCTTTTTTTTCTGTGTATGTTTCTCCCCAAATTGCCGTGAGAGGGGGAGGCAGTGATGTCTGTGGGATGAGAGGAGGGGAGGAGGGATTGGGGAAGAAACCCAGGGGGAATTGTTTAGCAGCGATTCACTGGGTCAATGTATTAGAATAGACTCAAGTCTATCAGCCAGATGGTGACTTTGGGAAAAAAAAATTGACACACCATTTCAAACTGATTTCACGCAAAGCCTCCTGAGAGGGGCCAGTGGGATTCTGACAATCAGATCTGTTGTGAATAAATATTACAAAATTGCCAATTACAGCAGGGATGTTTAAAATGTTTGACTGATTTAGGAGGCCATTCGTTTCTGCCTTATAGGTTGATGACAGAGCCTTTGATTCCGATGAGTGATGATCCCCAGTCTTTTTGACTCTACCCTGTATCAGTTCATCGTGATTTTAAGTGTTATACCAGGACAAGGACTAGGATTTTGATTTAGGGTATTTTTCCCCTCTTACCAGGGAGAGGAGAGGTGCAGAGGGACATTTGGTGGGTATTGATGACTGGGCATGGGGATGGGGCCAGGAGAGAAGGAAATTTAAAAAAAACTGATTGTGGGGTTTGAGGAAAAGGAGACCATGAGAGCACAGGGTCTGGAAAATGCGACTCTGTTGAAAAATTAAAAGCGGCGGGAATAATTCCCTCCCCTGCTAAGGCAGATTAAAAGGCAGAGAATGGGATTTGGGCTGTAGCAAGCCCATATGCAAGGTCGTTGGGCGATCAGGCTGGCTGCCATGGAGGGCCTGGCCACAGCCAGGAAGGGCGTGGGCACAGCCAGGCCTTTGTACAAGGCCCTCACTCGTGGAGCTGACAACTGCTCGCTCTCCCAACAGCCCGTGGGGCCAGCCAGGCCTCTGGCCCATTGTCCTTGGCCTCCAGGGACTCTGGGTGTGGGTATCCGGTTGCTAGACAGATTCTGGGGCTGGCGTTTGGGTTACATAATTAATTAAGGGAGGGGGTGAAGGAGGAAGATAGGAGCATATGGGGAGGCCAGGAAGGAACTGCATGCTTGGTCCCTGCACCAGGAAACCAAGGGAGAAAAGGTCCATTTTTTTTTTCTGGCCAGCAAATTAAACTAAAGGGACAGCTTCCTTTTTGAAGATGACATTTTTTTTATGGTTGAAGTTGCTTTGCAATGGTAGCATCTTCAATTTCAAGGAAAGCGCCCAGTTGTCTGAGAAGGGGCATTCCCCTTCTCAGAAGATTGCCCTTTGGGTTACTTTTTTTGTGTGCACAATAGGAACGGGAACACTTGCTCTACCCCAGACAGGGTTAACACAGGGCCAGGCTCAAGAGAAGGCAGATGCCTTGTCTGCCAAGCTCTGTCATGGGCTGAGCAAATCCTCCTTGCTGTCCACCAGCTCTGCATCATCAGCATCCAAGTAACTTTCCCTCATACAGGACCTGCTTTGTAAATTTGTCTCGTACTAACGATCCCAAGCTGCTCTGGAGAAACGATCTTTTTTTTCCCCAAAAAATGAAGCTGATCAAAAACTTGTGGAGACAGATATGATGCAAAGTTTTCAACCAAATTTGATTTTAGTGGGAGAAGATTTCACAGAATCGATGCAGAAGATGTGGCTAAAATATTTGGGAGCCCAAATGCTCATAAATAAATGTTTCAAAGGAGATTGTTTCTCTATCCTTACCTTGGCAGAGAGAGGGGAAAAGGACTTTCAGAGCTGCATATGAAGGTTACCCCAGAAATGGCTGAAGTATCTCTTCTCCTCCTCTCTTTGCTATCCCCATTGCTAGTCATCCCTCTTTCTTTCTGATTTTTGTTGTTATTCTGTTTACAATCTTCTGAGATATACTTTTTTCTCGACCTCCTGACCAAAGGTATAGAGGCTTTAGGTTTAAATCCCTGTTACTTTCCTCATACCTCTGTCAAGAGAGTCCTCAGACATGACAGTGAGATCTCAGCAGCCTTGATTTTTCTCCCCATCACAGCCCGATGAGAGGCAGTGTGGCAAGGGCTGGATTTGGAGTCACAGACCTGGTTTCAACTTACGGTGTCCTCATCTGTGAAATAAGGGGGTTAAGAATACATGATTTTTAAGGCTTCTTTCTGGATCCTTCAGCTTCAACTCATTAAATATGCTTTATCTTTTCTTTTCTTTTTGACAGGGCAATCGGGGTATATATGCCCAGGATCATACAATTAGTAGTTTCAAATGTTTGAGGCCATATTTGAACATAGGTCCTCCTTACCCAAGGGTTGGCACTCTATCTACTGCTTCCCCCAGCTGCCCCTGAATATGTCTTCTTTCTTTTTTCTTTTGTCAAGGGAGGGAAGGAGGGAGGGAGGAAAGAAAGGAAGGAGTGAGGGATGTTTCTTTTCTTTTCTTTTTTTTTTTCTATTGAGGCAATCAGGGTTAAGTAACTTGCCCAGGGTCACACAGCCAGGAAGTATTAAGTGTCTGAGACTAGATTTGAACTCAGGTCCTCCTGACTTCAGGGCCAGTGCTCTATGCACTGTGCCACCTAGCTGCCCCCTTCCCCCCAATATGTTTTCTATGGCATATACTGAACAATTACAAAAATACAGAATCTTAGGTGAGTCTAGGACTTCATAGGTCATCTGGTCCCATCTCATCTCCTATCCAGAATGAGAAATGTCTCTCTAATGGCTCAGATGGTGTGGTTTGGTAGATAGAGTGCTGGTCTTAAAATCCCAAAGATCTTTACTCCCAAATGCATTTCTTTCCTTAATTTCTTTATTTCTATCAAGAGTACCACCTTCCTAATCATTCTTCTTATCAATTCTATCTTTATAATCCATCTCAACTCCCAAAGCCCCTAACCCAATTCAGGCCCTGAATATGTCTCCCATGAACTACTAATGATTTCTTAATTTCTCTCCCTGCCTCCAATCTTTACCTCTGACCCTCATTAAGCTGTATGACTTGGGCAGAGTCATTTTAATTCTCTGTAAAGTTTCATCATCTGTAACATGAGGAAGTTGGACTTGATGGTCCAAGTCTAAATCTAAGAACCTGTAATTGTTGTTGTTGCTCAGTTGTGTCCAATTCTTCATAATCTCATTTGGGGTTTTCTTGGCAGATACTGGAGTGGTTAGCTGTTTCTTTCTCCAGCTCATTTTACAGATGAGGAAACTGAGTCAGAGTTAAGTGACTTGCTCAGGGTCACACAGCTAATAAGTGTCAGAGATCAAATTTGAACTCAGGAAAATCGAGTCTTCCTGACTCTAGGCCTGATGCTCTGTACACTATGGAACCATCTTGAAGCCCATGAAGGGAGTAACAGAGCTTGAACCTTTTGTTCTTTGCAAAGGTATTGGAATAGGTTATATGATTTCATGTTCTAATTATATTATTTTAAGGTTCTTTTCTTCTCTGTTTTTACATTTTTATTTTTATGCAGATTGTTTCAAGATCTTTACATCCATCCCAGTCTCTCTCCTGTCTGTCCTCTTATCAACCCTCAATTGGATGGACTCTTTCATTTGAATATCTATTTAGCAGCTCAACTCCAATATGCCTAAAGTGGCACACACCTTTACCCCTAAAAGCATCTCTTTTCCTAATTTCTTTTTTTCTGTCACAAGTATCATCTTCCTGCTCATTCTTCTTGTCAGTTCTATCTTTATAATACAGCTCAACTCCCAGAGCCCCTAACCCAGTTCAGGCCCTCAGTATGTCTCCCTTGAATGATTGTATTGGCTCCTTAATTTCTCTCCCTACCTCCAGTCTCTGATCCTTTCCAATCTGTCCTACACAAGGCCATCAAAATTATATTCTTAAAAGTCCACCCATGTCGCTTTTCATTCACAAAACTTTACTCTTTCCCTCAGGATAAAATAAAAACTCATCTGTTTGGCATTTAAAGCCTTTCATAATCTGACTCCAACCTACTTTTCCAGGCTAATTTCATATCATACTACTTTACACACACTACAATCCAGCCAAATGCTTTTTATCATATATAACAATCTACTTCCACCTCTAAACCTTTATCCATTGCACTCTCTCTTTATCTCTATCTCTTAGAATCTATAGTATCCTTTATAGCTCAGCTCAGATGCTACCATAGTCTTTCAGCTGGTGCTACCCTCAAAAAGTTATTTTGTATTTACTCAAGTATGTACATTTTTCTCAGACAAATGTTTTAGACTGTAATCTCCTTGAGATGAAGGTCTGTTGTGTTCATGAGTTCAAATTCAGCCTTAGACACTTTACCAGCTGTGTGACCCTGGGCAAGTCACTTAACCCTGTTTATCTCAGTTTCCTCATCTGTAAAATGAGCTGGAGAAGAAAATAGCAAACTACACCAATATCTTTGCCAAGAAAATACCAATGGGGTCCAAAGAGTCAGACCTAAATGGCTTAACAACAACAATCTCCAAACCTTTAGACAAGAAGCCTTTTCCGTAACCCCTTAATAATAGCTCCTTCACCCTAATGATTATCTCTGATTTAACATTAGACCTTTATCTTATAAGTCGTGTTTATCCATGGTTATTTGCATATTGTCTCCCTCATTGGTATGAACTCTTTGAGGTCAGTGACTGTCTTTAACCTTTCTTTTTACCCCCAGCACTTAACACAGAGGTTGGCACCTAGAAAACCATAATATATATTTATTGACTGAATGTTATATATTTATTGACTGACTACCATAATTGGTGTTTAATAAATGCTCATTGTTTGAGTCATTTCCAGGCTTCTCACCATCCTGACCATCATCTCCTGAAAGACTAAAGGTTATCAATTTCCCCTCTTAACTATGATGCCCAGAATTAATCACAACATTTTGGTTGTGGTCCAACTCTGATAAAGTACAATGAGAGAGATTCTCTCCTCCCTTGACTTGGACAATGTGCTTCTATTAATGCAGCCTAAAATTAGTCCTTCAGGCAGTCACATCATACTTTTGGTTTACACTGAAATGGCAGCTCATTAAAACTCTAGTCTCACAACCAATGGAAAAAAAATGAATTCTCCTCTATTACTTAAGAAGAAACACACTGAAATTAAGCAGAATGCTTTGGACCATGGGATGGTCAGGTTGAGTTAAGTGTTTTGGTTAAGAAAGAGAACTAGGAAACACTCTCATTTGAATTCTAGTAACAACTGAGGACAAATCTTCAAATGTCCTTCCTTCTTCTTCCCTGCTTCATAAACCCTATGCTTTAATTGAATTGGTCTCTTCACCATTGCTGATAATCTCTAATGGCCTTTGTGTCCCAATCCTAAAATCTGATAACATACTTTGCGCTTTACTGTCGCCAGATCATTGCTGATACTGCTCTCTCCCTATAGAATATCCTATGTTACCACAGCTTCTCAAAATCCCAGTGCTTTTCCTTCAAGTCTCAATTTAAATGGCTTTCTCTGACCACACAAGACAAAATGATCTCTTTTTACCACTGACTGATCGTGCAATAATCTATCTCTTTCACAGCCCTCAACATATTCTTCTTCGTGTCATAGTCCTATGGGTACCTATTTTATCCCTCCTAACAGATTTTAAATCTCAGGAGGGCAAAAACTGCATCTCATTCTTTTTTCCAAGTGAACAAATAAATGAAAAAGCATTGATTAAACTCTCAATATAACTTCCTGTCGATGATCTTTGAAAGGAGGGAAGTTGTGCCACAAGTCAAAAAGTGCTATTTTTCTTTTGTTGGTGGTGGTGTTGTCTGTTTGCTTTAACTTAGGTATTTATTGTTATCTTTTGTTTTTATATAATCTTGACTTCCTAATATATCTAAATATACTAATTTTCAACAAAGGGAAAAAGAGTAGAGTCTGTAGTCTTTAGGCCAGTGAGCTAAATGTCAGTTCCTAGAATAATGTGTTCTCATCCCATCTAGTATCTATCACAGTGTCTTACAGCTAGTATGGGGAGGTCAGTTTGGAAGAAAAATTTTAATGCAAAATTCTTAACCTAAGATCTGTGATCTTTGGGTGAAATTTTTGATAATTGATTTTCTTTGTAATCCTATGTATTTAGTTATGAGCAAGTTGTGATATATGACTATGATGGAATTCTACTGTGCTATAAGGAATGATGAGCTCAACAATCTTAGAAAAACATGGAAAGACTTGCATGAAATAATGGTGAAAATGAGCAGAACCAAGAGAACACTGTATGTAGTAACAGTAGAATTATTTAGGAATAATTATTTCTCAAATTATTTCAGGAATGACTTTGAGCAAATAAATTATGTTGATTTAAATATAAATTCCCAAATTAATTATAAAGGACATATGAAGAAAGATGTTTTCTACATCCACAGAAAGAATAAAAAGAAGCATGTATAGAATAATTTTACATATATGTGTATATATGCATATGATATATATAAATATATATTTGTGTCTGATAGTCATCTGAGGAGGGAAGAAAAAAGAAAAAAGACATTTACATGACAACTTTATTATATTTTAAAAAGGAATAGCAAGTTGTACATAACAAATTTGAAGTTTCATGTGTAATAATCCTTTTTATTATATTATGTTATGAAAAGGTTTCTTTTATTCCATAACTTAAAATAAAATAAATAAAAACAACAACAACAACATAATGCTGAGATGTTCATAGGATGTCAAAGAAAGGCTAAAAAAAACCTCTATTCTAATAAAAATGTGTCAGGGATGGTCCTGTAAAGGCTTTGTCAGTAGTTGGACAGAAACCTGGATGGCATACTTACTGAATTTAGAGATGACACAGAGCTAAGAAGGAAAGGGAATGTATTAGATGAGAGGACCCCAAAAGGGCTCAACTGGCTAGAACATTGACTCAAATCTAATCAAATGAAATTTGATAGGGATAAATGGCAAGTCTTACATTCAAGTACAAAAAAGTCAATATCCTAAGAAATGGGAAAGATGTGATTAGATAGCAATTCAGCTGCAAAAGAACTGGAGATTGTAGGAATACCACATGATCAAAATTAGTCAAATGTGATTGGGCAGCCTGCCTTCTGCAGCCCCGAAAAGTTCATCTAAAGTGTCCCAAAGGTCTTAGTTGCAATTTTGAGCTCCAGTAGTACTTTAAACTTTGATCTCTGTTAATTCAACCTATTAGCACAAATTTAAGTGTTAATCTTGGTTGGTTTTAGTTTTAGCTTCAGTACAATCTTTAAGCCTAAAGCTTAAATTTGTGCTTCAAGATTGCTCTAAAATTTGGGGGACATGCAATACAGTGGGTTGGATTAACAAAAATATAATGCCCACCCAAAATGGCCTATTGGTGTTTCCTAAACCTAACATTCTATCTCTCTTGTCCATAAGTTTTACGAAAGCTTTTTTCTGTGTCTGGAATGAAGTCCTTAATTTCTTTCAAAGTTCAGCTCAAATATTATCTGATCTTTTCAATCTCCTCCCTCACTGAAATTACCTTGTATATAATTTTCTATGTATATTTTCTTTATGTCCCCACCACCAACACCATCCGCCAACACAATATAAGCTCCTTGAGGACAGGAACTATTGGGTTTTTTAATTCCATGTACCTTGCATAGCACCTGGCACATAGTAGGTGCTCAATAAGTGCTTCTTCATTCATTGAAGAAGAATTCAAGTGCTTCTTGAATGAATGAAGAAATGAATGAAAGAGGGATGATAGCCCCACTGTATTCTGGCCTGATATGACACCACATTTGTAGCAATTCAGTTCTAGGTATCTCGTTGGAAGAAGGAAATGGGTAAATTGTTGAAGAATTTCAATCAGAATGATGGGTAGCTAGGTTGTGCAGTGCATAGTGTGCTAGCCTTATAGGACTCGAGTTCAAATGTGGCTTCAGACACTGTGTAATCCTGGACAAATTACTAACCCCTTTTGCCTCAGTTTCCTCATCTGACAAATGGGCTGGAGAAGGAAATGGGAAGTCATTCTAGAATCTTTGATAAGAAAAGCCCAAGAGAGCTGAAGGTAACAGAAAAACTCGAATAACAAAAACAAATAAGGATGATATCCTAAAAATCATAGTCTATAAAGATCACTTGAAAGAACTGGGACCTTTTAGCATTAGTAAGACAAGACTTTGGGCAGCTCTGATAGTTGCCTTCAAATAGCTAAAAAGTTAGAAGCTAAATTAGGCTTCTCCTGGCTTAGCCCCAGAGGAAAGAGCTAGTGACAATGTGTAGAAATTGAAAGAAATAAAACAAAAACAGATTTAGGTTTGCTATAAGGAAAAGCTATCTAATACTTGGAGCTGTCCAAAAGTAGAATAGGCTGCAATTTGATGCAGAGAGATTCCCATTGCTGAAGGTCTTCAGGATGACCACTTGATAGGAGTATAAAAAAGATTTTAAGTTGGACTAGATAACCCCTGATCTCTCCCAACTAAGACTCGGTGAATACTGTAAGTGAAAACAGCCTCAGAATAAGTGGCCCAATCAGATTTTCAGACCAGACTTGGGGTGTTCTCCTAGCAGATTCTTCAACCTGACTGCTCCCCACCCCCTGGACCAAGAAAGATAGTCAAGCTGAGTTGCCACTGACAGAGGAAGAAGCAGAGCTGTCTGTCTTCCCCAAGCTTATTTTCCATAATAGGTTTAAAATATTAATGGATGGTCAGCTTAACACATTAGCCGTGTCAGATGATTTAGCATAAATTAACTCACACTGGCAGAAGGGTTTTAAAAATATATCTTTCAGTCCTTCCCACCCTCAACCGTCTTTAAATAAATGTTCACCAGCCCTTCCTCCTGCTCCCTGAGACAAAAGGGCAGCAGCCACTGACTGAAGCCACTAGTAGAGGTATTAGCTGGGCAGCTTTGCATTTTTTCCAAGTCTTCTGGTCTACTGCCTGATTTCTTTGGGTCCCTCTCTAATTTCTTCTAATCCCTAGACTAGTAATTTGACATGGCTGAATGAGTTCTTTTCCTAAATTGGAATCCAGGTGTCAAGGTGATTAAAATAATTCAGAATCTACCATCATTTCTTGCTCCCCCCTCCCATTCCATTCCCACCAGCCATCTTCCATCAAGTACTCACATTTGAATGCTACACAGAATTTTAAAACTCTGCCGTTTCAGGCATAATAAATATATTTTATTACATAACATATAATAATATAATAAAATAATGATGCTTCATATTTATATATTTTTTTACTTTCCCAAAGCATTTTTACACAGATCTCATTCTCTCCTCACAGGTAGGGGTCATTATTAGTCTAACATCAAGGATGAATGGATAAATGGATAGCAAGATGGATGGATGGATGGATGAAAAATATTGTGTTAAACACCTACTATGTGTCAAGCACCATGAACACAAATACAAATCCAGATGGTCTCTGTCCTCAAGGAGCTTACTTTTTAAAAAGTATAACATATGGGGGAGTAATTCCTAGAAAGGGATGTTTTGGTTTACAAAGCCAGTGAGATGGTAAATGGAGGCAGGGGAGTTGATTAACATGCTGTAATTTTTATTACCACTCTCAGAAGAATAGATGGAAGTGGGTCTCAGTGGAAGAGGAAAAGTATATGTGTTGCAGCAGTGGGAAGAGCAAGAAAATGGCCAAGGTGAAATTCAAAATATGACTGAAGCTAGACATGGTGAGCCATGTGCTTATTAATTATCATTTAATTATTAATTAGTTATCATTAATCAGGAAAGTGCAAATGAGGAAACTGAGACCTTGAGAAGCTGAATGGCTTGATTGACCAAGGTCATACACTCTGTTCATGGCAAAAACAGGATAGGGTCCAGTTCCCCTGACGTCCCACTTAGGGCTCTACCCATTAAATCACACTGCCTCTGAGGCATCTAAGAGTATCATATTTGTTTGAGAAAAATAGTGGCAGTATTAGAGAGATGGGAAGTGATAAAGCATCTGGGTAACACCTGTGAGTCTCTTCCAGCTCTGGCTCTTAAATATCATCTGTCAGGCAAGGTAACCGGAAGCTTGGGATGCTTTAGTTTCTTGGAATGGACCATCATAAGCAAGAGCCTCCCAGGTCACCTAGGTTCATGAGAACCCCTTGTTACAGCCCTTCTCACCTTCGGAGCACATGGCAAGTCCCAGAAAGGAGCCTTTTCCCTTTCTCACAGCCTTAACCCTGGAACCAGAAGCTCTGACCCTCCTCTCCCCTTGCCTGGGCTTCCCCCCTTCTGACTTTTACCATGTCCAACCTGAAACTCGATCCCGACATGGAACGTGTCCATCCGTGGGATCCACCTGCCCCCCGTGTGATGGCAATGTCATGGTGTGTGGCGGCCAGATGATCAAGGGAATCCTGGAAAGGGGTGGGGACTCCCCTGGGCAGCTGCCTGCTTCCATCTTCTTCAATGCCTTTTCCCAAAGGCATGTGTGAGCTGGCCCTTGTCATCACCTCTGTAACCAAACATCTCCTGGGTCTTTTTTCCCTCTTGTTGTTTTTCATTGGGATCGTCCCAGAACCCTACCTCCCTGACCCTAGGATTTCCTACAAGGCCGCCTGAGACACCAGTCATCTCAGCACTGACAGTGATACTTGAAAGCTACTATCAATCTTCTCTTTATTTCTACTCCCCCAAGTCCTTTTCAGCAGCTTCTCAAATTCTTCAGCTTCTCTCTGGGGCCTAGGGGTTCTTAACCTGGGGTCTCTGAATTTGTTTCTTTGCTTTGCTATTTTGATAACTATCTCAACACAAAGGATTTCCTTCATAATCCTAAGTATTTTATGCACTTAAAAAACTTTATTTGGAAAAAAGTGTTCTTTGTCCTTGGTAGATTGTCAAAAAGGTCCATGACTCTGGAAAGGTTAAGGATCCTTGTTCTAGGTCCCGAGGTCTCCGGGAAGCTAGCCATTCTCCTTCCTTTCCCTCTCCCCACCACCCCCAGATCTGATTCAGCTGCATAGCAGATGAAAGGAGACTCAATCTGCTAATCGGCTGCACTGGGGTGAGGGGGAGGAACTGGAGAAAAGGGGGTTGGAAGCAGGGGCAGGAAAGTCTCAGAGACACTAAATCAGGTTGCATGGTCATTAGCTCCAGGAGTGTCAGGAGGTCAAAGGGCAGGAAGGTGAAGACAGGAAAGGTCATTTGTAACATTACCCAAAGTTCCCCTCCTCCCACAGCCGTGCCTCCTGTGTAAGGCAGAGGGACCTGCCCATGTTCACACAGCAGTAATTAGAGGCTGTAGAGGAATCTGTTTCCTTACTCCAGGCCCATCATCCTTACCATTGTTGTTACTGAACTAATATTTATTACAAGTTGAAAGGATTCAGAGGTAAATATTACATACAATTTGGTTCATAAATATTATGGATATTTTTGTTCTGTAAGAAATGACCAACAGGATGATTTCAGAAAGGCCTGAAGAGACTTACACGAACTGATGCTGAGTGAAATGAGCAGGACCAGGAGATCATTATATACTTCAACAACAATACTATATGATGACCAGTTCTGATGGATACGGCTCTTGTCAACAATGCAATGATTTAGGACAATTCCAATAGACTTGTGATGAAGAGAGCCATTTGCACCCAGAGAGAGGACTGTGGGGGCTGAATGTGGATCACAGCATAGTGTTTTCACCTTTTGTTGTTGTTGTTTGCTTGCTTGCTTTTTTCTTTCTCATTTTTTTCCTTTTTGATCTTATTTTTCTTGTGCAGCATGATAAATGTAGAAATATGTATAGAAGAAATGCACATGGTTAATATGTTGCTTGCTGTCTAGGGGAGGGGTGGAATAAAGGGAGGGAGAAAAATTAGGAACACAAAGTTTTGCAGGGGTTAATGCTGAAAACATTATTTGCATGTATTTTGAAAAATATAAGGCTTTTATTATTTTTTAAATTACATAACAATAAAAAAGAGCATTAGTCAATATTGCCCAGGTTCTACTTCTGACTTTGCTACTAATTGGTATTTTATCTTAAGCAACATTTCTTTTTCTAGACCTCAGTTTCCCTATCTATAAAATGAGGGCATTGATTGAAAGGTCCCTTCCAGATACAGATCTGTGATCTCCCTACTGGTTGTCTCCCCATCATGACTAGTGAAAAGTGGACTGAACTTAGAGCAGGGGGTATACTGGAGCCAGCTCAGACCAGCTTCTGAGAACTGGATGTTAAAATGTTTAGTGTGAATGTTTGCACCCCAGAAATCAGCAAAAGTTACCAATCAAGGTTTGATTTATTGTTATTTCAAATGACTAGGATAATAAAATAATGGAGGAAATGTTAAAAATATAGATTATTAAAAGTGAATCCTATATTCGTTTCCCACCACCACAGTTGTTGATCACTTATAGGAATATTCCTTGAGAATAATCCAAAGCTTTTATAAAGGTTTATAATAAACCAAATCTTCTGGTTTAAGTTGCATTTCTATGGCTGCAAGAGGGCACAGAGAATAATGGGCCCAAAGACAGGAAAATGAATTCAAATCTGATCTCACACACTTAACTAGTTGTGTGAACCCAACAAGTCATTTAATCTGTGTACCTCATTTTCCTCAGCTGTAAAATGGGAATAATAATAATAACACCTACCATACAGGATGGTGTGAAGATCAAATGAGATATTTATAAAACATATAGCACAGTGCCTGGCATATAGTAGGTATTTAATAAATGCTTATTTCCTTCGCTTCTCTCCCTTTCACCTGCAGGACACTTAACTTTGGGCAATTCAGCTTTTCTAATCTAAGTTTCCTTCTCTATAAAATGGAATTATAATAGCTCATCTGTATAAAAGCAGAAAATTGTATTAAATGAGCTCTTGAGATGATTTCCAACTCTTAAGTTCTGTGATTATATTTGAATATAGTTGAATAATACAAAGGGCTATATTTGTGTTGAGGGAAAAGTACAAAAGTCCTCTCAACATAAATAAGGAAGTTTGGAGGAGGAAACTGGGAGAGAGAAGGAGTTCTGTTTTTGAGAGGTTGAGTGCAAAATGCCCACAGGTCATCCAGTTGGAGATGTTTAAAAGGTTAATGAAGGACTGGATTTCAGAAAAGAAACTAAGACTATATATAAAGGTTTGAGTTATCTGCACAGAGAAGGTTGTTGAACTTATAGGAGTTGATGGGATCACTAAATGGGAGAGAGGAGGGCTCATGCAGAGCTTAGACCTACATATAAGGGATGGGATGTGGATGATGATATAGTGAAGAGGTATCCAGAAAGATAGGAGGAGACCCAGAAAAGAGCAATGTCATAAAAACTCAAGGAGAAATGAGTGCCTAAGAAACGGGGATGGACAACAATGCCAAAAATAGTCAAAATGGATGACAACTAAGAAAAGGTTATCAGATTTGATAAGAAAGAAATTATTGGTAAGCCTAGGGGAAAAATAGTTATTGAATGATAAGGTAGGAAACCATATTGCAAAGGCTTGAAAAAAATGAGAAGCCACCAATGCTACTACTAAACATAGGTATATATACATACATATATACATATATACATACATGTGTGTATGTGTGTGTGTTCCAATAAGATCAAACATATGCAAAAATATTTATGATAACATTTTTAGTTGTAGCAAAAAAAACTAGAAACAAAACAGGTTCTCATCAATAACAAAATAGCTGAATAAATTATTGTATAAACCACATGTGCCTGGCACATGATAGACTGATTTATTGATTGCTTGAATATATTAATGTAATGGAATATTTGTACTATAAGAAATAATGAAGAATTCAGAGAAACCTTGGATTCGGAAGACTTTTATGTATGGATACAAAGTAAAATGAACAGAACAAGGTGAATAAATTCTATAATAACTACAATAGCATAAAGAAAAGCAACTCTGAAAGATAAGAACTCTGAGCAATGAACAACCATTGATGAAGCAACTTTCTCTTGACAGGCAAGTGATGGGTGTAGAAGTTAAAAAACAAGACACATTTCCAGAAACAAAATGTTGATTTGTTTTGCTTAACTAGACTTATTTGAGTAGAAGAATAGCTCTCTATGGAGAAGTGGGGATGAAGTGAGTAATGAAAATAATACCCAAAAAATAAGAAAAGAAAGAAGAGTATCAATGAAACATTTTTAAAAATATACAGAAGAAAACAGATGGCAATTTAGAAGGGACCGCAGACAAGCAGGCAGTTTTGCTCCCATCATGTTAAATTTAATATACACTTAAAATTTTATGTAATAGAAGCTCACAGCTTCATATAAATCCCTCTTTCTATTCTTTGTATTCTAAAATATTCATGCTTGTTGATATTTAAGTATCAACTTTTTTGAAAGAGAAAAGAAAATAAAGTGAATGGGATAAAAAAAAAAAGTAGATGCAACCAATGTTGACAGTATTTTCTAGGGCTGAACTATGAAAGGAAAGAGACAGAGGGGAAGAGTAAGAGAAGATGGTAAACTCAGGTGAACATTTTTTTAGGGATAAGGAAATTTTGACAATTTTTGTCAACATAAAGGAAGAAACTGATGAAAGAAGAAAGCCTGAAAATTGGAATAAGAGATAACAGAAGAGACAAGCTTACTGAAGATATGGGAAAGGATGGGACTAAGAGTACCAGAAAAGGGCTTACATCCTTTCTCAATAGAGAAGCTTGTGGAAAATGAAGGGGAAATTATTTGAATCTTAGATTTGGAGAGAAGAGTGAACACAAGATGGATAGTCCCAAAGGTGAATTCCTTTGCTGAAAAAACAAGGGAAGAAGGTTCAGAAAAGATTCTGAGGTTAGTAGAATAGGGAATCAATAAGGGAAGAGGAGAAAAATTAGCTTGCAGCAGTGAAAGCTCAGATGAGATTTCACAACATGAATTTGCAATGGACCCAATCCTATGATTTTGTGGCTTTTTTATTGTCATTTAGCAGAATAGTTATAGAAGCAAAACTGGAGAAGATAGTTCTCCAAGACTGGATCATGGAAAGAGATGAATAGCAATAGGACAAAGAGGTAAGGTATTTTAGAGTAAAAGGTAATATAAATGAATGAAGGAGGAAAAAATGAAGTCACTTAGTAAAACCCTACCTTTGTGCCAAGAACTATGCTTAAGTGCTAGGGATACAAATAGAACAATAAAGAGCATAAGATATTCCTTGCTTTTAAGAAATCCACGTTCTAATTAGAAGAGACAACACATATAAGCACCATTAGAATGAGTTCCTTCAAACTTTTGCCTTTCTTTATATCCCCAGTGCTTAGCACATTACTAGTTCTTAACAACTGCTTCTTGACTTATTGATATAGTTCAGCTACAGAGAAAAAGGGAAGTCAAAGAGTCCCAAGGATTCAAAGACAGAGCAGATGGCAAGGCTCAGGGTTCTTGGGGTACACCAGTAAGTCAGATGGCAGTGCCCGGATGGTGAAGCATCAGGGAAAATGGTAAAGCCTGCAGAGCCTTGGAACACAGTGGAAGGAAATATGGCAAGATTTAATGGTTCTCCATCTTAATGGAAGGAGTTGTGATTGATGACTCTAAGTCTGTCCAAGTGGTTAAGAATGAAGTCAGGCATTGAAAGGAACAAAGCAAAGCCAGAATAAGATGTGGCATATGAAGGTAATGGAATGTTATTGTTCTATAAGAAATGATGAGCAGGATGATTTCAGAGAGGCCTGGAGAGACTTACATGAACTGATGCTGAGTGAAGTGAGTGGAAACAAGAGAACATCGTACACCGCAACAACAAGATTATGTGTTGATCAGTTGTGATGGACTTGGCTCTTTTCAACAATGTAATGATTCAAGGGAATTCCAATAGATTTGTAATGAAAAATGCCAAACGATTTCAGAGAGAGAACTACGGAAACTGAATGTGATTTGAAACATAGTATTTCACCTTTTTGTTTGCTTCTTTCTTTTTGTAGGTTTTTCCCTTTTGGTCTGATTTTTCTTGTACAAGTTGACAAATATGGAAATATGTTTAAAAGCATTGCATTTATTTATATCAGATTGCTTGCTATCTTGGGAAGGGAGGTGCTAAATGAGGAAGGGAGAAACATTTAGAACACAGAGTTTTACAAAAATGAATTTTGAAAACTATATTTGGAAAAATAAAATACTATTTTAAAAAAGGTAAAGCCAGAGCAGGGGTTATGACCTGGAAAAGCAGGGAGAGGGAGTGATAGGACATTTTGTTAAGGACAACGATTTAAGAGGAATCACAAAGAGAAATGGAAAGACAAGAGTCTATGAGCAGATAAAGGAATTCCAGGAGGCAAGATGGCAGAGAATAGACAGGATATTGCTTGAGTTCTTCAATCTTCCCTCAAAATCAACACTAGATCAAGTCTCTGAACAGATTTTGGAGTGACAGAACCCACAAACATTTGGAGTGTAATAATTTTCCAGCTTAAAATGTCTTAAAAGGACTTCAGGAAAAATCTATCTATCTCAATTGAGCAGGAGGGAACTTGCCCCAATGCAGGTGCAGCATGGGGAGGTCTGGTGCAGGGAGACCTAGAGAGGGGAGCCCAGTCCAAGGAATCTAGGGGGAGGTTCTTAGCAAAAATACAGCAGTACTGATTACTCTGTCCTGTTTCAGAAAATCTAGATCAGCAAACCAGTTGTGAGACCTCCAATGCAACCACAGAAGGCAAATTGTGAGCCCCTGAAGCCCAGCAAAAGTCAGGAGTCTGGACAGACCTATCCAGAACAATGGGGAAGCCTACAGCATTGGCCCCAGCACAGTCAATGAGAGCCCTCTGTCACCTGCAGAGGAAGCTCAGGACAATCTCTCCTGTACCCTAAAAGCAACATTCAACCTTTAAAAATGTGAAGGAAAAAAAAAAAGGAAAAAGAGTTCTGACCACAGAGAACTACTATGGAGACAGGGAAGACCAGAACCCAAATCCAGAAGAGGACAGCAGATGAAGCCTCAAATTGGGATGTGAACTGGTCTTCAGTTCAAAAGGCTCTCTGGGAAGAGTTTTAAAAAGAACCTAAGAGAAACAGAAGGAAAATGGGGAAAAGAAATGAAAGCATTGCAGGAGAGTTAAGAAAGTTTTTGGGGGGACAGTCAACACCTTGGAAAAGGAAACAGGGAAGGTGACTGAAGAAAACAACTCCTTAAAAACAAAATTGATGAAATTGGGGGGGAGGGGATCCACTAACAAAATAATTCCTTTAAAAGTTCAATTGCTCAAATGCAAAAGGAGGTTTTAAAAAAAAAGCTAACCGAAGAAAATAATCACTAAAAATTAGATTTGGACAAATGGAAATGAATGACTCAATGAGAAATCAAGAATCAGTCAAACAAAATCCAAAAAATGAAAAAAATAGAAGAAAATATAAAATACCTCATTGGAGAAATAACTGACTTGGAAAATAGATCCAGGAGAAAGAATCTAAGAATTATTGGACTACCTAAAAGCCACAAGGAAAAAAAGAGCCTAGACCACATCTTTCAAGAAATCATTAAGGAAAACTGATCTAATATCCTACAGCCAGAAGGTAAAATGTCATTGAAAGAATCCACAGATCACCTCCTGAAAGAGATTCCAAAATGGAATTTCAGAGGAAAGTTATCATCAAAGCCCAGCCTTGAAAGAGAATGACCTTTTTTAAAATCAGTTCAATGAAATGACTTCTTCTCCAGTAAGAGAAGGGTTGAATTGAAAGGAGGAAATTGTGCCCCCTGAAGTAGGTAGAGACTAAAGCTATGATTCCACTGGTATAGGAGACTCCCTTTACCACTTCAGTTCAACAACTTCTCTGTAACTTGTAGAGAGTTGTTTAGATTACAGCAATTCTTAAACTTTTTTCACTTGTGACTTTTTTGCCTGAGACATTTTTACATGACCCTGGGTAGATAGCTATATAAAATATACAAATCAAACATTTATTGAAAATAAATCATAATTTCTCTAGTCCTACATTCAGACCCTCATATAGGGTCTTAAATCATAGTTTAAGAAGCTGAGGTCTAGAACACTGAGAAGTTAAGTAACTTGCCCAGGAAAGAATCATTGTTTTTATCTGATTTGGCTCTGAATGAATTCAGAAAAAGCCCCATCCCTTTTATTATTCTCTTATTCAGTTCATATAGTCAGTATACATCAGAGACAGCACTTGAACCCAGGTCTTTCTGACTTAAGACCAGCTCTCTATCTGCTACATTACTATGCTTCTAGATTATGCCCTTTTAGGTAAATCACAAAAATGAAAGATAACACATTTCCTTCTCCTGAGAGAACACCACACCTATAGTTGTACTGAAACCAGCTTCTACTGGTTCAGAAAAATGTGCCTTCGTTTATACTTCAAAAATCAGCAAGTACTACAAATCAAAGCTCAATTAATTATTTTGATTGCCTACACTTAGAAAGACATGAAGAAAATATTTATATGAAAATTAAACTTAAAAATGTGTTCTCTGTACAATTTTTTGAACAGCCAGTTGTTAGCCATTTTCTAGCACATCTCTACCATATAGCTATGCCCAACTGATTCAATAATGATTTCCAGTTTGTCCATCATCCCCACCTAAACACCCACCCTGTCAGTTCTCAAGGTTGTTGCCTACACACAGATGTATATTTGGGTTACTCTCTTTTCCAGATTAGTCCTTTCTCAGAACCAGAACTGATACTATTCATAGGGGCACCAGCTTCACCTGCTGAGGAAGAACTGAATAACAGAAAGGGGATGGAGCTTTTTATGATTTCATTGCAGAGCCAAATCAGATAAGAATAATTATCCTCTCCTGGGATATTAGGCCTCCCCTCCCCACTCCCCGCAGCTGACAGCTGTGTTATTGGTTGAATCACTTGGGTCCAGAAATCAAGTATTAATTGTTCCTGTTTCTTGGTGACTCCGGGAATAGCAGTGAATGGCTCTTTTTAGAGATTTAAGATCATTTATTTTCAATTGCTATTACAGATATGATTTCAGTGGATGAGACCAATTAGAAGGCAGGAAACGCGCGCGCGCGCGCACACACACACACACACACACACACACACCATCAATAATAATAATAATAAAAAGGAAGTTCTGGATATGGCTTATCAATTTCAGATCCTGACTCTTTAATCAAATCAACAAGTATTTTCTGAGTAACTACTTTATGTCAAGACCTTGGGTTGGAAGGGAGGGATGATGACTTCTAAGAGGAATTTAATTGCAGTGTATATGGGAAGTCAAGATATCAACATGGGAGAACTTAACTTAGAAAATATTTCCATAGGAGTTCCAGATAATAATAAGTGCTGTCAGAAGGCAATACGATCAGTGTCTAAAGAATTATTTAGAATTTAACTGTTGACATATTTAACCTATATTGAATTGCTTGTTGTCTTGGGGAGGAGAAAGGGAAAAGGTAAGGGAAAAAAATTTGGAACATAAAATTTTGCAAAGATGAATGTTGAAAATTATCTTTGCATGCATTTGGAAAAGTAAAATTTATAAGTAAAAATTATAATAGAAAAGGAAAAAATAATGTGTTAAAATAATCCAAATCAGTCAATCATAATTCAATGAGCATTTATTAAGAGTCTATCATATTCCTGCCATTGTGTAAAAGAGACATTTCTGTGACTTAGATGTACTGTTAGCAAAAAGATCAACTGAGAATGAAGATCACACTGGAGTCAGGAGACTTGGGTTTGATTGCTAGCTTGAACCCAAACTGTGTGATCTTAGATAAGTTCCTATGAGGCTTAGTTTTTTTTTTAATCTATAAAATGGGGATAATAATGGTTACATGGTACCAACTTCACGTTGTTATGACTGTTACTTATTAGCCATATGATTGATGATTGGCAAATCACTTAAGTTTGAGTCATTTTGTTCAATCATTTCTGTTATGTTCAACTTTTCCTGACACCATTTGGAATTTTCTTGGCAAAGATACAGATTTGCCATTTCTTTTTCCAGCCCATTTTACAGATGAGGAGACTAAAGCCATCAGGATTAGGTGACTTGCCTGGAGTCACATAGGTCAAAAGTGTCTGAGGATGAATTTAAAATCAGTTCTTCCTGATTACAAGCCCAGTACTCTATCCACTGTTTCACCCAGCTGCTCTGAGTCTTAGTTACCTCATGTATAACATGAGGACAATAGTAGTTCCCTATAGTATCTATCTCATGAATGATGTCACATGAGATAATACTTGGAAGTGGTTTGTAAAGCCTATGTCCACTAAAAATGCAAGCTATTACCATCAGGGGCAGCTTCCTGGGGGAGATAGACCATGCATAGGGCCTTGAGGGATAAATACGAGGACTTGAACACAAGGACTGCCTAACCAGAAACTATTTCCATTTTTGCAGGATCTCTGGGAGTAATCGTGAGGACTGATTGAATAAACCCAACTTCTTCCAAAGGGACCTTTCAGCCTCCCCAACTCCACTTCTTTTTACCTTCAAATATGAATGTAACTAGAGAACTGTATTTATAAAATAATAATAACAACAAATAGCAAGAACATTTTAAATAGCAAAATAGGGTTTGCAAAACACTTTATAAACATGATTCCTTTTGCTCCTTACTAGAACTGTGTGTGCTGAGTACTATTATTTACACATGAGAAAAACAAGTTTGAGAAAGATTATGATTGTGTTATACAACAGTCACTTATCTCAAGAATGATTCAAATGGTAGTTTTTTACACACTGGCTCTCACCTACATAGGAACAGAGTGATAGAATTTAAACTAGTTATTCCTCACCTCCTGGAATTCCTAAAAAAAAAAAAAGGGGGTCCTTTATTGTTAGGATGAAGGGTGGTCTCACAATGTAATCAGTCATCAGAGAGGATATATTTGAGATCAGGAAAACTCTGTCTCTTTTCTGTGTTTCTCTTTTTGTCTCTGTCTTTTTCCCTCTCCCATTCTCTTTCTTTCTATCTTTGACTCTGTGTGTATGTCTGTCTTTTCTCTCTGTCTCCTTTTCTCTCTTTTTCTGTCTCTTTCTGTTTCTCACTCCTTGTCTCTCGCTGTGTCTCTGTCTCTCTCTTACACAAACACACACACACACACACACACACACACACACACACACACACACACACACCTGGGTCTTTCACCCTCAGGAGCCAGGGGTCTCTCAGAGGGTTACCTTGTTATTTTAGTCAAACTCCCAGAGTTCCAGCTGAGCTATATTTGTTAGTACATGAGCCAAGAGTTGTAAATAGATTCCGTTCCCCTTCCCCCCCACTGGCTGGCCCTTTGAAACTACCCAAAGGGTAATTAGGAGACTATTTCTAAGAAAAGCTAAGCCTTCCTTCCCACCCCACCCCCTACCCAATGAAGGGCTCCCAGAATGAATTTTCCTGTCGTGCTGCAGGAGGTGACCTGGATTTGTATCCACTAGTTGGGTTCCAGTGGCTGGCAGCTTGTCAGATACTCAGGATCATCCTTCAGAATATTAATTTTCATCAGTTAATCAACAAATATTACTTATATACAATGTCCAAAACCCTTTTAAGAACACAAAGATGAATAAGAAATTATTTCTACCTTTAAGAAGCTTATAACCTATTTGGAAGACAAGAAATAAGTACATGAGAATTAAATTATTATTATTACCTATTAATAATAGATAGCATATATATAGCTTTAAATTTTTATTTAAAAAATTACTTAAACGTATAATTTCATTTTATCCTTACAACTACCCTGGGAGATAGATACTGTTATTATCTCCATTGTACAGGTGAGGCAAGTAAGGCTGAGAGCTTTTAAGTGACTTGCTCAGGACCACATAGTAAGTATCAAAGACCAGATTTAAACTCAGATCTTCTTATCAGTCAGGCAATCAATAAATATCTGTTAAACACCTACTATATACCAGGCTTCAAGACAGACACTGGAAATACAAAAAGAAGCAAAAGATAGCCCCTGGCCTCAAGGAGCTCACAAATTCAATACTCTCTCTACTGAGCTATGAAATTATCTAACACAGAGCTAAAATAACCACTATTTTCTAATATAATAATATTATAAAAATACAGAAATGCTACAAGCAGTGGCACATCCTTGGCTTATGTAATCTTTCAAATGAGTGACATCAACTAATAAGCTGAGTTTGTGTTAGATGCTAATAGCTAAAATAATGACTTTCCTAGGAGGAGGAATATGCTGAGCCAAGGAGTTAATTTACAGAAAGGTTCATAGAGGACATAGAATTTGAGCTGGACCTTTAAAAGTGGCTGATGTACTCATGCTCAGACCTTCCATTCTCATCATTATAGAAACTTACCTATTCTTTGTGTCCTTCCCTCACACTCTGCTCAATTGAAAAATCAGCAAGCATTATTTATTTATTAAATATCTCCTACATTCCGGGCCATGGGGATACAAAGATATACACAAGTACAGAGTGCAGAGAAATGAAGTTAATAGAGTAATTAGTCAATGAAAAAAGCAAGAAGCACTTACTATGTGCTAGTTACTACACTAAGTGCTGGGAATAAAAATACCAGCAAAAAAAAAAAAAAAAAAATCATTTCCTGTCTTCAAGAAGCTTACATTCTAATAAGGAAAACATGTAAAAGAAAGCTGAAAAAAAAATCAGGGTTGTGCAAGGAGAAGGAAGGTACCAAATTTGGAGGGGAGAGACTAATGTTTACAAGATATTAAATTAAAAACATGTAATAGATAATTTATAATGTAGAACTATAGTTGAAGAGAGAAATCCCTGCTCTCAAGGAGTTTACATTCTAATGAGGAGAGACAATATGTAAAAGAAAGCTGAAAAAAAAAAGGGTTGTGGAAGGAAAAGGTACCAAATTTGGGAGGGGAGGGAGAGTGCTTATAAGATATTCAATCATATGTAATAGGTCATTTGTAATGTCGGACTATAGCTCAAAAGCAAGAATCGAGTCAGATATGTAGATCTGAGAGCCATCTGCATAAAGATGGTCATTGAAACTATGGAAACTGATGAGATCACCAAATGAGATAATATAGAGAAAAAAAGACCACCTAAAACAGAGCCTTGGGGTACATCCATAATTAGTGGACATAATATGGATAAAAACCTATTAATGGGAAATAAAATTAAGTGGTCAGGACATCTGGAAAAAAATAGTGTCCCCAAAACCCAGGGAGTGGAGAAAATCCAAAAGAAAAGGGTGATCAACATTTTCAAGCATTTTGGAGAATTTTTAAAAAGGTTGATTGATGAAAAATTCATTAGATTTGGCAATTATGGGAGCATTCATTGGTGATTCTAGAGTGAGCAGTTTCAATTGAATGATGAGATCAGAAGTCAGATTGCAGAGCATTTAGAAGAAAATGAGAGGAGAGGAACCAAAGTCATCAAGATTAGATGGCTTTTTTTTCACGGCTAGTACTCTCTAGAATTGCAAAGGTGGGCTAATATGTCACCATTCCAAGATAGCATGCATTACAACCAAGAATCTCTGGGGGAAAAACATCTTAACACAAATTCTATATTTTATATTCTATAAAGTTGACCATCCTGGCTGGGTGGTTGAGGAAGAAAGAGTATTTCTCTAAATGAGAAGTAAATCAGAAAGTGATAATAAAATTATATTTTCTAATGTCTGTTCAGTCTAAAGAGTGGGAAATCAGCAAATGTCTGATCTCATAGACTTATACCTATGCATATGAGGACAATTAGAATTTTGTATTGTTTTTCAAATTATACCATTTACATCAGAGGACTCAAACACATGGCCTGCAACATTCTTGACTGAAATTGGATTAACATATAATTGGGACATATTTAACAAAATTAAAATGCAATAAAATTTAGATAAGATTGCATCTGACTGCAGGGATTTTTATATATGGTTTAGTAGTCCCCATTTCTACTTGAGTTTGATCATCTTTCTGATGTTATTGATCTTCTCCAAGAATGAAGGAAGACAGCAAGAAGCCAGTGGTCTTCATTTCTATTTGCAATGGATATCTTTGACCTAGGAAGTCATCTGGCAGAAGCACAGTAAAGTTTAGCAAAAAGGACACTAATCTGGAATTATGACATCCTCTTGGAAGGCTGTTTCTATGTATGGAAATAGATATAACTGGTCAGAACTGTCCAAAACAAAGGTGGTATGGGAGGAAGAATTTAAAGAGTATAGTTTGCTTGACAGCCGATCAAGAAAAACCAGCAAATAACTGGAAAAGATGAGAACAGTAACTTACACAGTCAATCAAGAAAAGCAGCAAATAACTGAAAAAGATGAGAACAGTAAGTTGAGGAAACTGTGGAGCTCAGAACCTTTTTGTAATATTAGTAACTAATTCTACCGTCTAAACTGGCCCTGACCACATCTCTCTACTTCATCATTCTCTGAACCTGGTAATAGTTTGGCTTTTGATCCGGTCAGCTCTTTACATCTCTTGACTCCTCAATTCAACAATCTATATCTGTGTGTATCTGTGTGGTTAACAAGCAGCTAACTGGATGATGCTTCTGGGGATTGAATTATGACTCTGCAAAGAACCCTCTTGGCTTCAGAGAACCTGACTATACCATGAAACCCATTCAGTCTCAATCTATAACAATTACTATGGCTAAGGATCATAGAATTTTGAGGGAAGAGACTTTTGAGGTCATCTAATCCAATGGTTCTCCAAGCATAGTCCAAAGAATTCTAGGGGTCTCTAAAACCCTTTCAAAGGATCTAAAAACTCAAAATTAGTTTTTTTAAAATTTCTAATAGGATACATATCTATAAATATAATCCACGTAAACAAAAATTCTCAATAATTTTAATAGTATAAAGATACTGAGAACAAGAGTTTGAGAATCACTGATCCAATTGAATTCATTCATTTCACAGATGTGGAAACAGATTCCCAGAGGAGAATAATTTTCCCAAAGTCACACAGGTAGAAAATAGCAGAGATAAGATTCAAATTCAAATGCTCATTCCAAACTCTTTCTCTTTGACTGCAACTCTAAGATGTAACAAAACTAATGTGTAGATTTGTTTGCTTGACTATGCATATTTGTTACAAGAGGTGATTTTTTTTTACCCTCAATTTTCTGAGGGGCAATTTTGAGGAACATTAGAGATAGGGCTGCCAAAGAAGAAAAGTAAGTATTTGAAGCATTTTAAATGCACAGAAAAGAATGATAAGTGCTAAGTCCTTCACAATGATTGTCTCATTTGATCCTCACAATGACCCTGGGAGGCAGGTGCATTATAAACTTCATTTTAAGGGGATTATAATATTATGGAGGCAAACAGGAACTTGGCCAGGGTCACACAGCTAGAAAGTATCAGAGAGTGAATTTGAATTCCATCTTCTTGACATCAGGCCCAATAATATCTCCACTGTACCCCCTAAATGTCTAAGAAAGCCAAAAAAGACAATCAGGTCAATTTTGAAAGTTGCATGTTTAATTCACCATATACTCAAAGGAAAGCAAACTGTATTAATAGAGATTCCTAGTTCTGTGTATAATGTTCTTTTTCTCTCCTGTTTTATATATAGAAATGCCCTGATCTGTAGCATCTCATAGAGAGGTTTAAGAGTTTAAGAAATAACTTTCAGAGGCTCTGTGAAGTCAGGACTATTTTCATAATAATATTAAGATACTTTAATTTCCAAGATAATCAATATTGGTGGATATAACCCACATAGGCAAATGTTCTTTGGGGAGTATTCAATAATGTTTAAGAATGTTGGGCAGCTAGATGATATGGTGGTTAGAGAAGTCAGCCTCAGACACTTAACACTTACTAGCTGTGTGACTCTGAGTAAATCACTGAACCCAAATTGTTTGCCAAGAAAAAGAATGTAAAAGAGACCTGAGACCAAAAAAGTTTGAGAACCACTCATTTAAATGATACCTAAAAACTCTTCTAGCTATTATATCATATGATTTCTCTCTGAGGTTGTAACCAAAAAAAAAGGCTGAATAAGTTTTCTGTAGTATGCTGAAGGATAAAAGAACAGTCTAAAATTTCCCCTTTAGTCTAATGAAGCATTTCCTGGGTAGAAGCTTCAGAATAATATACCATGTATCCAATGCTTTTGTTGTTCATCCTTCATTTTCCAAGAGGACCAATGACCATTGACTTGTGTGTGAATTGGATTTAAGTAGGCAGAGTTGCACAAAGTCATCAGCCTTACTCTCTCTTCCTGAGTCATCAAAGTCCAGACAAAAGTCAGGATGATTTCAGTGGATGACCTTGGCGAGTTTGATGCCTGACCAAGTGCTAAGCACGACACAGTACCTGCTTCAGCCATCTTCTCGATCGACTGTTGGAACAAATTGTTCTTATCTTCCCATTCTGTTAGAGGAATACTCTCAGGAGACCCCCTATCAGGGCTTCTTAAGCTTTTTCCACTTGTGACCCCTTTTTGTTTGAAAAACATCTATGTGACCCTGGTATGTAGGTATATAAATAAGTATACAAATCAAACACTGATCATAAATAATAATTTTGCAACTCCCACATTTAGTTAAGGCTCATGTGGGGTCACAAACTATAGTTTAAGAAACTGGGCCCTAATTCACCCAAAGCTGGCAGTAGAATGTAATCTCCAGGAAAGTAGGAAAAACAAAAGGTAAAGGAATGACAATGACTCCACAGAGCAATGAGGAAAAGCTGAGCCCATGCCATGAGGTGGGCTGATTGCTCCCTTTCCAACCCCTGGAAAAAGGCAACTTGAGGATCAGTCCCTTGAAGTCACCAGGTAAATGGTAGAGCACCTCCTATAGGAATCTGTTATCTTTAATCCCCTAATCTCTACATGATACAGTAATTAGAGTACCAGACCTGGAGTCAAGAAAATTCAGCTTCACAAGTTCAAAACTGACCTCAGACATTTACTAGTTGTGTGATCCTGGGCAAATCACTTTATCCTATTTGTCTCAGTTTCCTCATCTGTAAAATGAGCTGAAGAAAGAAATGGCAAACTACTCCAGTATCCTTGCCAAGAAAACCCCAAATGAGATCACAAAGAATCAGACATGATTGAAATGACTGAACAACCTTCTTTATGAACTAGAGTCAAAACATTTCCTTGGCCTGAAAATTCCATCTTATTGCTTTACTAAATACTGCTCTCATTCTGTTCTCTCTTCAGTTAAAGAATATAAGTCACTTAAGGGCAGGTATTTTCTTGCTTTAGGGTTTTTATCTGCAGTGCTGAACACAGTGCCTGAAATATTATGGGCATCTGATCAATCGATCAACAAGCATGCAGTAAGTGCTTACTAACTGCCAGGCACTTTGCTGAACACTGAGAATAAAAAGCAAAAATAAAAATGGTTCCTGATTTTAAGGAACTCATATTGTAACTGGGGAAGAAACATATGAAGTACATACTCAATACATAAATAATCAGTACATAAGTACAAAGTAAATGACAAATATAAAGTATATGAAATATTGCCTGAGAAGGAAGGTTGTAGAAGCGAAGGGTACAGATTATCAGAAAAGGCTTCTTACAGGAGGCTGAGTTGAGTTCTTAAAGAAACTAATAATTCTATGTGGTTTAGAAAAAGGGAAAATTAGCTATTTTGGGGAGAGGGGGTACATTCACTAAGAGGAAAAAGTCACTGAGGGTAGGGCTAGGTGGGCAAAAGCTCACTTAGTATGTGTGCATGAAACGTGGGGATGGGAGTGCCTCAGGCCAGTACTAGAGATACCTGTGAATTTCAGCACCCTGAAACAAAGTTCTAGTTGCCCTATCCTAGTTAGAGATCTTTACTGCCCTTCTCTTGTTTTTGGTAATTCTCTCTATATTCGTTATAAGATAGTCTCCAATTGGTCTGAAAGACATCATCAACCTTAACTAATAAGTCTCAGGAGTTGTTCTCCCAGGCACAATCTTTCCTTACTTGTTTCGGGGTGTGTAGTACTGCTGGTCTTACACAATAATTCGGGGAAGGGGTAACTCTAGTGAGGGATAAAAAGATACATTTAATAGCTTGTTTAAAGGGGAAAAAAAGATGTGAGCTTCATAAGCATTAAACTCTCCTGCAAAAGTTGAGCCGGTCTGCATGTCTTTCCAGACATCTCTCAGCAATACTCATTGGTGACTTTCCTTTTGAAAGCTGCCTGCTTTCAATTGTGTAAAAATATTGAGGAGAATAGCCACCCTTCAGGGATGTCCCTGTGCTATGCTAGAGATGTCCCTTGCTTTCAGTACAGTGAAAAAAAGGATGCATTGGGAAGCTCCATCACGGACTCGCTATGTGATGACGGACTAGTCCATTTCCCCTCTCAGTTGCTCATTGACAAAATTGGAAAGCAGAGCTAGCTGTCTTCTGAGGTCCCTGCTTTCTCCAGCATTTCCCCACTCTCCTTTTGGGGAGCTGGGGTCTCCAAAGAATGGGAGAGAACACTTGACTCCCCCCAGCCTCGCGTCTGTCTGGAAGCCTTCCCTAGCACCCCCCTCAGTATGGGGGAGCCGGGCTATTGGACTAAGGACTCTCACCAGGCTGGCTGCTCGGGGCCACAATAATTGCTGGTCCAGAGAGCGTGGAGTCGCTCGTGTTGGCAGGATAAGAGTGTCACCCGAGAGCATTGTCCGTCCCCTCTCTGTTAAAGCAGAGATAAGGCAGGGATAAGTCTCACTGGGACATTCTGCCCTATGATGTTATTTCATGCCACATCACCTAATAGGTGTATTTTCACACTGCTTGCTACTGCTGTGAGGTTCTGCAGAGGCTTCTAGGCAAGCTGACAATCTCACTATATGGAGAATGGAATAGTGACGGCTAATTGATTTTACAGCAGTTCCGAAGGACAGACAATGAAAGTACCATCAATTTAATCCACTATTTAATGGTTCCAATTTAGCCTCTGTAAATGCTCACTAAACTAATTTCTCTGGGTTCAGCAATCTGAAAAGCTATCATATCTCTAATCTCCTTCAATATATTCATCTGGAAAAGGGAATTTAGCCAATTCTGATGTGCGGAGATGATCTGTTAGCACAGTGTAAATGTTTATAACACGGCAATCTAGTTCGTTTATAAGGATATGAAAAGTTTTATTGGGGAGGGCACTGGAGTGGAACCACGGGATAATAGGCAGTTACCCAGCAGTCTCCGGGAACCAGGGAGCAGGCAGGCATGCAGAAAAATACTAGGATTTACTTTAATCCTAAATTGTAAGCTAAAGTTCTGCCCAGTACACAATGCACCTGGGACTTTGGTGACACAAAGGATCCTGTACCATCCCCCTGCGACCCACACTTTCCAGCCAGACCATGATAGCAACTCCAATTTCTTTCCCCTCCCTTGACAAAGCCTGAAAATGAGTTTCAGGGTGGTGGGGTAGGGTGGTTTTTTTAAGCTCGCATTTGTATCTCCCCTTCCGATTAATAGGGCCCAGGCAGAGAGGCCGATGGAGTCCGATACCAATCTGCCCCCTCTCCTAGGGGCCCCTTTTGGATGCCTTCGAAAAGTAATGTGTTTGCAGGATCGTATCTATCAGGACCCAGTCAGAAGTCACAGGAGAGCCACATTCTAGCCTTCTGCTTCAGGACTTGTAGGCCTGGAGGGATTTATTTGTAAGGAGTTGTGGTGACCAGCTGTTCTCCATCTCTGCTGATGATAGGGTGGGAAGGGGGTGATGGTGTAAATTACAGCAAGAGGGATTTAGGCTAGAGACAAAGAGCTTCCTCACTAGGAGGCTTGCCCTACAAGATTTCTCAAGAATCACCTTTTGTTGCTGTTATTAATAAAGAAATGAAAGTCTGGTGGTGGTTATTATTATTATTAAATTATATTTATATATTTATTATTAGTTTATATTTCCATAAGCGGTTATTATTATGATAAATAAAAAGAACTTATATTTAAATAAGTGATTCTATAGGCTCACCAAAAATACTTTGTTCATCACAACTCTGTGACACAGGTAATTGCATTTGCTAAAGACTATTATAGTGCTTTATAGCACACAGTAGGGGCTCATGAAACGTTCCTTGTGTGATTGATTGGCAGCCACTCTGGGTTCCCACTTGGAAGCAAGGGAATGAACTAAATCAGAGACTCTCAAACTCTTCTAATTGGGAGCAGGGAGTTCTTTACTCTGGTCTGTGGCTTACGGTTTTGTTTTGTTTTATGGTGGTGTGGTTAGTAACAAAATTATTCAGGGCAAACCAACAGGCTTTACTTGCTCATTAAAATTGGAATGGTTCTGGAGTACATTGTTGTTTTTCTCCTATAATATGTTTACAGAAAATATCCTCTACAACATCACCACTGATATTAAGTAGGCTGGAAATCCAAAGAAGTATCTAAAGGGTTCTTGAATGAGCGGGCGTTTATTTATTAAGCCCATAAATGCCAAGCACTGTGCAAATCCTTATTCTGGCAAATGAGGATTCCAAACTGACCATCCCATTGGGGACTTTATAGATGAGGGAGAGTGGGGTAAGTGTCCCTGAATTAGCCCTTGTACGGACCCACAGCATGCAGGTACCTACCCCTCAGGAGTGTTGTGTCCATGGTTCTGAAAGGGCTTATTTATCAGATGAGAGTCACTTTCCAGGACCTTTCACTGCGGCTAAGTAGTCTGTGATTCAGGCAGCAGTCCTCACAGACTACTGTGAGGCACCTTCAAAATGCCTTGCACTGAAAGACAGAGCATTTTCTCAAGAGATATGTTTAAACGTGTATCTGTTAGGTCAAGATTCACTTCTAGGCATCTGTAGTTAATAATTTTGGTTCTTTTGACTAGCTCTGTACTTAGGAAGGAATATTGATGTCAGTTAAACTAAATTTATATGTCCTCTCACACACACATACATATCTCCCAAATGTGGTCATAAAGTCTTGGCATTTTTCACAAATACTAAGTTTGGTTTTATAACCAGCCTAGACTACTGTGCCATGTTGGAAAGAGTGTGAAACTAAGTCAAAAGATGCAGGGCCAAGTCTCATCTCTGTTACAATTTGCATAATTTTGTGTCATCCATTTAACTTGAACTTTATTGTCATCCTTTATAAAAAATAGATAATAAACCCTGCCCCACCTACCTCTTAGGGTTGTTGTTTCTCAGAAGCTAGTTTCCTTCTTTCTTTGTTCTTTTCTTTTTATTTTCTTTCTCCCTTCTTCCTTCTTTTCTCCTTTTTTATTCCCTGTTTCCACCCTCCTTTCCTTTCTTCCTTTCTACCTTCCTTCCTTCTTCCTTTTCTTTCTGTCCTGGTTCCCTCCTTTCTTTTTTCTTTCCTTTCTTCCCTGTTTCCTCCCTTCCTTTTCTTTCTTTCTTTCTTTCTCTTTTTCCTTTCTTCCTTTCCTCTTTTCTTTCTTTTTTCAATCCTTCCTTCTTTTTTTTCTTCTTTCCTTCTTTTCTTTCTTTCTGTAGTCAGAAACTAGCGCATCATCTAATACATTAGTAGGTGCTCAATAAAAACTAGTTGAATTAAATAAAACTGAAGTATATCGAAATGTAATTCAATTAAAATGAACTGAATTGAAGTGAATTAATTATTGTCAGAATCAAATGAGATGACAAAAAGAGAGGGGGAAATATTTTTCTAAACTATAAAGTACCATACAAATATTTTACTGTCATTAAATATTTTCAGAGATCTGGGGCAGAACTGTTGGACCAGTATAGACTCATCTTTACAAATCAAAGGAATGAGTATTGAGGCATGATGCATATTTACTGAGGAATACCACCAATTGGCCCCATTATTTGAGTTATTCATTAATCAAATGAGTTATTTATTAACAGTTGTGAGATATTCATGAAGAATTCACTATAAAGAATAATAAAAACTCATCTGGGTTGTTGGGGAAAAGAGAGAGAAGGGTTATAAAAATTCCATATGAACCTGGATTAATATAAGAGCAATCTTGGTGCTCTAAGCATAGCCTACCCAACAAAAGATGGTAAATATAACAATAATACATATTTTCATTTAGATCAAGTTTATAGAGAGACAGCATGATGGAGCAAATCCTGAATTAGACTTAGAGACAAGAAGACCTGGCTTCAAATCCTGTCTCTGACATTTACTAGGTATTTGACTCTATAAGTAACTCACTTAATCTCTATGTGCCTCAAGCAACGTTCTAAGATTGTCAAATTGAAAATGACAAAATCACGTATGTTTTTTAACATACTTTCCTCACAACCCCAGGAGGGAGGTAGCAGAAATGTGATCTCCCATTTTGCAAAGCAGGAAACTGAGGCTCAGAGACAGGAAGAGACTTGCCCAGTATCTTCTGGCAGGTAAATGTCATTTCTCTGTTTCCTTTCCCTGGCTTCATCTCTGGCTCTTGCTCTCCAGGTCCCGGCTGACAGATCATGTCAGCTTCCTTCATCAAGGAGCCAGTTTTCCCTCAGCTGGGTTTCTATTTGGCTTTGGTTAAAAAACAGTGTAAGGAATGGAGATCATCAGCCCAGGATCTTTGTGGAGAGGAGTGTTCGGGTCAGATACCTGGTATTCAGTCACACCTACTAATTCCCAATTGGCCCAGAAACTCTATTTCACGTCAGATTGACTACAAATGAAACCGAAAAGCTACAAAATGGACTTCTACACTCACATACACACGGAGGCCCCACCTTCATGTAATTTATAACATGCCAGGTACAGGTGGCCAGAGCGGTTAGGAGATGAGGGCAGCGACGACAAGCCATCACTGCAAACCATACACACCCTCTGAGCAGGCTTACAGCAAATACTCATTGTTCAAACAGCCGGGGATTTATTTATTTATTTTTAGAACCTGAAATTCAAATGTGCTCAAGTTGCCAAATAACAATAAGAACACTTCATCTTCTGATAGCACTTTATGGTTTGGGAGAGATTTTCCTCAAAACCTCCCTGTGAAGTTGTTAATTCATTATAATCCCCAAATGATAGTTGTGGAGACTGAGTCTGATAGAGGTTAAATGTCTTATTACAGAATCTGGAGCTTAGGAGTCCATCTCATTCAACTTCACTATACAAATGAGGAAACAGGTCCAGTTAAGTGTGAAGTTGGAATAGTAGGAGAAGACAGATGAATGGTATGGAAGATCGTGCAAGACTTGGAATCAGGAAGACTTGAATTTGAATCTTGCCCTAGACACCTCTTAGTTGTGTGACTTTGGACAAATTATTTTTTCCTTTTCTTTCATAGTTTCCTGATTTCTTTTTCTTTTTTTTTTTTTTTAAGGTTAAGTGACTTGCCCAGGGTCACCCAGCTAGAAAGTGTTAAGTGTCTGAGACCAGATCTGAACTCAGATCCTCCTGACTTCAGGGCTGGTGCTCGACCCATTGCGACACCTAGCTGCCCCAATTTCCTCATTTCTAAAATGACGATAGAAATAGCATTCACCTCACAGGATTGTTGGAAGCATCAAATGAGTTAACATATGTAAAGTGTTTTGCAAACCTTAAAGAGATATATAAATGCTAGCTATCATCATCATCATCATTATTGTAGGCAGATCTCTTGATTCCAAAGCTAATGGTCATTCTACCATATCTTCCTTGCTCATGGCCTAAAAACTAATAAGTGCCCAAGCCAAAAATTGAACTCAAATCTCCTAACTCTAGCACAGTTGCTATTATATTTTTCTGCCAATAAAGGAAAGAAGAAGAATGGGGAAAAGAAAACAGGAAAAGAGAGAAAGATTAGAGTCTTTCTTGACATCTCCCCAATTTTAATACCCCCATGTTATCTTCCATTTATTTTGTATATATTTATACACACATGCTATCTTTCCCCAATAGAATGTAAACTCCCAGAGGGTAAGGTTTGTTTCTCTTGGGATTTGAATCCCTACTCTATAGCATTGTCATAAGTACTTAAAAAAGACTTATTGGTTGAGTTGAATTATAGACAAATTATTTAACTTCTCAGTTTCCTCATTTGTAAAATGGGGGCAATGATCCCTTTAGCATCTAGATGATAAGGTTATTGTGAAGAACAAATGAAATGATATGTACAATGCTTTTTAAGTCTTAAAGTATTAGCTATATATGTATATATAGATCTATATCACCTCTCAATATTTATCTGTGAGCAATGGATAGTTTGCAAAGATGTTTTATGTTCATAACTATAAATAGTAATAAAAGATGAGGTCCGTGATCTTATTTGATTCTTATTACAACAGGTATGTTGTAGTTGTTCTGTTGTGTTTCAGCCTACCCAGTATCAGGAATTGCTGGTTAGTGTTGCTGTCCAGTTTCACCCAACTCTTTGTTACACCATTTGGGACTTCCTTGGCAGAAATACTGGAGTGATTTATCAATTCCTTCTCCAGCTCTTTTTACAAATGAGGAAACTGAAGCAAAGAGGGTTAAGTGACTTGTCCAGGGTCACACAGCTAGTAAGTATCTGAAGCCACATTTGAACTCAGGTCTTCTTGACTGCAGGCCCAGCATTCTGTCCACTTTGCCACCTAGATTTTTTCATAAACTCAAACAGAATGCATTCAAGTTCTGTGGAATGAAAATAATTTATGCTATCCTCATTTTACAGAAAAGCAAACTAAGTCTCACGTTAAAAGATTTACAGCTGGCTCTTTTGAAACCAAATCCTATACCTTTCTGATGACTCATATTACTTCTCCCCACAGAGACATTCAACTTCAGGATTTTTAATGTTAACAATAAAAGCAATCACATTTATATAATACTTTATGATTGAGAAAACACCTTCCTCATTAAAAACTCTGCAAATATTATCTACATTTTACAAATAAGAAAATCAGGCCCAGAGAGGTTAGGTAATTTGACCAGTGTCA
Source organism: Sarcophilus harrisii (assembly GCF_902635505.1). Classification (NCBI taxonomy): domain Eukaryota; kingdom Metazoa; phylum Chordata; class Mammalia; order Dasyuromorphia; family Dasyuridae; genus Sarcophilus; species Sarcophilus harrisii. The sequence continues at coordinate 263,156,339 of NC_045426.1, forward strand.
CAAAAAAATGTCAGAGCTGGGTCTTAACTTCTTTGAACCCAGTACTATCTCTACTACAGCCACTACTGTTATTCTTGTTCATCCTTCATTTTCAAAGAGCACTAATCACATCATGAAGTGATGTCCTGACTTATACATGAACCAGATTTATGTGAGACAGACTTGTACAAAGTCATCAGCCTTACTCTTTCTTCCATTAAAGAGAGTAATTGAAGTCCAGTGGCAGGACAAAAGTCAAGATGATTAGCAATGGCCTGGGATGTGGTGGATGACCTTAGAGTCATGAAAGTTTGACTAAGTTCTAAGCACTCCATAGCACCTGCTTCAGCTGTCTTCATGGCTGTTGGAACAAATTGTTCTCATCTGCCCATTCGGCCAGAGAGCAATCATCCTTCTAATTCACCTGTTGGCTGTCGGCCTGTCAGGTGCTCTCAACTTGGTTTAGTCCATTTGCTGAAACGGTTTTGTGGGATGTGGTTGCTGTGCATGCTACAGTTTTGTGGAGTCCCAGGTGATTCCCTAAGAAGGACTCACATTAATCCTCCCTGAGCAAGACAGAGAGAGAGAGAGAAAGAAAGACAGACAGACAGACAGACAAGCAGGAAGAGACAAACAGAGAGAAACAGACAGAGACACAAAGACAGAGACACAGAGAGACAGAGAAACAGAGAGATAGATACAGAAAGACAAGACAGAGACAAAGACAGAAAGAGATAGACAGACAGACATATTCACACACACACATATACGTATGTACACACACAGAGATCCAATAAAATCCCTCCATAGCTACAATCAGACCTCTTCCTTTAAATCAGATTTTGACAAGAAGTTGGAGAGAGACCTTGAGGGCACCTGAAGGATGAAAGAGGGACACATGAAGTGGGAAAGGGAGAGAAAGATAACACTGAGAACATCAACAATCATTTTTTTTTTCTGAGTCCTATTTGCATATCTCTTCAGCAGTGATGGAGTTAGCTAGTTCAAGAGCTATGTATATCCATCTTTATGGTTGGGGTTGAGGGTAAAAGTGTGGGAAGAGTAAAAGGGAGCTCTTTGGAGCCACAACGGCTTTTCCTTTGACCGTTTTTCTATTCTAAGACAATTCTACCCATGAGCTTCTGCTTGATTAGCGTTTTAATGAATATATCTGAATGTACTACAAATCCACCAGCCGTGACTCGAGACCCACAGGCTATGCTATCCAGATGCTTCCTTTGTGCTGGGAGTTTGGGAACGGGGTGGGGTGGGGGGAGCGCTTATGTCAGGCAGACAATGGGAGCCAGGGGGATGGGCAAAGAAATAAAGGGCTGCCTGCAAGAAGGCTTTTTCTCTCTACATAGCCCAACTCGGGCAACTTCTTGATCGGGTTTGGGGCAATCAACAAATCCTAAGATCATTCACTGTGATTGGGGTCCAAGACAAGGAGTATGATCCCATGTCTGCGCTATTCCTGTTCCTCTCCTTTCAGCGGCATGGCGTGGACAGACCTAGAGAAGACCAGCAGATCACTGCCAGGGTGAAAGCTTCACTATATGACTTCCCTTTCTCTCGGGCCAGCTCTCGATAAGTGACACTGTGCAAGGAGGTTTATGACAGCAGGGAACATTTTTTCACTGTAAATTATATTTAACATTCCACAGAACTTTATTGCATTCTGTGTTTGAGTTTATGAAAAAATCTGTATTTAACTTCAAGCCCTGGTAAACATCTTTGCTTATGTTGTTATGTGATTCCTTATTTGAGTATTTCGATTTAATTTCACAGTTCATATACCTTAAAGTTTTGATTTTTTTTTTCCCCTTCCCCATTTGTTCAGAGAGACACAGGGCTGGCCAGGGGCCTCACTTCTCTCTCCAAATCTCATGTGATGGGTTGCTCATCTCCTCCCCTATACGTTACTGAGAGAAGTGAGGTAATTGAGAGAGGGATCTCCACTCTGGGATTCCCTGAATCCCACTCTCCTTCATAGATTCCCTTGGGATGGAGAATAACCTCAATTTCTCTAGGAGACACTGTTTCTAAGTGACTGACCTTCAGAGAGTCAGTATTATTTAGTGGAGGAGAAGATCATAATACAACAAAAATTGTGTTGGACCTGAGAGATCTGAGTTTGAAATGCAGCTCTACTGTGATACTTTCTGTATAACCGTCTGGAGCTCAGTTTTCTCATCTGTAAAATGAGTGCGTTGGGCTAGATGGTTTCTAAGGTCCCCTACAATCTTAAATCTATGAAGTTATAAGCCAATAATACTGATCAGTCCTAGAGACCACAATTCTCTTGATATGGAACTCAGGCGGAAGATAAATTTGAAGGGAGAGAGTATGTGAGTAGACAAGAGCGTTCTCAAAGCTTCCTATGAAACAGTAAAGCTCATGTGGACTTTCCAGCACCACTGATCCTGAAACCCAATTAAGGACTCAAAGAATTTCAAAACAAGAAATTAAGAAGCATGTGAGACAATAAAGAAATAGGGAAAGGAGGCTGATGAATGTCTCCACAAAGCAGGACAATCTGATCACTTCTTTCAATTATTAGACAATATGGCTTTACCTAGTTATTATCATATATCCAGATCTGTCTGGGTATTCAGAGGATTATGAGGAAGATTCAAAGAAAATAAGGCTCATTCCTTGCCTTTCCAAAATTTACAATCTAGCATATCTACTACATATATATATATAGATATATAGATATATAGATATATAGATAGATATAGATATATATATATATATATATCTAGCATATGCAAACCTGATGCAAATGACAGAAGAAAGTCTGTTCCTGTATCTTTGGGGAGATACAGTAAGGGCCACGATGAGCAGGGAAGTCTTTCTACAATAAGTGAGACTGGAACTTTCAAGGCTACACATATTTTTCTAGAGATGAAAGGAGTAAGGATGATATTCTAAAAGAACAAAGTCAACTTGTGGAGGTGTTAAGGCAGGAATGAGCTTTGTGTATCTTGAGGAATCATAAGAACAATAGAACTAAAAAGGGATTAGACTTTAGACTATCTGATGATGAGGATGATGATAGCTGGCCTTGATAGTGCTTTACAGTTTGTAAAGTGATTTACACATCATTTTATTCTCACAATGACCCTGTGAGATAGGTGCTACTATCATTTCCATTTTAAATATGGGGAAACTGAGGCACAGAGGGATTATATAACTTATCCAAGGTCACACAGCTGGTAAGTGTCTGAGACAGCATTCAAACTCAGGTCTTCCCACTCCAAAGCAATTGGGGTCAAGTGACATACTCAAGGTCACACAGCTAGAAAATGTTAAGTACCTTAGGTAATATTTGATCCTCCTGACTTTAGGCTCAGTGTTCTATGCACTGTGTCATCTAGTTTCCCCCAAACTCAGATCTTTCTGACAATCAGTCCTTCCCTTTAACTACTAAAAGCTATCTGATCCAACCCATCTCAGAGATATTAAGTGATTTATTTATACGAAGTCTCATAGATAAGTAGTTATACACAAAATGTGAAGCTGATGACTCTGACCCTAAACCAAGGACTATTTCCACTGTATCTGTTGATCCTGACATAAAAGGAAATCATCCCGACTCTTCCCATTTCTAAATGTCCCAGAAACTGTAGAACAGGGTCCCTTCTCACCCTAACTTCAATCTTTAGGAGAGGGCAAGCTCTAGCCCATTCCTGTTTCAGACAGTCAAGACTGAAGTCATTTTATTTTAGGCTACAGCTCCTTCCTTCCTTTATTCTTTTATATCAGAAGGTGGAAAGAGGAAGGAGAGAGACTGAACCATCTTTTTTCCTTCTCACCTTCTAGCCTGAGCTTTTTCTTCACTTACAATCAAGGATAACATATTCCAGCCCACAACTGTCTGAATAGAGACAATGTAGTATAATGAAAAACTCTGGATTCAAGAGTTAGAAGACCTAAGTTCCACACTATGGAAACTTGAGCAAGAAATTTCCCCTCTTTAATGCCTAGAGATGAGTTTCAGTGAGTACCCTCATCTTTCATCTAAGATCCCTTATAGTTTTAAGGAACTATCATTCTAGGTTTTCCTGACAGCTATCCCAGAGAACTGGAGGCAAGCATGTAAGCTGGTCAAGTTTGAGGTGATGAAGTAAATTATGAGACCAAGTCCTAAGTGTGGATCCAATTCTACCACTAATTCAGTGGGCACACTTGGATAATTAAATTATTGCTGACACTGTTCAATTTGATTAAAAAAAATTTTTTTTATTAAATAACTACTCCTACAAAGAAAGCACTGGGATCCAAAAACAAAAAGCCAATCACTTCTGATAAAGAATTTGCCTTCCACTCATAGTTTTATTTTCAAATAGAAAAATAGTTTGCCAAGTGGCATTTATTAGACATCTATTATGTCAAGTCAACAAGTATTTACTATGGGGCAGACACTGTGCTAAGAGCTTGGAATACAAGCACATAGTCCCTGTCTTTGAGGAGCTTACATTCTAATGGAGAAAGACAACTCATAAAAAAGAGCTAAAAGGAATCATGGAAACAGGGTATGATGAAAGTATTTGACTGGGATTAAAGTAGAGAAAGTCTTATAAATCAGCAGTACAAACCAAGAGGAATAAAGATATGGTTGACCTGGCCTTATACTTTAAAATGATAGTTCTTGAAAGAAATATCCAATTAGAAGTTGAAGGGATTGGAGTCATTCTTCCAATATGAAATCAGGAGTACAATGAATTTCCACAGTGAAGAGATTTCTATGGTTTGGTAGAGAAAGTCCAATGGAGATGAGTCAGGAGTGTAGCCTGGAAAAGAATAATAATTTGAGAAGGCAAAGAGTATAAGTTACCAACATCTTGACCTACTAGATATGAAAGTACTTTAGAAATTATAAGGTCTTTGTAAATAAAAAGCTTTAATAATTGAAAAAAAGAAATTATAAGGTCCTATTCAAAATTATTGTTAAAATTATATCACAATAATAGTTATTGTGACCCCAACTCAGAGTTTACAGGGAGCAAAATCAATTTCTCTATCTGTAAAGTGAAATAGGGGTCATGAGATAATTGTAAATATGGACAATATGGGAGAATGGTTAAGTGAAGTGTGCTATTACTGCAATGGAATACCAACATGCAATAAATAGTCCATAATCATGAGAAATACAAAGAAATCTAGGGAAACGTATGACAAAACACAAAGGGAAAAACAAACAAAAAAAAAAGGCTAGAAGAATTTAGTGTATCAACTACAATTATATGAAAAAAAGGAAATGAGAATAAAAGGAGAAAGAACTCTTATGGGAACTTAGAGAGGATGACTGGAATTGTGTTATAATACTCAACATGTTGCAATTAAGTAATTTAAATTTTCATAGTCCCTTAGCAACTCAAGTTACATTGATGGTCAGTGTAAAGTTCTTAATAAAACATTAAAATCAAATAAGGGAGTTGGATCAGATGACTTCAAATTCTCCTTCCGGCACTAAGGGTCAATAATTCCATGAAACTAAGTAGCTACAGTCCAAGAAATGGCCTGTATCTTCATTCTCAGTTTTATCCTCAGGTAATTTCTTTTCAAGAAGGACTATGTTTTCCTCAAAAGCAGCTAGGTGGTACTGTGGAGCAATTGCCAAGAGACTCTTTTTCCTGAGTTCAAATCCAGCCTCAGTTTACTAGCTATGAGGCCCTGTCTGCCTCAGTTTCCTCAACTGTAAAAAGAATTGGAAAAGGAAATGGTAAACCACTCCAGGGTCTTTGCCCAAATGAGATGAAGAAGAGTTGGACAAGACTGAATAACAACCAAAAAATTGACCTTGCACAGTAGATAGTTAATAAGTGTTTATTGATTGATTTTATCTGCCAAGTAAAAGAATTCAAAAGTAAACTGACCCTTCCTAAGTCAGTCTCCCTATATGTCCAGGGCTTACAGTCAAAAAAAAAAATTATGAAGAATCAGATTTGGAAAGGAATTCAGTGATTGATCATTTTTCAGAGATAAAGAAATTGTGATCCAGAAAAGAGAAAATGACTTTTCAAAGATCACACAGCTATCTAGGAGCCAAACTGGGAATAAAATGCAGGCTATCAATATCAATTTTCATTCTATTGTGAAAGTAAGAAAATAGCTATTACTAGAGATACCTAATTTATGAAATGTCACACCTTGCATTTTGTAACTTTTCCCATTTTCAAAGCTGTTTTACATGAAGTATTTCATTTGTTACTCACAACAACCCTTTAGAATAAAGTAGAGCAACTCTTATTATCATTGTTGTTTATATTTTACAACTGGAGAAAATGAAGCTCAAAAAAAGTTAATTGATTTGTTTAAGGTCGAAGTAACTAATTTACACCTGAGCTAGAACTTGAACTCACCTTCTCTGATTACTAGCATTCATTTTTACTATACCATACACCAGATCAATCAATACAATAAACACTTATTAAGTACATGTTGTGGGTAGCTAGGCAGGATAATGGACAGACTACCAGGACTGGCATCAGAAAGACTTAACTTCCTGAGTTCAAATCCTGCTTCAGACACTTTCTAACTGTCACTTTGCCTCAGTTTCCTCATTTGTTAAAGGAACTGAAGAAAGAAACGGCAAAGTCCTGTATCTGCCAAGAAAAATCCAAATGGAATTACAAAAAGTTAGACACAACTGAAACGATTCAAACATTCAAGCAATCCACATATGCTAGACAATAAAGATACAAAACCATTAACATCATTGCTGTCCTCAAGAAGCTTATGCTTTAGATGCAGAATACATGTATATATAAAAGTATATAGAAAATTAGGATAAGAAAAATCATCTTTCTTTGTATGAGGCATTCAACATGTTAGATGCTATACAAAGTAGCATTGCACTGCTCTCTGGATGATTTAATACTGGTTAAAAAGATACATAGAACCATGATGTTACAGAATGTTACAAGAGGGAAGGACCTTAGAAATCATCTCTTCTAACCTCTTTATTTTACAGGTCTATGATCCCGAATCCAGAAAAGAAATTGACTTGCCCCAAAGTAATGTTCACAGGATATACTGATGACTGAATCAAAGTATTAAAAATGTATGGCATCTAAGGGAGGGGGAAAAATTGAAACACAAGGTTTTGCAAGGGCTAATATGGCATATGTTTTGAAAAATACAAAGCTTTAATAAAAAATTTTTAAAATAAAATAAAATGTATGCCAGATGATTCCAGAGAACCAAGGAAAGATATCACTCACCTCAGGACAAAGAGGTGAAGGGTTAGATATACAAAAGAATACACACATGTTTGAACATAACAGATGTGAGAAATTGGGGGGGGAGGGCCTTAACTATTTACATTTGTCATTTTTTTCAATTGGGAGGACTGTAAGAGATAATAAGTAAATAAATAAATGAATACAGAAGAGATAAGTGAATGAATGGACAAATGAATTAATAATGAATAGATACGTAAATGAGTTAAGGAGCAATTAGTTGGCAAAAACCTGAATTCAAATCCATCCTCTAACACTTATAAGCTATGTGACCCTAAGCTAGTCACTTGATTTTGCTTCAGTTTCCTCACTGTTGTTGTTGGGAGGATCAAATGAGATAATAATTGTGACAATAAATGTGATAATATAGTAAGTACTATATGTTAATTATTATTATTGTGCAATATTAATTATTTTAATAACTGTTTATTGATTTATTCAAAGTCAAATAAGTTGGCAAAAAGTGAGAAGAGAGTAACAACTGCCATTTATAATGTTTTGCATACATTATCTCATTTTACCCATACAAGCCCCAAAAAGATTAAGAAATAGTTTCATGTAGTAATAATGACAATAATAATAGTTAATATTTATATAATGCTTAATATAAGAAGTAGGCAGGCTCTGGAATCTTAAAGAATCTCTGTTTTCTTATCTGTAACATCTCATCATAAGGATCAAATGAAATAATATATGCACAGAGCTTTATAGACATTTAACTGCTAAATAACTGTTATTAGTAAATGTAGTTTGAATGTTGTTTCTATTCTCATTTTTCAGATGAGGAAACTGAGGCTCAAAGAAATTAGGTAAATTTTAGAGGGATTTGAGTCCAGATTTATCTGACTCCAAGTTCCACATACCGGTCTCTGTTTCTTTCTGTCCCTATCTCTCTGTCTCCTCTGTCTTTCTGTCTTTCTCTGACTCTCTGTCTCTGTCTCTGTGTGTGTTTCTCTATCTCTGTCTATCTGTCTCTATGTTTCTGTGTCTCTCTCTGCCTTCCTTTCTGTCTAGATAGATAGATAGTATGTGTATATGTGTATATAACCATGTTGCCTCTTAACCATGATACAGTGGGAATGGATAAGGGAGCTCCTCTTCAAATACTATACTATTTATACCTATGCAAATCTGGGCAAGTCATTTAACTCTCTGGATCCCAGTTTCCTCATCTACAAAATGAAACTAGAAATGGATATGAAAGCCCCTTAAGTTTTCTGCTACCTGTAGAGTTATTATTCTGTGACCATTCTAAGCTCTCATTCCAAGGATTTTTTCAATAGACTTAGTTTCCCTCTCCATTATCAGCCATGGATAGGAATTCCACTGAGCAGAGATGATCATTTACTTCCTAACCCAGAAGGCCCCCAAATAAACAAGCAGAACTATGCAGAGCCCTCTTTCCCTACTGCATTTATCAGACAGTATCTGGGGTTTATTTCAGTTATATTTACCAGACAGCATCCTTTCATTTTTGAATATGAAAATCTTTTCACAGGGCATCAGAGGGCTCTAGAAATTGGGCAGGAAACATCCATTTCTCATTATTATTATTTCCAGCACTACATCATCTCAGATGGAGTACTTTCTGTCATTCAAAAGGAACCTCATCCCTTTCTAAAAAAGAACTAAATGTTGACTTTATTTTTCTTGGTCTCAATTCTATTCACCAAATCTCTTACTAAACTATCGACTGCCAAGAGCTCTCTATTGCTGTTGGTTAGTGATGGAAAGAGTCTAGAGTCTCCAGTTATTACCAGCAGAAAAAAGGAGGATCAAACTTCCCCTGTGGGATCTACTAGTGGGAGATGGCCTGATGCAAATCTCTAAAGAAGACAAAATTCATAGTCTAACTCATCTAACTCCTCTACTTTTTTCCCAGAGAGGTTAAGAGACTCTTCAAATATTGCACAGGAAAACATCAAAGAGCAATGTCTTTGACTCCAGATTGAAGAATGGTCATATCACATCACAAAGCAGAGCCCAGTGCTTTACAATTATTATCTTATTCAATCCTCTCAACACTGGAAGGGAGGTGCTTTTATTATCCTCATTTACAGATAAGGAAACTGAGATTAATTAACTTGCCCAGTTAGTAAGTGTCTGAGGATAGATTTGAACTCAAGTCTTCCTGATTCCAGGCCTATCCAATGAGCTACCAAACTAGCTACTCTAAGGACTAGCTGTTATTATTATCACTATTATTATTAACTTGCCCTACCTAAGGGCATTTATATTTTTTAAAAAGTGAGGAGAATAATAATATATACTCCAAAGAAATAATAATATCAGTTAACATTTATATAGAATTTACTATGTACTTTGTACTTTGGTGTCATTTCAACTTAAGTCTCATTATGGGATGAGACAAAGAAGGATTAAAGCCTAAAAAAAGATCATGAAATCTTCTACTTTGCCATTGTTCCCTTTAGATTTGATAAATCCTAGATTTATAAGGACATTATTTGCCAGCCAAGGAGGCAAAGACAAATTTCCCCAATGTGAGACTGCTCAGGGCAAGGCCTTAGGAATAGTCAAAATAGTAGGTTTTTGCCTACACTTGATGTGATTTGAGGAACAAGACTTCCAGAGCCTGAACTACCTCTTCCCTTCCTTCCCTGGTGGACAATTATTATTATGTTATTTGATCCTCACAACCACTCTGCAAAGATGAGTGCTATTATTCTCATCTTATAAATGAAGAAACTGAGGCAAACTGAGATTAAGTGCTGAAATGTTTAAAAAGTTGAAAGACAGTTTCTAGGTAATTTAATCATTTTATTAATAATGTTATTTATAAAAGAGGTCAGTAGCACTCAGAAATGCCAAAGAACCCCTCATGGAACTCACCCAATGCTTATATGTCCTTGGAAGGAAGTGTTCCTAAGGCTGGTAATAGACTCTGATTGGTTAACAAGTAATGAGAGAATGAATATTATAATGAGATGTGGGAACTCATTCTAATAAGGATCTTGGGAGTAAGTGACTTAAATCACTCAAGTCTTAGTCAAAGAGACTTATGAATTTCCATATCATCCGTCTGACAGAATAGAGAATCCTTTTTCCCAGACCTGTCTGAATAAATATAGTTCTCCCATTCAATTAAACTGAAATTTTCTTCTATGGTCTTTGATAGATCTTAGCCTGGCTAAGTCTTTGCCCAAGATTTCCCACAGTGGCTGATTTTCCAGATGAGGAAGTAGAAAAGGAGAGAAACTTTGGTCTTAATACAATAATTAGTTATTAATATAAAAAAGAAATAGTCATTTCTCTCAGTGTCCAGGATTATGCAGTTTATCGATAAATATTTATTAAGTGCCTAATATGTGCATAGCACTTGTTAAATGCTGAAAATAAAAATATAAAGAAAAACAAAGATAATCCCTGTCTTCAAGGAATTTACAATCTAATTGGCAGAAGACAATATGCAAAGGAAAGCTGATAAGTAGTGGGGAAGACAAGAAAATACTCAGCACCATGATGTAGTGGAGAGTTCCAAAGAAGTCAGAAGGCAGTGTCAATGGTAAAATATGGGAAGGGAGCTAGTAAGTGTCTGAATCACATTTGAATTCAGATCTTTCTGTCTCTAGAGCAGAAGCTCTCTCCACTCACTGCTTAGAAGCTCTAAATAGACATCAAATCCTAACAGTGAAATTAGGAGTAGAGGTACTTTGAGCTCTAGAAGTCTCATTCCTCAATCACATCAAGTGTAGGCAAACATCTACTCTGACTATTCCTAAGACATGCCTTGGTCTGAGCACAATTCACATTGGGGGAACTTGAAAGGGGAGCAAATAATGCTTAGCTGGAAAATAATGTCCTGATAGATTCAGGACTTGTCAAATCTTAAGTGAATCATGGCAAAGTAGAAAATTTCATGATCTTTTCTTAGGCTCCAATCCTTCTTTGTCTCATCCCATAATGAGACTTAAGTTGGATTTTCCTTCTATGATTTGAGAGAACACCATAGTCTTTTAGGGCCTAAAGGGCCATGCACAAGGGAAAATCTTTCTTTCTACCTCTTCTAATTCTTCTACATAATGAAAACTCTCAGAAGTATCTTCCTAAAGCATCACTTTGATGATATCCTTCCCCAGCTCAAAAATCTTTGCATCACGTACCGGGTAAAATCCATTCAGAGTCCTCTGACATTTTGACTCCAAATTTACTTTTCCAGCTTTATATTAGAATTTCTCTTCCTAAATACTCTATCCCCTTAAACTGAACTACTCGTTATTCTTCAATCTTGTCCAGACCTTTCCCACTTTTGTGAAATCCTTCATTTCTAAAATGTGAAGGCCCTGATGAATTCATCCTGGTGTCTGGGATTTATTTTATATGAATTCACAGAATTTCTTAGTGTTTCGGTTTTCTTGTTTATAGAATAAGGACAAATATCCTGGCTTAGTACTAAGAAAGCAATTGAAAGATAGAAGGGCTATCCTTGGAATCAGGAAGAACTCGATTCAAATCCTATAGCAGGTGACTAACTCTTGTTAAATCCTTTACCCACTCAGCCTCAGTTGCCTAATTTGTAAAATGGGCACAATGACAACACCTGTATCACAATGTTGTTATAAGAGTCAAATACAATAAATATGTGCCTTGGAAACACAGACTACTATTATCATTATGTTAGCTGTGTGATCTTGAGCAAGTCAGTTAACCTCTATAGGTTTTTGTTTTCCTAATCCATTTGATTTGCAACTGAAACCTTCCATATGTGTTGTTTAATGCATTAGCACTCAAGATCCTTGAGAATAGGGACTCCCACCTTTCCATTAGTATGCATTGGAGGTTTCCACATAGTAAGCGCTTAATAAATGCTTTATTCATCCATTCATCTGTAAAATGAGGGGGTGGGACTAGATGGCCTCTAAAGCCCCTTCAAACTCTAAATCATCATATGATCCAATGAGATAAATGGGAAAAGCTCCAAGAGAAGCATAAAACGCAATGCAAATTGAAGATTATTGCCTGTGAATCTGAAACTAAGCAGCAACATGATACGTGGGCCCTAATAGATGTGTAAGATAACATCATCATTTCATCAGGCACAAAACTCAAGTGAAAAAAAAAAGAATCACCCAAATATGCATTCACATAAACTCAACTACCTATTAAACATACAGAAAGATTAGTACATAGGGACAGCTTGGGAGGCAGATTTACTGTTTCAGTTAGAGCTTTCAGGTCCACAAGAAATCCAGGGAATGTCCCCAGCTCAGGCTTAGAATAATTTCTTCCTGCCCAAATAAGTCTTTTGATGGGGGAGAGGGGAGATTCTGGCTGTAAGGTTATGAGGGAGAGGCCAGGTTTAATGAATTCCATTAGAATGTGAGCTGTTTGAGGACAGAGAGTAGTTCTTGCTTTTCTTTATATCTATAGAACTTACCACACATCCTAAATTTAATTAATGTATCTTAACCGACTGACCGACAACTCACTGCTGCCTTAATTGGAAAACCCAGGCAATACTGATAAAATAAGAATTCAAGTCCTACCTCTGAGATATTCTGGCTGTAAGAACCTGGAGATGTTAATTTCTCCATGCCCCTAAGCAACTCTACTATAGAGTCTTTTAACCTAAAATTTCTTAAACTTGAATGGAGGGAGGGGGGAAGAGTTACATCTTTATTTTTACTCAATTCTAACTGAAATTTAAAATTTCTTTCAATTATTTGAAAACATTCTTCTGAGAAGAGTTCCATAAGTTTCACCAACCTGACAAAGGGATCTACCACACAATACACTTAAAATAAGAATTTCTCTAACTTTAAGATGCAAAGTAGGTGCCCATCTTCTTTAAAAAAAAAAAAAAAAAAAAAAAAGGTTTCTGTAAATCATTATTCTATAAGAAATGATCAGCAGGGTGATTTCAGAAAAGCCTGGAGAGACTTACATGAACTGATGAAAAGTAAAGTGAGTAAAACCAAGAGAACAAGCAAAATTATGTGATGATCAACTGTGATGGACTTGGCTCTTTTCAACATTGAAGTGATTCAGGCTAATGCCAATAGATTTGTGATGGATCCGCATCCATCCATCTGCGTCCAGAAAAAGGACCATGGGGACTGAATGTGGATCACTACATAGTGTTTTCACCTTTTTTGTTGTTTGCTTGCTTTTTTTCCTTTCTCATTTTTTTCCCTTTTTGATCTGATTTGTCTTATGCAGCATATAAATGTGAAAATGTGTTTAGAAGGATTGCACATGTTTAATCTATATTGGATTGTTTGACGTCTAGGGGAGGGAGGGAGGGAAGGGAGGAAGAAAAATTTAGAACACAAAGTTTTGCAAGGATGAATGTTGAAAATTATCTTTGCATGTATTTTGAAAATGAAAAATTATGGTTTAAAAAAAAAAACAAGAAAGAAAAAGGTTTCCTCGTTGTGAGTTCCCTGTATCAGTGAAATTATAGCTTCAGTTTAAAAAAATAAAAGTTTAAAAAGACTAGTCCACTGGCTAAATTTATATCAGCTGGAAGGAGAGTGACAGACTGAGCCTTATAACTCCATAAGAGTGATGGCCAACCTCCTTTAAGAAGAACCATTTGGCCCCACTTACTTGAGATAATCGTTGCTGCCTTGCACCCTGAGACCACAGCTGTCCCTATGGGGATGGATGACTTGGTGTTCAGTGATACCTTCTCAGAGTAGATATCTAAGATATATGAGTCCCTCTGTGAACCTGATAAGGTTTCCAAATAGCCCTTTTTGATAAATGTTAACAATGTGGTGTCATTAAATCATCTGGAGCATTCAAGACCAGGCTACGTTAAATGCTATAGATTGGAGCATTGTTGTCAGTTATAGGGCAGTGAGGTGGTTCAGTAGAGTACCAAAGTGAGTTAGGAGGATCTGAGTTCAAATCTAGCCTCAGAAACTTACTAGCTATGTGACCCTGAACAAGTCACTTAACTCTGTTTCCTCAGTTTCCTCACCTATAAAATGAGCTAGAGAAAAAGATGGCAAAACCAATTAAATCTCTTTGCCAAGAAAATCCCAGAGGGTCATGGAGAGTCAGACAACAACAACAATATCAGATATGGATATATTTGTCCCTATGCTGAAAAAGACAAGATCAACACCAGGAAACTGGAAGTCCTTATAGTTCCCTTCCCAACTCATTTTCTTTTCCCAGAGGTGATTATTTTTTTTTCTTTTAAAAATTAAGTACTAAAGGCAAAAATAAAAACAAAAATACCTTAAGCAAAGCTTATTGACTCTTTTAAGGAGCCGCCCTTCGGGGAACACAACCCTTCCGTGTAAAATTTTATTTGTCCTGAGGATGAAGGCTGCTCTTGAAAGCCCAAGTACAAGCCTTTTGGCAGGTATTGATTATCTTGCGTTATACATCTGCCCGGATGGGGAGAAACACAAGTGGTACCGAAGGGGCCGGCCACTACTGATAAAGAGACTAAATGCTCTTTCTGGACTATTCTCTCCACAGAACAGCTCTCCAGGAGGCCTAGGGGAACGTTTGTGGCCTGGAAAAGCATTTCAAATTTCATGGACAGCTGTGACGGTCCCTAATGTACAAACGGGGTTGCATATGGGGGTGGGGGCAGGGCAGGAAGCAAGATGGGTTAGAGATGGGGTGGTCCTCACCTGAGTCAGGAATGGAAGGCTGGAAGGCGGCCATGGAAATGGGGAGGAAGATGGTAGAATTATTCTACTAATTAAGGATATACTCGCCATTATTATAATTACTAATAATATCAATAATGGCAGGAGGAGCGGGAAGCTGCTTTTTTTTCCCTGGAACCTGAGCCGTGTGTTTGCCATTGTAACATGACATCAACACCCCAACAGACTTGTTTTCAAATGGCATTTTGTTAACCAGACAGGATGGGCTTCTGTTCACACGCCAATCTCTCTTTTTTTCCCGGGCCAACCTCAGGGGTGGCCCTGCAGCTTCCAAAATCTCATTACGCCAACCATCTCACTTCTTTTTTTTTTTTTTTTTTTTTTTTTTTTTGAGAATAAATTTCCACAGCAGCCAATTACAACCATTTGATGTGCATAATAATGAGGCTATGGAAATTGAAATTGACACCTCAGAGGATCGAGTGTTAAAAAAAAAAAAAAAAACTTCGGCGAATCGGGCATTTTCTTACAGTTTTCTATCATTTACAACAATTTGCGGTCGCCGGGGTCCTGAGCAGATTGTGCAAAGCCGGGGACGTGTGGGAGAGCGTCAGTGATTGGGGCTCGCGGAGAAAGCAAGGCTGCGGTCTCCTTCCTAAGCACAGATCAATTACACCTCAGACAAGTCAGTGTCACATGTGATTCACAATGTCAATTTCATGCTCGTGGTAACCATTTAAGAAAGAGCTGTGCAGGTTTTACATTTGATAAGAAATCAGCAGTGTTTGTGTTTGTAAAAGGGCCGATCACAGAGTGTGACAGTTCCGAGAGATTGCCGCCGAGCATCGACTGCCCGTCTGGAGTCTGTCAGGGACCCATAAGTATTTATTTCAAATGTTTTTTTTTTTTTTTTTCTCCTCCTTTCCCCTTAAACCAGGATGTGAAAATAAACTGTCAGTCTCTATTTACAGCTGTACAAGCAGGAAATACAAAAGATTTTAGGTTAAATTGTCAGTTAACAGAATTCAAAATAGAAAAAAGAAATCGACCTTGCTGGCTTATTGCACATTTTGATAGAGAAAAATCATTTCTGCGTTTGGAGAAGGGGAAGGAGGCTGTGTCTGAGTGAATAAGAGAGGGAGAATATTTAGGGATTTGAGGCATTTATCATCCTGGCCCTATAGGCCCTTAGTGTGTTACATAGAATTAGGGGACTACTATGGATAATTAGATCTTAGGTGTGGAGCAAATAGAGCTTGTATCTTAGTCTTTACCTCTCTTCATGCTAATTTATCATTTTTAGCCCCATTAGGAGCCCGGGCACCGTTAGTCCAAAGTAAAAAGGAAATCTTTCTGAATAGCCCTATTTGATAAATGCTAACAATGGGGAGTCATTAAGTCATTTGGGACATTGGGTATGACTCAAGCAGGATCTGGCTAATCTCTTCTTCATTCTGTTGTGTTAAGTGACTTGGAGGAATCTGTCTTTGGTCTGAAAATTAGCAGACCCAGAAAATTCAGGCATATGTATGTGTATATACATGCTTCTTTAGGTGCATACATTTTTACAATGCGTGCTTGCAAGTACACATGGACAGATATCTTTTATATCTATGTATGGCAGGTAGGTGGCAGCAGATAGAGCACCAGGTTGGAAGTCGGGAAGATCTGAATTCAAATCTGACTTCAGACACTTATTAGATCCTGGGCAAGTCACTTCAGCGTTTGCGTCAGCTTCCTCATCTGTAAAATGAGTGGAGAAGGAAATGGCAAACCACTCTATCATCTTTGTCAAGAAAACCCCAAATGGGGTCAAGAAGAATTGGATAGGATTGAAATGAGTGAAAAACTAATTGTATGATCTCCACTGAGTTCATTAACTTCTCCTAATCAAGGGTATACTCACGGTTATTATACTTACTAATAACATCAATAATGGCAGGAAGAGTGGGAAGCGCTTCAATTCATAACAACCAATATGAAATAATCTTTACCTTTTTTCATGCTAATTTATCTTTTTTTTTTTTTTAGTCCCAGTAGGAACCTAGACACCGATAGTCCAAAAGAAAAAGAAAGATTTTCCAAATAGCCCTATTTGATAAATGTTAACAAAGTGAAGTCATTAGATTATCTGAGGTATTGGGTATGACTCAGGCAGACTCATTCTATTGCATTAAGTAGCTTGGGTGACCTATGATCTGGTGATGTAAGCATTATTATCCCCATTTTATAGATGACAAAACTAAGCCTCAGAGGAACTTGTCTAAGACCACACAGCTAGCTCGGATTAGCACTAACAATCAGACCCAACTCTCCTGATTGAGCCCAGCATTCTTCCCATTACACCACATGCCTCAAATCCCCACAGGAAAAGTGGCCCTGCTCTGATTATTACATTCAATGCTCAAACCTTCACTATTTTAAACTTGGGTCTGAAGAGATAAGCCAAACTTTGCCTGGTTTTATAAGAAATCTTTCTTTGGCCCAGAGTAGCTTCTATCTAAGCCCTGTAACTGCCTTGGCATGGGGACAGGAAGGTAGGAAGGCTCCCCACTGGCATTTCTAAGGAAACCGTAGAACAAACAATCTGGGCTTTTCAGGCTTTCCAGAGTGAGTCTGCTCCTTGGCTAGAGATGTAGGCAGGGTGCTGTGGATAAGAAAGGAAGGAGGGGGGAAAAGGATCAAGTTAAAGAATCAAAATGCAGAGTGCCTGAGTTGGAAGATATTTAGTTCAACTTGTTCAGTTTACAGAAGAGAAAGGTGAGTCCAGAGATAGGTTGGGATATAAAAAAGATTACAAACAAATATAATTACAGCATGCTGGCCTTGGCAATGCTTGGCTCTACTGTGTTTCAGAAACAAAGCTGAAAACCAAGAATTCACTACCACTCTAGGAAATAGGCTTGGTTTTGGAGAGGCGGAGGTTTGCTCCTTACCCTCCATGTGACCTTGGGCAAATGCCTTCATCTCTCCAGGACTCAGTTTCCTCAAGAGAGAGAGACAGACAGACAGAGACAAAGAGACAGAGACAGAGATTCAAAGAAAGAGAAAAAGACAGAGGGATAGAAACAGAGACACAGAATCATAAAGATAAAAAGAAACACACAGAGAAAGAGACAGAGAGAGACAGAAGCAGAGACACAGAGAAAGAGAGACGCAAACACATACAGAGAGAAAGAGACATAGAGAGAAACAGAAACACAGAGAGAAACAGAGACACAGAGAGAAACATGGAGATAGAGAGATAGACAGAGAAAGAGAGAGAGACAGACACAGACATGGAGAGACAGAGACAGAGAGATAGAAACAGAAAGGTGAGAAAGAGAAACATACACACAGAGACAGAGACAGAAAGAGTTGAACAGGATGAGTAGTTCAGAATCATTTTTTAAATATTAGGATTACTTAATAGCAAAAAATGCACAAATCCTACGATATATAATTGGTACTCAATGATTGAGAAAAATGTGATAACAAAAAGTTACTGTGAATTCAGTAGCACTTAATACATTTATGTTTTCTTAATCATGACAACATCAACACACATTTTAAAAATAGTAATACATATGAGTGAGATATATCATTTATTCAGGGTATCAGATGTATATTTGCTTATTTATTTTCCTGAAACAATGCATATTTTGCTGGAACTAAATAAAACCAAAATGACAATGCTTTGTGTGCACATGGTTTGGAAGACTCTGCAAATCACTCAGCACAGGTTGGGAACAAAGATATCTCTAAAAGCTTTTCTGGCTTTAATCCCCACAGACTTATACCATGAACCTTAGGACCCTGAGTTCCCCAGTACCAGCAAGGGCTTTGTTGGCACATGGAAGCTGAGACAACTCTTCCTTTTACAAAACAGATAAGCTCAACCCTCTGCCACCATAGAATTAGAGTTGCCCAGTGTGGCTGAAAGAGCTGGGGATGTTTGTTGTTATCATACAATCATTTTTCAGTTATATCCGATTCTTCATGATCCCATTTGAGGTTTTCTTGGCAAAGATACTGGAGTGGTTTGCCATTTTCTTCTCCAGCTAATGGTTTGGGGGTCTGTTGTTGTTGTTATTGTTTAAACAGATGTAGAAACTGGGTCAAATGACTTGCTCAGGGCCACATAGTAAGTATCTGAGTCTAGATTAGAATTCAGGAAGATAAGTTTTCCTGACTCCAGTTTTGATGCTATATCTATTGGATCACCTAGCTGCCTTTGGGGATGCTTACCATGAAAAAATGAAACATGGGGGGGGGGGGGAATAAGAGCTCTCTTCAAGTATTGAAAGAATTATCGTACAATGCAATGATTCAATCGCATTCAAGGCAATTTTGTGTGAGGCAATTGGGGTTCAGTGACTTGCCTGGGGCCGCACAACTAATAAATGCTACATGTCTGAGGGCAATTTTGAACTCAGGCCCTCCTGAGTTCAGGGCCAATGCTCTCTTTACTGTATCATCTACCTTCCCCCAAAAGACAATTCCAATAGACTTGGATTAGAAAATGCCAATCACATCTAGAGAAAAAACTATGGAAATTGAATATGGATAGAAACATAGTATTTTCACTTTTTTGTTTTTTTTCCTTTTGGTCTGATTTTTTCTTGCACAATATAGCAGTGTTTAAATATGTGTAAAAGGATTGCACATATTTAGCCTATATCAGATTGCTTGCTGTCTTGCGAAGGGGGGGGAAGCAATGGATGGAGGGAGAAAAATTTATACCACCAAGTTTTACCAAATATATGTTGAAAATTACCTTCATATGTATTTGGAAAAATAAAATGCTATTGAAAAAATAAAGAATTGCTATAAAAAAGGAGGAATCAGACTTAGTACACTTGACCCTAGAAAGGAGAACTTGGAGGAACATGTTAAAGTTACAGAAGACAATTTTGATTCAATATAAGAAAAATAAAACAATGCACAGCTTTATCTGTACAAAAATTGGATGGATTGTCTCAAGAGGGAGTGAGTTTCTCATCCCTAGAGATCTTAAGCAGAGACTAGATGATGACTTTGTCAAAGATGTTATAGGAAGTGTTCCTGTTCTACTATAAGTCAGACTAGGTGACTTCTGAGGCCCTTCTGAGGACATGAGAGTGTAACTTAGAAAGAACTCTGGGCTCAAGTATGATCCCATGAAGCTGAGGTTACAAGGTTCAATCCTTCCATGGCCTGAGTCTTGGACAAAGAAAAAAAAAGTTCTCCTCTAAACTGCTCTATCTCTAATGCTTGGTAGCTACTTCATAATTACATGCTGGTCATAAGTGGAACCAGGTAAAAAAGCATGGAAAACTCATCACAATCCATCACACTACTGGGAAAACAGCTCAAAGCAGCTGCCCTACTGCTTGGGGGTCAGTAGAATCTCTGTATATGCTGGGAAGCACATAAAATGAATGGCTAGAAAGCACTAGAAAATTAATGATTCCGTCATAGTGCCTCTTATAAAGGATCCCAACAATTTCTTAGATTCACTCACATATACATGTCTTTTTCATTAGTGTATAGGTTTTGAAATTCTAATTGTTGTTTAGTCATTTTTTGACTGTGTCTGACCCTTCACGATCCCATTTGGGATTTTCTTGGCAAAGATTTGCCAAGTGATTTGCCATTTCCTTCTCCAGCTTATTTTACTGATGAGGAAACTGAGGCAAACAGGCTAAAGAGACTTGCTCAAGATCCCATAGCTAAATAAGTGTCTGAAACCAGAAGTGAACTCAGGAAAATGACTTTTCCTAATTCTAGGCCCAGTAGTCCCTCCACTAGACTCAAATTGTTTCTATCTTTATTTCTTGATCTTATTTCCTCCCTTAAATTTCTATTTCCCCTCCCCTCCTTTTCTTTTCCTCGCCAACATTCCTTACTCCCTTCCCAGGGCAGGAGGTCATAAAACCATAGATCAAGAGCTGCAAAGTATGTTAGGTCATCAAGTCTAATTCTCATTTTACAAATGAGGAAACTGAGGCACAGAGAAGTTGCTCAAAGTCAAACATAAGGATTATTTATCACTTGCACACAGTCTTTTATCTCCACTGAGAACATGTGTCTATTATTTCTGAACAATAAGCTAAGAATCTGTTCCCCTGAAAATAGGATGACTGGCTCTCAGACAGAAATATGATATCCTTGTTTGATAACACATCACCACCACTATCATCATATCATTACTTTTCACATGATATAGTATATCAGAGGATACAAAGCACTTTACATACATTTTGTTTTGTGATCTTCTCAACAGCTTCTCTGTACAGCAGTAGAGAGATCATCATTCTACAGTTATTTCAGGTCTAGACTCTTCCCAAACTATCTAAAGAGTTGTTAAAAATTCATTTTCCTTAAAAGAATGCACATATAATAATTATAGCTAGTATTTACTTAGCACATTGAGATTTGCAAAGTGCTTGACCAATATTATTTCATTTAATTCTCACAACAATCCTGGGAGGTAGATGCTATTATTATTATTTTTATCTTATAGATGGGGAAACTGAGGTATAGAGCGATTACTTGACTTGTTCAAGTCACATAACTGGTAAGTGCTGAGGTAGGATTTGAACTCAGGATTTCCTGACTTCAAATCCAACATTGTACCTACTGCAATAGTAAAGCTATCTGTATATAAGGACTAAATGATTCTGCCTAGAAGGGGTGAAATGAGAGCCAGTTAATAGATAATAGTTATAGGGAGGTGTCACAATCCCAAATCGCAATTGAAATCAGAAATTTTTCAATTAAAAAAAAACTTATTAATAACCACTATGTCAGGTGCTGAACACAGGTACTGACGAGAGGAGCTAGATTTGTGGTTTCACTGGTATAACAATAGTCATAAGAGATAGCATTTTTATGATACAGCTCTGAACCTGTGACTTCATCAAAGTAAGAAACTCCCAGTGAGAAAAGCCTTTTCCCAGTGAAGATTAGCAACAATTTTGCCTCTTATTATCTCAAAGCAGGGGTTTTTAATCTGGGGCCCAAAATTTTGGATAGAAAATGCCATCTACATCCAAGAAAAAGAACGATGGAGATTGAATGTAAAATCAACACATGCCATGTTTGCTTCCATTTTCTGGGGATTTTGTTGTGATTTTTCTCTCTCAACATGATTTATTAAGAAATGTGTATTTAAAAAGTTAATATACATGTATAACCAGAAAAAAATAAAACATTGACTCCCAAGGATCTCCATTAGATTTCAAAGAACCTGTGGACTTGGATGGTTAAGAAAAATTATATCTTTATTTCAATATGATCAATTTCCTTTGTAATCCTATATGATATGTTTTATACATTTAAAAACATCATTCTAACAAATAGTCTTTCAAAATAATTCTATGTATTTTATTTTATTTATTTAAAATTACTCTTCTGGGGAGTCCAGAAACTTCACCAGCCAGCCAAAGGTATCCATGACACACACAAAAGGGTTAAGAAACTTTACAATGCTAATGTGGCATTGGGTGGTTAAAGGACTTGTGCAGGATCACCTAGTCAGTATGATTCAAAAACTGCACATGAATGAACTCAGGTCTTTCTGACTGACTCTATATCTGCTATACTCCACAGTTGGTATTTTATCCCTAAAACTGAGACTAAGAGATATTTTATCCCAGAAAACTGAGGCTAAAAGATATTAAGCTCAAGATCTCTTTTTTAAAATGGCATTTTATTTTTTACACATACACAAAAAGATAGTTTTCAACATTCATCTTTGCAAAACCTTGTGCTCCAGATTTTTCTCCCTTTCCTCCTCACTCCCCTCTCCCTAAGACAGCAAGCAATCTGACATAGGTTAAATGTGTATAATTCTCCTAAATGTATTTCTGTATTCATCATGCTGAGCAAAAAAACAAAAAAAAACACACAAAAAACAAAAACAGATCAAAAGGGAAAAAAATATAAGAAAGGGGGAAAAAAAGCAAACAAACAACAAAACCAAAAAAAAAGTTAAAATACTATCAAGACCTTTTTTTTAATGAGAAACCCAAGTCTTTTCAAAGTCCCATGTACTTCCCACTATACCACACTGCCTTTCATTCATCTTTGTGTCCCCAGAGTGCCTGGTCAGAAAAAAATTTATTGGTTGAATGAATAAATGAGGTCCGTGGTGTCAAGGAAGTAACAACGTTGCAAGGAAAATGCAGACCACAAGCCACCCACTAATATTTCCAATGTAGCCTTGGGAGCCAGCCTAAAACCTCACCTTCCTACATCCACCTCCAAGCACACAATCAGAGTGGCCAAGTAGAGGAGGAAAATTCTCCCCAGTCTTTCCTAGCTAAGTCCCATTTCCTGTCACTGGAGCCAGGAGACAGGAAGAGAAATAACCAATGCTGCCATCCAAAGATCACAACCCAATGCAATGGAATAATCACTGAACATGGAGTCAAAAGAACTAAGCTCATGTCTGCTCCTGCTATTATATTTCCCGAGTGACTTTGGGAAATTGACTACAGTCGTTCTGTTTTGGTTTTTTTAGAGCCAAGCAGCATGAAATGACTTGGCCAAGATCATACAACTAGTAAGTTTCTGAGGTTAGATCTGAATTCAGGTCCTCCTGATTCCAAAGTTGGTGTTCTATCCACTGTCACCCAGCTGCCCCTTCTATGCCTTTCCAAGCCTCAGTTTCCTGCTATGTAAATGAGGTGGTTGGAGTAGATGCTCTCCGAGGTTCTTTCTACCTCTGAATTATATTGCCTAACAGAATATCCTATACATAATCAATGCAGGATCGTCACAGGGGAGGTAAGAGCTGGAAAGAATCAGAATAAAAGTCTCATGTAAAAGATAGCTCTTAGCCTGAGCTTTGAAGGAAGCTATGGATTCTTAAGACAGAGATAAGGAGGGAGATGTCCCAGACCTACACAAAGTCATGGAGATTGGAGATGGAATATTACTGACAAGAAACAGCACATAGACCAGTTTGGCTGGAATATAAATTATGTGAAAAAAAGTCAATCGGGGGCAGCTAGATGTTGAAGTTAATTAATTAATTAACCCTAATTGCCTCACCAAAAAAAAAAAAAGGAGAAAGAGAGAGAGAATTAGTTGCATATCTGGAAATCTGAAATGTCAAGCTAAAGCTACATTATGAAAGGGGAAAGGGAATAAGTATTTATCAAGCACCTACCATGTGGCCAGGTCCTAGGGTAAGAAAGAACTTTACAAATATTATCACATTTGATCCTCACAACTCTGTGACAGAAATGCTATTAATATCCCCATTCTGCAGTTGAGCAAACTGAGACAAGCAGAAATTTAAGTAGTTTTACTGAGGAGGTCACACAGCTAGGAAATGCTAAAGCTGGATCTGAATTTTGTCCAACCCTCTCAACCAATACAGGGGTCTCCTCCAAAACCTCCATAATGGGCAGTCATCAAGCCTCTGCTTGAACATTTCCAATGATAATAGGCTCACTACCTCCAAGAGCAGCCCATCTTTATTATTGTACAGTTCCAGTTACTACAAAAATCTTTCTTATATTGAGTCAAAATCTATCTCCTTGAAATTTCTATTCGTCGTTCTCAGTTCTACAATAGGACTATTACACAGAAGCCCACAGCTCAAAAACCAGTTTATTCCTGCCATACACAAATAGCTAGAATGTACAGTGATGATTAGATGGGAAGGTTGGGGCAAGACAATTCTAAATAGGATGACCTGATTCAACAGTTTTAACAGACTTGGCCAGTCAATTCAGTTAAATGACCAGTTTGACAGATTCTCCTTTCCCTCCTCTCTTCCTCTCCTTGTCAACTGAATTGATGCTCTATTTGGTTAAATTGACAGAATCAACCCATTCTTTTGCTAGCATAAAGACATTCCCAGAGCACTGGGGGTAGGGATGAGAGAGAGGTGGGGAGACACAGTAGGAATATGCTAATAATGCTGAAGGGAGAGTGATGGCCCAGGGAGCAGCATAGTAATCTGTAAATAAAGCTCATTTCAGATAGCTGGGCACCCAATTCTATTTAGGTGGAAAGCTTTCAGGGACTGGTCCTGGGAAACTCTTCCTCTTCTATACCCACAGAAAGACATTCTGGCTGCAGTGGTTAGAAAGCTGCTTATTAGAAGAGGAGATCAGCTAATGGGAGAATGACAGAATGATTGGGCATGGAAAGCTGTTTGGCTACTCAGATCTCAATTTACCAAATTAAGTGTCTAACTGAGATTTTCAGCTCTCCCTCTCTCCCTCTCCCTCTCCCTCTCCTCTCTTCTCCTCTCCTCTCCTCTCCTTTCTTCTCCTTTCCTCTTTTCTCTCATCTATCTCCCTGTCTCTTCTCTCTATGTCTTTGTCTGTCTCTGTCTCTCCTGTCTCTCTTTCTCACTATCTTTTTCTCCCTGTCTCTGTCCATCTCTGTCTGTCTGTCTGTGTCTGTCTCTCTGTCTCTCCTCTCTCCCCCCTCTCTGTTTCTGTCTCTTTGTCTATCGGTTTATCTCTATCTATGTCTGTCTCTCCTTGCTCTTTGTCTGTCTCTCTGTTTCTGTCTCTTTCTCTCTCTGTCTCTGTCTCTATATCTTTGCCTCTTTCCTTTCTCTCCTCTCCTCTCTTTTTTCTCTTCTTTCTCCCCTTTCCCTTCTCTGTTCTCCTTCCTTTCTTTTTTTGCCTCCTCCTGTCTTTTCTCTCCTCTCTTTCTCTCCATCTCCTCTTCTCCCCCCTTCCTTCTTCTCCCCTTTCTCTTTTTTCAGGAAGCTCTTCAGCTCTGTCAGCTCAATGATTACCCTTTGCTAAGGTTTGGCTCTTGGTCATATTGTCCCCTGAGGAATGGAGAGCAGGATATCTGGAGTGGCTGAGGGAGGAAGGGACTTATTAATAAATAATAACAATGTCTTGTCTGTACACAGAGCATAGAGTTTCAGGGGAAACACTATCCTCTCTTCACTTGGCAGCTAAGAAGAACCAATATCTCCCCACATAAGACTACAGAAAACAGGGGGTCACTCTGCCTTTCTTCTCTTAATGTATTCCCACCCTTGCTCAACTTGGAAATTCCAGGGACTGACATTTTCTTTTAGTCTGATGAAATTTTTCACCTGCCGAAGACAGGGGATTAGACCAGATGAACTCTTAAGGTTGATTCAAATCTAATGGAGGTTAACATCCTGTGATTTCTCCCCTCCTCCTGCTGAGTTTTCTCTTACTGTATATTCCAACATGGATGGGTACTTTCAGGTTTACCCCAGTCTCTAACCTATTACATCTAGCTTCTCTAATAAGCAAATTATTGATATTGAGAAGCATCTAAAATATGCAAGAGGTTTTTGTCATATCAAGACAGAATAAAATCACCAGGAATCTTTCACTTGAGAAAACCAAGGTTGGAAGCAAACAGGATAAGATCTGAGGCTGAGAATTCTTGAATGGTAATAGCAGAGAGCCTGGACCTTCACCAAGTCTTAGTACACCAGAACAAAAGCTCTTTCCATCCTGCTTAAAGCATAAAAGAAAAATATTTGGAGGAACAGTAATAATCACACTATAGAGGCATCAAGGTATAGCAGATAGAGAACCATCCTCAAGGTCAGGAAAACCTGGATTCAAATTCTGACTAACACTGAATATGTCATTTCCCTTCTATCATGCATCTCTCTATGATTTTAAATTTTAATAAAACTTCTGACCTGCTTTGACAGAGGGTATTTTCTCAGTAAGAATTTCCAATGAAATAACATATCTAAACAAAAGAAATCACAATAATCCCTTATATTTATTACAGTGTTTTAATTTATAGAAAGCTTTTTCTTCATAAACTATAAACTCTCACTATAATCCTCTCACTATCCACTTTCACTTAATCCTCTTAATAAACATTCCCAAGAGGCAGAGTACATTTATCCCCATTTTATTGATAATTGAGGCTGGAAAAAAGAAGTGCTCAGGAAAGCAAATTCATGATGCAGTCTTAAATTTGAAGCCTGAAGAGACCTGAGTTCAAATTTCACCTCTGACACAAACCATCACAAATCACCCTTCTGCACCTCAGCTTATTTATGTGCAAAAAGAGTATGCACCAGGAGGCACTGGCCCTGAAGTCAGGAAGACCTGAGTTCAAATTGAGTTTCAGACACTTAACACTTCCTAGCTGTGTGACCCTGGGCAAGTCACTTAAACCCAATTGCCTCAGGAGGAAAAAAGTTGCCTGTTAGCAACTACCTCATGGATTTGTCTAAAAGATTAATAACAGGGGCAGTTAAGTAGTACTAGATAGAGCTCCAGCTCTAGAGCCAGGAGGACCTGAGTTCATATCCAGCCTCAGGCACTAAATACCTGCTAATTATGTGATCCTAGGCAAGTCACTTACCCCATTTACCTAAAAAAAAAAAAAAAAAAAAAAGGGAGGGGGGGTTAGGGGCAACTAGGTGGTTCAGTGCATAGATCACCAGTCCTGAAGTCAGGAGGACCTGAGTTCAAATTTGGCCTCAGACACTTAACACTCCCTAGTTGTGTGACCTGGGCAAGTCACTTAACCCCAATTGCTTCAGCAAAAATAAAAAAAATTAAAATAAAAAAAAAAATAAAAAGAAGGGCGTTTACTCACCTAGGCACCCATTTTTGCAAGGATGTAAAATAAATCTTTCTTGCATTCAAAAAGAGGGGAGACAAGATGGCAAAGTGGATAGAGCACCAGCCCCGTAGTCAGGAGGACTGAGTTCAAATCCAGCCTCAGACACTTAACTTTTATTGCTGTGTGATCATGGGCAAGTCACAACCCCAAATGTTTCACCAAAAAAAAAAAAAAAAAAAAAAAAAAAGGAATAAAAGTAGCTAACATTGGAGTGACTTTAAATTGGAAAACCTTTAAGGTTTTCCAAGGCACTTTTTAAAATATCAAATCATTTGATCTTCACAACAACCTGGGAAGGTAGGTACTATTATTATTCTTATTTTACAGATGAGGAAACTGAGGCAGGTAGAGGTTAAGTAACTTGCATGGAATCAGCCAATTAATAAGTATCTAATCCCAGAGTTGAACCCATGTCTTGATGACTGCAGTCACAGCACCCTATACAGTGTGCCATCTACCTGACCTTAGAGAGCAATGGGTCAATCTTAAAGTGGCAGCTCTTATTTTATTAAGTAATTTTTCCAAGGTCATTCTGCCAGCAAGTGGTGAAACCAAGACCTGAACCCAGGGTCATCCAAATCTATCACACTGCCTAAAATAACTATTTCAGCATGGGGTAGTAAACTTAGGAAACTCGGCACTCCCAAGAGGTGGTACAGACTGAAAATATAATTAGCTTCAAAACAGATTTAGCTCACTTCACAGATCACGAAGCCGTAATGGGTTACTAAGGGAAACTAGGTTGTTTGGGGAGATGCCTCTAACCTTTGATAATCTATGTCAGAGAGAACAAGCCATCCCAACCTCCCACAAAACATCCCTCGGTGCCCTATCAGGTACAAAATCCTGGGCTGGAGGGATTAGGAGGCTCAGCCATGATGACCATCATCTCCCTTCAAATCCCTTCAATCCTGCTAGGATTGTGTGATACATGGGTTTGTCTTTGTCTGCTGTCAGCAGGATGTAATATTCTGTTTTTGAGGTGGTGGGAACTGTCTGTCCTTTTGTATTTGGCCAGAGAACTTGTGCAAACAGGAGAATTCCTGATTGACTGGAAGGATGCTGGGGATTGTAGAACAAACCAATGAGCTCAATTCTGAGCACCCACATGGGTAAATTCCGAATTAGAAGAGGCTTTCTGGAGGGAAGACCCCACTCTCTTGAGGGAACACAAGAAACCAGGTATCATAAGCTTAAAGACAATCATGAGCTAATCTAAGTCCAAGGAGCCTCACAATGGTTTAGAAAGCTTGGGTACATCTTGGGGAGAGGAAAGGGGAGGCAGAGAGGGATAGAATTTGGAACCTAAAACTTTTTTAATGGTTAAAATGATTTTTACATGTAATTGGGGAGAAAAATAAAATATTATTTAAGAAAGAAAGCTTAGTACCATTTAACAAACTGAGACTATATAATTATCTTACAGGTACAAAACTTTACCTATATTTTACATGGCTCCAGTCATTCCCACTGATTAACCAAGAGCCACCCAAAGGTCAAGTAAGCTAGTCTGACTGAAACAAATAAAGCCCTTCTGAGGGAAAGACAGGAGACAACATGTGCCTGATCCTCAAATCGTGATAGTGACAGCCCAGGGGCCCTGAACCCTAAGAGTCTTGAGAGTAGCAATGCTTCCAGTGAGTGCCTTCTGCCAGCATCTTTTGAAGCAATTTCTGTGGAGGTGCAGTCTGGCAATTACATCTGCAGGTTCTTTGCTATTGTACCTAAGGACTATCTAACTTGCAGCTGAAACTTTCCATAAGTATTTTCTTCCCCATTAGATGTCCATCAATTGGGGAATAGATGAATAAGTTATGGTACATGAAAGTAATGGAATATTATTATTCTATAAAAAATGATGAACAAGTTGGTTTTAAAAAAGGACTGGAAAGATTTACACAAGCTTATGCTGAATGAAACAAGTAGAATCAGGATTATATTGTGCACAATAACAGCAAAAATGTGCGATGGTCAAATATGGAAGACTTGGTTCTTCTTAGCAGTTCAGTGATCTAAGGTAATCCCAATAAACTTTGGATAAAAAATGCCATCTGCATCCAGAGAGAGAACTATGCTGAATGAATGTAAATCAACACATGCAGTGTTCACTTTTTTTCTGTTTTTTTTTTCCTCTCATGGTTTTTCCCTTTTCTTCTAATTTTTCTCTCCCAACATGATTCATATAGAAATGTGTATTTTTAAAATTAATGTGCATATATAATTATAAAAAGAAAACAATAATAAAAAATGGGGGAAAAAGAATGTAAGCTCATTGAGGGCAGAGATTGTGATGTTTTTTCCATTAGAATCCCTAGTGCTTAGCACAATGCCTTGAACAAGTTTAAATACTTAATAAATATTTTATTCATTCATTCATGTATTTCTTATGATCTTTCATTAGTTTAATATATCTGGTTTCATATATTTTCTCTTCCCTTACAAAGATATTCTTAAATTCTATGACTTGGAATGTATAGAGACAAAGAATAGAAGAGAAAGAAGTAGATACCAGAACTGGACATCCAGTTGTGGTTAAGAAAAAAAAAAAGACATAAGGAAAGGAATGAGTAATTGAATGGACCGTACTGATATCTGAGCCCAGAGAGTCAAACAGGCTTAGGGGCCAGGAAAGCCTTAGAAGCTTGTTGCCTCTAGTTGGGATTCAGTGATCAGTGAAGTTTAGCCCTGGAACCTAGGACAGGGTCCTCTGAACCAATTCCCAGGAAAAACTAATATAGTAACTCCGGAAACTGACCTAGATCAGCCAGACCTAAGGCCTGGGGCTGAATATATTCCATATTGGTCATTCTTATCAAATCTGCACACCTGGTACTGACTGGTGGGGGCCTGGAGTGGGAAGAGACTGATATTATTTCTCATCAGCTGGTACAGTGGCCTTTTGGGGACCACTGCTTTAAGGAAAAAAAAACTTAAATCTGATCTCTAGGTCTATTTTAAATGGATATTTACTGCGATGACCTAAGAAGGGGGGAACTTTTTATTTCTTTCACTGCCATCCTGGGTTGGTCAGAGGATGAATTTGTACACCAATCAGTTGATTTTCATTTTCACTGTGACGTTTGTGAAGTGAATAAGATATTGCTTAAATGATGCTAATGAGCTCAAAAGATAAAAGAGACCAAGAGAGTCAACTAAAAGAATTAATACTTCCTAGAGCCAAGGAGAAGGAAAAGACTGAGATCATGAGTATTCAAGGAGAAAAGGAAGAAAGACCTAGCAAATGCTGATCATAAAGCTAGAAATAAAGTAACTGTATGAAATAATCATAGAATCTCAGAACAAAATTAAAAAATTACAAAGTCCCTTACAAGCCAAGTCACCTAATTCAGGAATACCTTCTAAAACATCTTCGGCAATCATTGAGCCTCTTCTTGAACACTTCCAATAATGAGGAGTTCGCTACTTCTGAAGGCAATCATTCTATTAGTGAATGGCTATAGTAGCTATAAAGTTCTTTCTTACACTGAGCCAAAATCCTCTTCCCTAATCTTATGAATGTAGAAAATGAGACATAGAGAAGTTAGTTGATGTGCCCAAAATCACAGAAGTAATAAGCACAGCTGAGATTTGAACCTGAGTTCTTGTAGCACTAAAGTCACTTCTCATTCCACCATACTGTACTGTTTCCTGAATAATAGGAGACTGGGAACAAGAAATGGAGAGCGAGAAGGAAAACATGGATTCAAGCGATCTGTAGTTGCAAGAGGATTTAGGGATCATTTTATTCAACTTTTTTCAATTTGCCGATTAGGAAAGTGAGGTCCAGACTTGGTGACCTACCAGAAGATATACAGGTGATAAGTAAGAGGATAAGGATCCAAACAAAGTGCCCAATTTAAGTGTTAGAACTCTATCCACTACAGGATTCCAAGACAGTCAACTTTTGAGTCCCATCAAAGTCTAAGAGAAACATAAAAGTCAGAATCCAGTCCTGGAAGGAATGTCTCCTCTTTTCCCAAAATTCACAATGATAAAAGATGGGACTTAGAGTCAAGAAGAAGTGTTTCATATAGGATTACTAACTGTTGAACCCCAAATAAATCACTTGACTACTGCCTCAGTTTTTTCATCTGTAAAATGAGTATAATAATAGCACCTCCTTGACAGCGTTGTTTGTGAGGATCAAATAAGATAATATATGCATGTAAATGGTTTTTGCATACCTTAAACCATGATGTAAATACTATCATTATTATTATCATCATCAACTTATCACAATTGTTATTATCATTATTACTATTATTATCATCATCATCTGACCTCAGCCTAAGCCACAGATATTTGGGAAAGGCAGGATGTCCCCAGACTGGGAGATCAGTGATTCTTGTTCAGGAAACTATCCCTGGGACGAGGAAGGCCAGAGCAAGGGAATCAGGACAAGGACACATTGCAGTTCATCCCAAAGCTTTTCATTGCTTTCTAAATCTTCACTGACCAAAGCTTTGAGAACTGCCTCCCAGCTCCTTGTAAGAGTATTCTCCAGGTGATGCAAACATGTATCTGTGCTCCCTAATGAGCCAGCTACAATCTGCTATTTGCTTAGTTAGTTACACTCGTGTTTAAACTATTTCCAATACCCAGGTTCATCCAGACAGTGCTAAGCCAACTCAGACTACCAAATACCAGCTCGGGTCCTGATTTTCTTTCCACTGTCCTCTGCAAAACAGCGTTTGCATATTTCTCTTCCAAAGCACCAGCTACAACCTCCTCCTCAATCTGGACATAGGTTGTTAGAAAAATCTCAGCATCTTTCATAAACAGAGACCTCTGCTTTCCTTTTTCCCTCTAGATTTCTTTCATGAAATCCTAGAATGTTAGAGCCAGAAGGATCTTATCCAGGAATCCTGAAACTTTTTTGCATCATGAATCCTTTTGAAAATTAATAAAAACCTATGAATTTTTCCTTAGAATAATATTTTAAAATATTACAGGATTGTAAGGAAATCAATTATACCAAAACATAGTCGTTAAAATATTTTTAAAAGTTCAAGGACCCTCTGGATAAGAATCTCTGGCCTAGTCTCAACCCTTAATTTTATAGAGAAAGAAACTGAGACTCAAGAAAGGTCAAATATCTTTCCTATATTCATAGAAGTCATGAAGCTTTCCTGCCTAGGTAGCTAGAGTGGATAGAAAACCCAGAGTCAAGAAGATGAGTTCAAATTCAGCCTCAGATACTTATCATGTGACCCTGGGCAAGTCATTTAACCTAAATTTCTTGCTCTGTAAGAATGGGGTAATAACAGTACCTATCTTGCTATTATGAGAATCCAACAGAATAATATTTGCAAGGTGCCTGGCACACACATAGTAAGTAGGCACTTTATAAATGCATATTCCCTTCCTGACGTAGACTTTAGAAGATCCTGGACAATAGGAAAGTTTCTAGAAGATGGGAAAGAAAAAGAAAGCTAAAGAGAAGGGTAACAGTTTCAGAAAAATAATTCTACAACCCTATTCTCACTAGGGTGCTGAATACATCCTATAATCAAAATCTACTATCAAATTCCTTTAAGTGATCATAAATATAACCACATAGGACTTCCTCAGGTATCAGTCAGGTATAAATTCAAAACTAGAAGAGACTTTAGAAGCCAGCAAATCCAACTCTGTTATCCTGTTGATGAGGAAATTGAAGCACAAAAACTTGCCCAGGGTTGAGGGTGGGGGAAAAAGGAATGTGAATCTAGATCTTTCTGCCTCCAAATCCAGTCTTTTCTCTATTTCACCATTTTTTCTCTCTTGATTTGCCCATGCTGAAATGCTCCCTGTCTTTACTTCTAAATGTCCTGCTGGGCAGTCTTAGTACTTATCCACGGACACCTCTAATGCATGTTCACGCACAAACCAACTGTTCTCATCGACTACAGCTTGACAAGATCCTGTAGAGGACTCGGCTTGGAGATTATCTGCTTGCAAGCAGTGAATTTTCTCCATGTTTATACCCTCAAGGAGATGTTTTGTGGGTTTATTGACTAAATAAGGGTATTGATTTGTTAAGAGCTTTTCCACTTCCTTTCAATGGGAAATATTGTTATCTCTTTCCCCTTCTTCTCTGAACACTAGGCGAGAAGTTCTTTTAGCGACATCATAAATTTCCATCTTTGCTTTCCTGTGCTGTGTAAACAAGTGTTTGCCTGTCTATGGGGGTTAATTTGGTCATGTTAAATGCACTAAAGGTCCCTCTTGGGCTCCAAGCTTGCACATTGTAACTGAGAGGAAAATCACTTGCTTATATACGATGCACCTTCCCACTATCCCTGTTGCTAGCTACATCCCATTTCTAATGGCTGCATATAGAGTCACATACATTTTCACCTTGGACCTTGCACAGAGATCTTGCCTTCTGAAAATGCCATAGGCAATACTCTGGATGATCCTGGTCTGCTCAAAATATATGTCTACCTGCACACACACACACATACACACACACACACACACACACACACACATTCTGTGGCTTTCTCAGCAAATCCTTTTGTTTCTACAGATGAAAATAGATCTCTGTGCACAGAGGCTGTTAGACCATGGCAGAGGAGAAAAATGAATGAAAAGGCATTTATTAAATATTTACTATGAGTCAAACACTATGTTAAATACTAGGATTACAAATAGAAAAAGCCAAATAATTTTCAACCTCAAGAAGTTTACATTCTAATAGAGAAAGGAAATATGTATTTGGGAGTGGTAGCCAGGAAGGTGTTTTGATCAGAAAGACACAGGGATGGTCAGTGGCTGAGTAAATGATTGACAGCTCCTTTATAGGAATAGAAATATGGATATGATTATTTTCCTGATCATAAAATCATAGGAATTTGATATAGAAAGGATCTTTAGGGTCATGTTATTCCAACTTTCTCATTTTATAGTTAAAGAAACAGGTCCAGAAGGGAATGCTCAAGATCACATAGGTACAGAGTTCTATCCTTCTATTTACAGAAGCGTTCTATCCTCCCCTATACTCAAAGGTAACATTAAATGTTGAATATGAAGCCCCCCTAAGTTTAGATTTCCTTAAAGAGAGTAAGAAATTATCATTAGTCCCCTTGAAATAGCAATAATGGTCAAATCTCAAGGATGCCCATTACCTTAGAAGCTAAGAGATGCTCCAGGTTCCCACTGGATGAATGGATGGATGGATGGATGGATGGATGTTCCTAAAGAAATGTAGGGAGGAATCTTCCAATTTATTTTGTAGGACTCCTAGGAACAAGAGAAAAGAGAGAAAAATGTAACACCCAAACAAAATAACCTTTAAGGAAAAGAGGATTAATGAGGAAATAGGAGATTTGGATAGCCTTTGCAAACAAAATCTGGGTAAATTCTTAGGGATACACATACTAAGGACAGTTTCAAGGTACTTCCTTTCTTTCAAAAATGTATACAAATTAAATCAGATAGCACCTCCAGTCTGGGAAAAAAGATACCTCAGTGCCAATGAGAGCAGCCTATATGAAAGACAGTTAGCATTGGCCTTTCTGGAATCAATGATTTCTCTAATAAATAAATCTACCTCTATTTTACCCAATTATAAACAGGCCTCCAGTCACAGTTAAACAAATGTCCTTAAATCTTGCTTTCCCCTTAAGTTACAAGCTTTAGAAAAAGAAATAGTATTCCTTTAAAATAAGAAGTGATGTCTAATCCAATGCTGTGTACCCAGTGGATACATCAATAGTAGATATTGGTGATGATGACATTGGGCTTTCTTTTTTTTCTGTTTTGATGCTTCATAGAATTTCTACTTCCTGGCCCAGCAATATGGTATCCTGGGAGGAGAAGTGGGTTTGAAATTAGAAGATTTTAATCAGTTAGGTGGAGAAAATTCAGATAAGGGAGAAAGGGAGGAGCCAAGATGGCAGATTAGGGGCAACCATCCAGCTTAACTCTCCCAACATTCCCCTCCAAACAATTTTAAAGTAACACCTCAAATGAAATTTGTTGGCAGAGCCAACAAATGGTCAGGAGAAAACACTTTTCTGACCTAAGATAACTTGAGAGGTTGACAGAAGTCTATGACAACAGGGTGGAGGTCTCTTTGGAGCCCACATACACAGCTGTGGGAACAGTTCCCCCAGTAGCTGCATCAGTTTTGGGCACTCTCAGACAAGAGATAGTAAGGGGGAGTCAGGTAAATGGTCAGAAAGAAATTATAGTTGGCACTATTTGGCAACTCCATTGCCCAAACACAATTCTGGGTCATAGTTCCAGAATGAAGAGGGGGGCTGGCGCTGGAAATTAATCAAACAGTATCAAAAGCCCTGGTCACAGGTCCAAAAAGAAAGAAGAGTGAGAGAATTTGTGGCTACAAGGTTCCAGGGTTCTTCCTAGGTAAAGACCAGAGCATAGAACAGCACAGTAGTGACCATACCTCTCCTAGGATCATACTACTTTGGTAGCACCAAATAAGTCCCAGTTCTGAAAACAGCAACATGAAAAAGTATGAATCATGGGGCAGTGTCTCTCCACTCCCAGATGAATAGAACCTAATTTTAACATGAAATTTAGTCAAGAAATATGCAGGAAAATGAGTAAATAACAACAAAAAGAATTTGATCATAAAAGATTGCTATGATGGCTAAAAAGACCAAAATACAAACTGAGAAGACAACAATGTGAAAATTGCTACAAAAAAGCCTCAAGGGAAAAGGATAATATATATTCAAACCAAAAAAGAATTCCTGGATGTTAAAGAAGGAGATGCATGGAAAAAGAAAAATTGACTTTAAAAAAAAAGAGAATAATGCAAGAAAGTTATAAAAAAAAAAAAAGTGTGAGAGAGAGAGAGAAAATTAACAGTTTGGTGTGTGTGTATGAGAGAGAGAGAGAGAGAGAGAGAGAGAGAGAGAGAGAGAGAGAGTCAGAGACAAAGAGAGACAAAGAAAGAAGGAAAGAGGGAGAGAGATAAAGAGGTATAAAAAAAATACTGAAAAAAACAATTACAGTGGAGGGGGCCAAATGGTAAAGAGGCACAAACTCTACAGAAGAAAAGAACTCCATAAAATCAGAACTGGTCAAATGAAAAAAGAGGTACAAAAGTTCACAGAAGAAAATAATTCCTTAGAAATTATAATTGAGTAAGTGGAAGCCAATGACTCCCAAAGTCATCAAGAACAATAAAACAAAGTTACAAGAATGGAGAAAAATAAAAGAAAATGTGAAATATCTCATTGGAAAAACAACCTACTTAGATTCAGGAGAGATAATTTAAGAATTGTTGGATTATCTGAAAGCCATGATTTTTAAAAAGTCTAGACATAATATTTCAAGAAACTTTCAAGAAAAACTACCCTACTGTCCTAGAAACCAAATGTAAAATAAAAATAGAAAGAATCCACTGATCACCTCCTGAAACAAATCCCAAAATGAAAACTCCCAAGAATATTAAATCAAATTCCAGAGCTCCCATGTGAAAGAGAAAAATACTTCAAGCATCCAGAAAGAAACAATTAAAATATAGTGGAGCCACAGTCCCACAAGATTTATTGGTTTCTTCATTAAAGGAGTGAAGGGTTTGGAATATGATATTCCAGAAAACAAAGGAACTTGGATTTCAACCAAAAATAACCTAATCAGCAAAACTGAGTATAATCCTTTGGGAAGAAAAATGTATATTTAATGAAATAAAGGACTTTAAAGAATTCCTTTTTAAAAGACTAGAACTGAATAGAAAATTTGACATTCAAATAAGACTCAAGAGAAGTATAAAAAGGTAAATATGAAAGAATAATCATAAAAGACTTAATAAAGTTAAACTGCTTATATTCTTGTATGAAAAGGTGATATATTTTACTCCTGAGAACGTTATCATTATTAGATCAGTTAAAATAAGTTTATATAGACAAAACACATGAATGTGTCAAAAATGTTAGAATGAGCTCCAAAAAAATGAAGGGATGAGAAAGAGGGGTGAAATGGCAAAAGGTAGAAAAGAAAAGTAAAATGGGGAAATTTTTCTCAAATAAAAGAGGCATGCAAGGAAGAGCTTTTACATGAAGGGGGAAATGGAAAATTGGGTAGGCAATGCTTAAGCCTCATTTTCATCAGAATTTATTCAAAGAAAGAAATGTACACACATATGCATACATACCTACATACACACTCTCTCAGTTGTGTGTAGAATGTAACTTATTCAATAGGAACATGAGAAGAAGTAGAGGTTAGGGGAAGAAATAACAAAAGGGAGAAAGGATTAAAGAAAGCAGTAGTTAGAAACAAAATAGACTTTTAAAGAAGAAAAACAAAAAGAGGAAGAAACAAGAAAATAGGATGGAGAGAAATACATTAATTAGTAATAGTTATCATAATGGTGACTGTGAATGGAATGAACTCACTCATAAAATGGAAGCACATAACTGAATGAATTAGAAACTACAGTCCAACAATATTTTGTTTGCAAGATATGTACTTGAAACAGAAAGAGATGCAGAATTAAAATAAAAGTCTAGAGCAGAATCTAATATGTTTTAGCTGAAATAAAAAGTGCAGGGGGTAGCAGTCATGATGTCAGACAAAGCAGAAGCAAAATTAGGTCTAACTAAAAGGAATAATCAGAGAAATTACTGTTTTGCTTTTAAACTATTATGATAAAAGATACTCTAGACAATGAATAATACTAAAAAGATTTACAATAAGTTTCTATGATAAAGGCCTCCTTTCTCAAATATATATTGAATACAAAACAGAGTTCAATTTTCAAAAACAAGAGCCATTCCCCAGTTGATAAATGGTCAAATGATATAAACAGAAGTTTTCAGAAGAAATCAAAGTATCTTTAGTCATATGAAAAAATGTTCTAAATCACTGTTGATTGTTGTTGCTCAGCCATTTCAGTCTTGTCTGACTCTGTGACCTCATATGAAAAGATACTAGAGTGTGTTATTTCTGTGTCCAGCTCATTCTACAGATAAGGAACTGTGGCAAACAGGGTTAAATGACTTTCCAGAGATATCTAGCTAGTCAATGGATGAAAGCAGATTTGAACTCAGGAATATAACTTTAAATCTTACCATTAGGTTTAGCACTTTAGGCATTGTGGAACTTAACTGCCCTTCACTATTGATTAGAAAAATGCAAATTAAAAGAACTCTGAGGTACCACCTCATACTTATCAGAAATGACAAATGCTGGAGGGGATGAGGGGGGAATAGTTATACTAATGAACTGCTGGTGGAGTAATAAACCGCTCTAACTATTGTGGAAAACAATTGGGAAGTAAAAGCAAAGGTTTACAAGATTATGAATACTCTTCCACTCAACAATACAGCCACTAGGTCTGTATCACAAAGAAATCAAAGCAAAAAGAAAAAAGACCTATAAATACAAAAATATTTATAGCAGCTCTTTTTGAGGTAGCAAAGAAGTAGAAATCAAGAGGATATTCATCAACTGGGATATGGCTGAACAAGTTGTAGCATATGATTGTGATGGAATTCTATTTTACTATACAAATGATGAGGGAACTGGTTTCAGAAAAACAAAGGCAAGATATATATGAACTGATGAAAAATGAAGTGAGAAGAACTGGGAGAAAAACTGTGCTCATTGAACATAGTAGCAACAATGATGTAATGATGACCAACTGTGAAAGGCTTGACCACTCTCATCAATATAATGAATGATCTAAGATAGTTTCAAAGGACTCATGAGTTATCCATCTCCAGAGAGAGAACTGATAAACTCTGAGTGAAAACTGAAGTATAATTTTCTTACATTCTTTTTTTTTGCTTTTTTAAATACAGCTAATATGGAAATATGTTTTACATAATTCACATATATAATTGATATCATATTACTTGTCTTCTTAATGGCTGTGGGAAGGAGAGAGAGAATTTGGAACTCAAAAATTTAAATAGAGAAGAATGTTTAAATAAATAATAAATTAAAATGGAAAAAAAGAAAATTCAGATTAGGGCAATCAGTATGATGAAGGAGCTCAAATCATGTCAAGTAGGAGTCACAAAGAATGTTTAACATGGAGAAGAGAATAGACGATTCTAACAGGATAAATTAGATGTCTGCAAGCATTTGAAGGTCTATCTCTTGAAAAAGAGATTAAACTTACTTGGTTTGACCCCAAAGGAATGAACTAAGAAAGGGATAGAAATTGCAAACAGGCAAAATTTGGCTTGATACCAGGAAAACGTCCGAGTATTTAGAGCTGCCCAGGTAGAATGGGCTTCCTGGAAAGGTGGTAAGATTACAAATTTGTAAGCTATATTGTAATGGTGATGGATCTGTCACTTCCTAATAGATATTTCACCTTACTGTGCCTCAGTTACTGCATGTTTAAAATTGATATGTTAATCCTATCTAGTTCCAACTAATTTATGGCTAACATATGGCCTTTATAAGACTCAAATGAAAAAAAGAAATTTGAAAACACTTTTTTTGGAACTATGCTTAAAAACTTATCAAACTGTGCATACCCTTTGATCCAGCAGTGTTTCTACTGGGCTTATATCTCAAAGAGATCTTAAAGAAGGGAAAGGGACCTGTATGTGCAAAAATATTTATGGCAGCCCTTTTCATAGTGGCAAGAAACCGGAAACTGAATGGATGCCCATCAGTTGGAGAATGGCTGAATAAGTTATTGTATGTGAATGTTATGGAATATTATTGTTCTGTAAGAAATGACCAGCAAGATTATTTCAGAGAGGTCAGGAGAGACTTACATGAACTGATGCTGAGTGAAATGAGCAGAACCAGGAAATCATTATAAATGGCAACAAGAAGACTATACAATGATGAATTTTGATGGACGTGGCTCTCTTCAACATTGAGATGATTAAACCAGTTCCACTTGTGCAGTGATGAAGAGAGCCGTCTACACGCAGAGAGAGAACCATGGGAAGAGTGTGGAACACAACATAGCATTCTCTCTCTCTCTCTCTGTTGTTATTTGCTTGCATTTTGTTTTCTTTCTCAGTTTTTCTTTTCCTTCCTTCTTCATCTGATTTTTCTTGTGTAGCAAGATAATTGTATAAATATGTATATATATATATTGGATTTAACATGTATTTTAACATATTTAACATGTTTTGGATTACCTACCAGCTAGGGAAGGGGGTAGGGGGAAGGAGGGGAAAATTTGGAATGAAAGGTTTTGCAAGGGTCAGTGATGGAAAAATTACCCATGCATATGCTTTGTAAATAAATATATATATATATATATATATATATATATATATTTTAAATTTGTAAACACTTTTAAAACTTTACAATATTAGTTTGTTAGTTTGTTTGTGAAGAAATGAATAAATTAAAATCAAACAAAAGCATAAGCAAAATTAAAAGAGGTAAAAGAAGAATGTGTACTTTTTTCTCCTTTTCATTCTCTTTTCAAGAACTTAATAAGTAAGGCAGCTAGATGGCACAATGCCTAAAGTGTTAAACTTAGAGATAAGATTTAAAGTCACGTCTTGTTCAGGAAGATCTGAATTCAAATCCTCTCTTGGTCATTTAATAGTTAAGTGACCCTGAATAGATCACTTAGAATCTCTGTAGCTCAAATTCTTCATCTGTATAATGAGGATAATAATAGCCCCTACTTCTCAGGATTGTTATGTGGATCAAATCACATAGAAAATGGAAGTGCTTTACAAACATTGAATGCACACACACACACACACACACACAGAGGCTATTATTAATGTAGTATTATAGTTGATGGGGAAGTTCAAAGACCATCTAATGATCTTGGGATTCATAAACTTGTTATTTTAAAATACATATATACATACACATGTACATATATACACATATATAATATATACATATACATATATACATACATACTATATATATATACATACATACATATATATTATAACTGTTTCAATAGCATTTGCTTCCTTTGTAATCTTACATACTTTATTTTATGCACTTAAAAACATTATTCTGTGAAAGGGTTCATGGGCTTCAACAGAGGGGTTATCTTACATACACACACACACACACACACACACACACACAATATTAAGAATCTCTAGTTTAATTCTACCCACTCATTTAATAGATGAGGAAGAAAAAACTCACATAGGGAAAGTGACTTGTCTGAGATCATACACTTAATGTACATTCTTGAGGTTCAGACTTGAAGTCTATCAAGCTTTGATTCATTATTTCATTCCTGTAGTGACTGACCAAATCTGACATAGGAAAGTTAGATAGATAGATAGACAGACAGACAGACAGATAGATAGATGTCATATACACATATCATAATCTTATTCAATAAAAGAAATTGGTAAATATGTATGAACTAGCCTAATTCACCAGAGCAAGTGAGATGGAGCTAGAATTAGAGATGGAGATAAAGATAAAGATGGAATAAAGATGTGACCTAGTCTCATTTGCCAGAGGAAATTTCTTCAAATGTATGGGTATAGATTTATTTATATACATACAGAGATGTATTTGTATATAGATTGTGTACATGTGTATAATCCAGGTTACAGATGATTTTATTGTCTATCAAACAGATCAACTAAATTTGTCTAGGCTTGTCACCAAAAAGTTGATTTTTTTCTAGCTATAGCAATTCATAGGATTATTTAGAGTTGGAAGGGCCCTTAGAAATAATCTATTTAAATCCTTTATTTCATAGATGAAAAACCAAAATACAAAAAGTTAAGCAACTTGTCCAAAGTCACATGGAGCAGGAGTGGTAATCTATGTTATAAAACAAAGCAAAAGGATCAGCTTGATGATGCAATGAATAGGGCATCTGCCCTGAAGTCAAGAGAACCACCTTCAGACACTTAACACTTATTAGCTGTGTGACTCTGTACCTATATTAATAACAAATTTTAAAAAATAAAACAAAGCAAAAAAGTCACAATTTCAAGAAAGAAATAAGGAAACTTTAGAGTGTTTTAAAGAATTGGTAATAATATGAAACATATGTGCACTACATTGGCAAAGTATCTAAATTCATAAAGAAAAACTGACTTGCAAAAAAAATAACCCACAATAATTGTACTCTTTAATGTTCCTCTAGAAGACATGAAAAAGTCTAATAGAAAGCTAAACTAAAAGGAAAATTAGAAATTGAAAGTCTTATGGTGTCTTCTGAATAGAGATATTAAAGAATATACATATATCCCAGAACCATATGATACCTTAATATATATATATATATATATATATATATATATATGATCATTTTGTTAGGGCACATAGAAATCATAAATAAATTTTAAAATCAGTAACACTAAAAATATCCTTCAAAAAATCAACATAATTAAATGGCCATTAATACAGCAAGGACAAGCAAAAAATATCAAATTAAATGGACGCTAAATGTTTTTATTAAAGCATCCTAATTAATGAGTATATAAAAAAGAAAGATACAAATAATAACACTATAAAAAAGAATGATGTTGAGACAATACTCAGAATTTTTGAGATACAGCTAAAACAATCTTCAGAAGAAAAATTATGTCTTATAACATACATTAACAAAATTTTAAAAAGGATTAATAAACTTAATTTTAAAAAAATAATTGTTTGTGGATAGATCCATCTTTCCATAGTAGAGAAGCACAAAATAAGAAATCCTGAAAATTCAAAATAAATAATTTTAAAATTAGAAAACCAAAATCTCACAGCAATAAGTAGTTGAACCAGTACTTGAACCAGAATCTGCCTTCAAATCAATCAATCAGTATTTTTTGTTGTTGTTGTTAAGGCAATCAGGGTTCAATGACTTGCCCAGCATCACACACAGCTAATAAATGTCAAGTGTCTGAAACCAGATTTCAATTCTGGTCCTCCTGACTCCAGGCAGGTGCTCTATCTACTGTACCATCTAGCTGCCCCTTAATCAATAAATCATTTTAAAACATCAACTCTGCGCCAAGCACTGTGTTAATCTAGTATTCTTTCTACTACACCAGAGAAGCATATGATAGCATGAGTAGAGTGTTCAACTTAAGTATTAGAAAGACTTGTTTAAAGCCCATCTCTGATATATCACCTATTAGACCAAGAGCAAGTTGTTTACAAGAAAGCTCTGTAAAATGGGGATAATAATAAAGTCATAACTATGTGGTACATGGCCCCAAAGTGGTCCTGAGCCTCAAATGAGCTAATGAATCTAAAACTCTTTGCAAGCTTAAAAACACAGTATAAAAATTAGTTATTTTTGCTATTAGTACTATCAACAGCAGTGGTAATGGTAGTGGTGGTAGTAGCAACAGTAGCAGCAGAAATTGTAATACTAGTAGTAGATACTGCTTTCCTAAAACAGTCAACTGTGGCAATTACGATTTGTTTAAGTAGAAAGAGCACCCACACTGATGAAATAATAAATAACTAAAATACCAAATTGGGCATATATGTATCTCTAAGAAAGACTAGAAGAAGAGACTTTGTTGTACCATGTTCATTCAACAAATATTCACTCTCCACCTCCTATGCCTAATAATTATACAAGAAAAGATACAGTGTTTGCCTTCATATGGAACCTAAAATATGGCACCTTGAACATTCCTTTTGAAAATCTCATAAGTCAAGAAAGTCCACAGTAAGAATTAAAAGCATTATGATGATTTAAAAAGAGAGAGTGATGCTATTTAAGTTATTCTATTATGCTACAATTATATACCCTTCTGTGTTCACCACTATATTATGATAACTTCAATAGTCAAATGATAGTCAGTAATTCTTATATACCATAAAGTAGCACAGGGACTACATGACATGGGATGTGATGGCAAGAGACTAAGTAAATAAATAGGGTAGTTGTAAATACTCAATAAAAAATGGATAGGCTGTATTATGATGTTTATGTTTCATTATTATATAGATCTCCATTTGGCAGTCTTTGAAAAGTGATGAGCCAAGATTCCCAACCCCTTTCCTTCTGGTATGCCAGAAGTAGGGGGAAATGGAACATGCATCAGGGAATAGGGGAGGGGGAGAAAAATCCACTGGCCACTGACCCATTGGCAGGGTAGGCAGGAGCAGCTCTTACAAGCAGCGGGAAGGGAAGGGGGCAGGGGGCAGCAAGTAGCCCACGTGCCAATGAAAATCAGTCCTTGTGACATCTTTGGCACCTGAAACATGCCTACCACCTCAGTAGGAATTCTCTTGGTTCTGTCTGTGTACTCACATGGATGAGTCCACAGGAAATAGCCATTCCCAATGTGGGTCCACAAACTTGTGCTATGAGAAGCAGGTCAGAGGCAAAACTTCGGGGGCCATTGCAGGAAAGTCGTGAAGTTGTCACTTGCACAGGTAAACCTGGATGGGGAAAATGGACAATTTGAAATGGTCAGTCTGGACTCCAAAGCAGGTCAGCTGTACCAAACTATGCCATCTATTTCAGAGGGGCCCCATGAGTGTTTGTGGGTAGATCTACCTGTGCAAAAAGATAAGGCTAGAATTCATATTCTACAGAACATGTAGGTATGTTCATGTTCTACAGAACAAAGAGCCCAAATTATCAAAGGGCAATTTGA
Source organism: Sarcophilus harrisii (assembly GCF_902635505.1). NCBI lineage: Eukaryota > Metazoa > Chordata > Mammalia > Dasyuromorphia > Dasyuridae > Sarcophilus > Sarcophilus harrisii. Next base: position 263,201,213 of record NC_045426.1, read on the forward strand.
ATTAAGGACTTCTATTATCACAGAACTAGAAGGGACCCTAAGATTTCCATGTCTATACTTATTAATTGGGTAATCTTGGGCAAGCAATTTAATCTTTCTAAATCTCAGTTTCCTCATCTGTAAAATGGGTATTATCATACTTGCATTACTTTCCTCATTTTACTGAGAAGCTCAAGAGAGATGTTATATATATATATAAAGAGTTTTATTGTTTTTCAATCATTTGGAGGATTGTGATCTTTTGTTGTTGAGTCATTTCAATGATATCTCATTCTTCATGACCCCATTTGGGGTTTTCTTGGCAAAGATACTGGAGTGGTTTGCCATTTCTTTCTCCAGCCTACTTTACATATGAGAAAACTATAGCAAATAGGATTAAGTGACTTGCCCAGGGTCACACAGCTAGTGCGTTCCTGAAGGCAGATTTGAATTAAGGAAGATGAGTCTTCCTGACTCCAGTCCCTGAACTCCATCAACTGTGCCACCTCTATAAATAATAATTCATTTATATAGTACTTTAAGATTGAGAAAGCACTTAACAAATGTTACCTCTTTTAATCTTCACATCTAACAGGGGTTTTTTATTATTTCCATTTTAAAGATGAGGAAACTAATTCTCTGATAAAGCTTCATTTCTTTTTTTTTATTTTCAAAATATATGCATAGATAGTTTTCAATATTCACCCTTGCAAAACTTTGTTTCAAATCTTTTTCTCCCTCTCTTCCCCTTACCCCTCCCCTTGACAGTAAATAATTCAATATATATTAAACAAGAGCAATTCTTCTATACATATTTCCACAATTATCATGCTGCACAAGAAAAATAAGATCAAAAAGGAAAAATGAAAAAGAAAACAAAATGCAATCAAACAACAGCAACAAAAATGAAAATACTATGTTGTGACACACACTTAGTCCCCTCTGGGCTCTCTGGGTACAGAGGGCTCTCTTTATCACAAGACCATTGTAAATGAAGGCCTCATTTCTCAAACACAGAGGAAAATGAGTCAAATGTAATAAAAAAAAATAAGAACCATGCCTCAATTGATAAATGATAAAAAGATATGATATGTGCCCAAAGGGTTATAAATTCACACATATTCTTTGACCTAACAACACCACTACTTGGCATAAATACCAAAAGAGATTTGGAAAAAAAAGAAAAAGAAAAATGACATATATGTACAAAAAAAAATATTCACAGCAGCTCTCTGGGTAAAAAACATTGGAAATTGAGGGGATGCCCATCAATTGGGGGCTCAATAAACTGTGGTATTTATTTATGATGAAGTATTATTGTTTTATGGGAAATGATGAGCAGGATGCTCTCAGGAAGGGGAAAAAAACCTAGAAAGGACTTCAAGAACTCAAGCAAAGTAAAACGTACTGCATACAAAGCAATAGCAATCTTCTGGAATGACCAGCTATGAATGACTTTCAGTAGTATAATCATCCATGACTGATTGTGCCTGAATACAGACTGAAGTTTTCTCTCTCTCTCTTTCTCTCTCTCTTTTTTCTCTCTCTCTCTCTCTCTCTCTTTTCTCTCTCTCTCTCTCTCTTTCTCTCTCTCTCTCTCTCTCTTTCTCTCTCTCTCTCTCGTATTTTTTATTTTCATTAGGGTGAGAGATTTTTTTTTTCACAACTTGACTTTTAGAGAAATGTTTTGCAGAACTCCACAAGTGGTTTCTTAACTGTAGGTGGGGATAAGGGAAAGAACCTAAACCCCAAAAATTTTAGAAACAAATGTAAAATTTTTGTTTTGTTTTGAATGTTAATGAGGGGAAAATATTAGAAAAATAAAACAAAAGAAATGTGTTTTTTTTAATTAATGTACATGTATAACCAAAAAAAAAAGAAAATAATAATTTTTTTTAAAGGTGAGGGAAATTGAGGCACAAAGAGGGCAAATGATTTGTCTAGGATCATAGCTAGTGTCTGAAACAGGATTTGAACTTAGGTCCTTACCATTAGTTATTATTACAGAACATTTAGCTTGACTCCATATTTTAGGTAAAGTTCCTAAGAACTAGACATATAAAGTGTTTTACAGGAAGGGAGCAGGAGGTTGCATCTTCCTTCTTTTAAGAATGATTCAAAATCCTTTCTGAAGAAAGGCACACTTCTTGCCTGTTGAGAAAAAAATCCCCTTTCCTTACTTTCCTAAATCATGTCTCCAATGGCAATGGTGCCTGGAGCAGCTTCCTCCTTGATGCCTTCCTTTCCATTTAAAGCATATTGTGGCTCTCAGAGCATGCTATCTCCAAGCTAGAAATGAGCACATTAAGACCCTGAATTTCTAAAACATCTTTCTTCCTGAGAGCTCCAAGCACTTGCCCGGCTATCATCAAAATTGTCCTGTGGCCTTGTCCTCTAAAGAATAACAGCTGACATTTATATAACATTTAGAGTTTACAAAGCACTTCCTTTAACATATTATTTGATTCCACTGACAACCCTGTAAGGTGATACCATAGGCACTTTAATCCTTATTTTCAAATGAGTAAACTGAAGTTTGTAGGGGATATCAGCTAACTTGCCTGTGATAAGCAAATACATATAAGACTCAAACCCAGATCTACTCTCCAATTTTCTGTGTCATAGTCACTTCATCTGCAAAATACACATAATTTCAGAGAAGCTTTGAATGCAGTTAGTTATATGAAAGAACTTTGGAAAACATCATATCTGTGATGGAATACTAGTGTGTTATAAAATGAGCCATTTGATTTTAGAAAAACATTAAGATTTGCATGAAATAATGAAGAGTAAAATGAGCAGAACCAAGAGAGCATTGTACACAGTAACAGCAATATTGTTCTTTAAACAACTAAGTTATTTTGAGTATTTTATATATTCAAATCAACTACAAAGGACTGATAAAGATACCATCTATCTCCAGAGAAGGAACTGATAAACAGAAGTATATATATAGCATGATTTTACGTGTATGTACATATTTGTATCTATTAGTAGCCTTCTCTAGGATAGGCTGGGGAGGGAAGGAGAAAAAAATAAAAAGCACAGAAGAGAACTAAAGAAAACTTAGAATTAAGCACAGAGAAGCAGGGGAGCTTTGAAAATGATTGTATTATTTACTAAATAATTTAAAGAAAAAAGTAAACAGCGTAAAATAGAAATTCATGGTTTTATATTGCATCCTCTTTTTATGTTGTGCTATATATGTAGAAATGTTCTGTTTTGTCTTTTCATATTTAGCTTCAAAATGAATAAAAAATTTAAAAGAAAATGAATTTTATGATGAGCAAACTGATTTCAGAAAAATCTGAACTTACATGAACTGATGCTAAATGAAGTGAGCAGAACCAAGGGAACATTGTACATGGTAATAGCAAAATTATGTGATGATCAACTGTAATAAATTTAGCTCTTCTCAGCAATACAGTGATCTAATATAATTCCAATAGACTTGGGATGGAAAATATCATCTGCATCCAGAGAGAGATATACAGAAACTTAATGCAGATCAAAGCTACTTTTCTCACCCCTTCTTTTTTGTCTGTTTACTTTCTCTTTCTCATGATTTTTCCCTTTTGTTCTGATTTTTTCTTTCACAACATGATAAATATGGAAATATGTTTAAAATGATTGTACCTATATAATCTACATCAGATTGCCTGCTGTCTTAGAAAAAGGACAGGGAAGAGTGGGAGAGAAAAAAAATTTGGAACTCAAAATCTCACAAAGATGAATGTTGTAAACTATCTTCACATGTAATTGAAAAAACAAAATACCATAAAAAAAAGAAAATGAATTTAAAAAAAGAAAAGCACAATGTGTTATACAGTTTCAAGGTAGCATTAGTAGGGTTGAATGAACTTGCCATGAGATAGGGGCTTGAGAGTGGGGATTTCTTCCTTACATCATAAAGACCCCTCCAGAACTAATAATCTATTTTTTTAAACTTATTCAGCACTATGTAAGGATTAGATATAGACTGATTGGAGAAACTGAAGTACAGCCATTAAACAACTCTGTATTGTAGTAAGATAGTAAGCTAGGACTTACTATCCAGGGTGTGAATTCTAACCTGAACCTATAGGCTGGGGCATCTTGATGGGGTAGTGAATAGAGCACTGGAGCTTGGAATCAGGAAGACTCATCTTCCTGATGTCCTCAGACACTTACTAGCTGTGTAACTCTGGACAAGTCACTTCACCCTGTTTGCCTCAGTTTCCTCAAGTATAAAATGGGCTGAGGAAGATAATGGAAAATCACTACAGTATTTTTCCCAAAAAAGCCTCAAATAGGATCATGAAAAATGAGACAACTGAAAAAAAGACTAACAAACAAACAACAACCCTAAAGGGATGTGCTGAAGCCAGCTGATTGTTTGAATTTGAACAGCTGATTGTTAAATTGTCAATTTAAATTTAAATTTACTTCAGAAATTATTAGTGGCTGCAAATCTAGGCTTGATTTATTGGTGTTTTTATTTTTGACTACTAGACTAGAAAGAATTAAGAATTCATGTTAAACTTTAAAATATACATGTTTTTCTCTCCTTTTCAGAGCACTGGTTGTTAAACATTTACTGGCACAACTCTGTATTCCTCTATAAACATTGCTTGGGTTTAGCAGGAATACAATAGAAGTCTCAGAGAATGAAGTCATCACCAGATTTGAGACCTGCTGCCTGGAGGCTAATAATAAAAATTTAAAAAAAAAAACTTTTTAAATAGTAAAATAGTAATAATTGGCACTAATAGGGTATTTTAAGGTTTGAAAAATGCTTTATATCCTTTATCTCATTTGAAACTCACTACCAGTCCTAAACGAGAAAAAAAACACCACTAATTTCTTTTGACCTAGACTGTATCCCAATTCTATTCTGTCTGGGCAACACCATAGATTTTAAACAGAATGTCTAGTCCAGTAGCATTCATTGGGCTTGTCCCAGTCTCCACCATGTGTGATCTCAGGTCTGAATTTGATGAGCCAGACTTGAGCTCCACCTAGGAACACAGAAATTCAATTCCAAAATCCCCTCAGGGGATAAGGCTAAGGGCCAGGGCCAAGCAATCTGGCATCATGAGTCTCAGCAGGTTGAAAGGAGGCAGGATTGGACAGGTTTCTCTCCAGTCCAATCTAGGAGACTCCAGGGTCCATTTCGGGGAGTGTGGAATTAGTAGCAATAATTGCCAATATGACAGCCTTGGGCCCAGATCACATTCCACCATGGGTACCAGTACTCTGGGCTATAGACCAGAACTGATGCCCATCAAAGGAGGAACCTCTCTCCTTCCTGACCCTTCCTGACCTTGCCTCCAAGCATTTTGGTCTCATTCCACAAGAATGGCTTCCAGAGAGATTATCAACGTCCAGTCTGCTCAGGTTTGAGGAACTGGACTGAGAGGAGAAACAGAACCTTGAAGGCAAGATCGGAGATGGGGAAAGGAGCGATGGTTGGCACTCTCAATATATGGCCCATCACCAAGCTCTGACACCCCTCTCCCCCCCCACACACATATCTGCCAAGCCACACCTGCCAACACGAGATCAGCTGTATTCTGAGTTTCCCAAGGATTCCATCGTAATTTTTTGAGCAAACAACAAATTATAGGAACACATAGTTAAATTTGGAAGCTACCTTTCATAAACAGAGGTCATCTTAATTTAATCCTCTTAGTTCACAAAATAGAAGAGTAAAGACCAAGAAGAAAGCTAAGTGGTACAGTACATAGAACAATGAACTTGGCATCTAGAAGTCCTGAGATCAAATCTTGCTTCTACTCTTACCAGCTATGAGACTCTGAGAGAGTTAATCTCTTAGCCTCAGTTTCTTCATCTGTAAAATGGAGATTTAATAGCACTTCATTTGCAATATTTGAGTCTTGAGGTTGGACTTTTTTTTTTCCTTAAAAATCAAACGAGCTCACATATCCAAATAGTTTTGTGACCTTAAAGCTTATTCTTTAAATGCTAGCTAGCTATAAAGTGACTTAGTGGAGGTTACACAGGAAGCCCTGACAGTGTTTGGCCTTTTTTAATTTTTCACAACCTGGTCCCTTTCTAGTCTTATTACATATCACTACCCTGCATAGACTTTATAGTCCAGACAAACTGGTGGTCTTGCTGTTCCTCAGATATGAGATTTAATATCCTGTCTCAGAGCCTCTGCACTGGCTGTTGCTTGTGCCTGGAAGGCACACCCTCCTCACCTTTGCCCCTGGCATCCTTGATTTCCTTTAAGACTCAGATATATAAATATCACCTTCTCCATGGGGCCTTCCCTGGTCCCCTCACCCTAACCCTCACCACCATCCCTTCAAAATAATCCTGTCTCTGTCTGTATGTGTTTGACATAAACATAGGTTATCTCCCTCCAACAAAATGTAAACCTCTAGAGGGCAGAGGGAGCTAGGTGGCAATATGATATACAGAGCATTGGATTTAGAATCAAACTCACCACTCACAAGCAATATGATCCTGGGCAAGTTACTTAACTCTGCCTCAGTTTTCTCATCTGTAAAATGAGCTGGGGAAGGAAAGAGTATAAACCATTCTGGTATCTCTGCCAGGAAAACTCCAAATAGGGTCATGAAAAGTCAGACATGACTGGAAAATGACTGAACAACAAGAGGGTAGGATTATTTCACATTGTTTTATCCCCTGCTCCTAGCCTATTACCTGTCACAAAGTAAGAATTTAAGAAATTCTTAATGAAGCTACCCACCTCTCATCTGATAAGAGATTATCCAAGATTAGAATACATTCTCTCCTCACTTACTTTATAGACTCTATAGCTTCCTTCAAAACATAATTCAAAACAGCATCCTCTTAAAATTCTTTCATGACTATTTTGTTTTTTGCCTTTGTCTCTCCAGAATATGCAATAAATAAAAATTAAATGCTTGTGGACTGGGTAAATCACCTAGCTAATAATAATAATAATATAGTATTTTCTATGTTTCAGAAATTTTGCTAAGCATTTTACAAATGTTTTCTGTCTGATCCTCACAACAACCATAGGAGTCATGTGCTATTATTACCCCTTTTTAAAATTGAGGCAATTGAAGCAAAGGCCATTTTATCTCATTTGATCTTCACAACTACTCCAGGAGTAAGTGCTATAATAGTTCCCATTTTACAGATAAGGAAACAGGTAAACAAGAATTAAGTGACTTATTCAGGGTCACACAACTAGGAAGTGTCTGAGGTCAGATTTGAATTTTAAAAGATGAGAAGTCCCGACCCCAGACCCATCACTCTATCCACTGAGTCAACCTTGTTGGCCCCAGAACATCCTTTTGTGACTAGAGGAATTCTGGGAAGCCCTCTCTACTCCTCAAGATATCTCCTTACAAGTCTGTCACAAAGTCTAAAAATTCCACCATTAGAGAGCCATTACTATAGATCTCTTCATATTTTTCTTTTGAAATGCAAATATCCCTTCCAGAAGGAATAGCTCTAAGAAGGAATTAGTTGACAAGATTGATAGGTCGCTGAATATCATGAGAGCCAAAGCTCCCTCCTCCAGAGATTTCCTGGAAGGAAGGTGGAAGGTTCACAAACTTCAATTTTGCTTATTTGTGGTGTTTCATTTTCTACAAGTTCATCCTCTCTGGGCAGTTCCTCATCTTCCAAGTTCAAGAGCTACAATGCTTTGAGGCTTATGCATAATATTCCCCTCTCCAAACCCCATCCCACTATGCTAGCCTCCCATGCTTAATGGCAAGCACCAATGCTCTGCAGATCAGGGCTTTCAGGGACTTTGCCAAAAAAACAGATGAGGCTACTGACCACCAAGAATTCCAGCCTAAGAGCCCTGAAGGCTCCTCCCAGCAATCTGAAATCTGGACTCTCATATCCAAGAACACATATTGAGTCACTAAAAAAAAGTGATTAATAGGATTGTGATAAAAACACAAATAATTGTAATTAAAAGCTAGTGTGATCAAGAGCATAAAGATAAGCAGAAAGACAAATTAGCTATCTAAAAGGTGAGGAGACTTTATCCGGTGTCACACAACTAGTTAATGGAGAAACTGGAAGCAGAGCTCAGTCCTCCTAACTAGCCCAGAGCTTTTTGCATTACCCACTTTGGACCATATGCCAATCAAGAGAGGTCCAGACAAGCTAAAATCCCTCGAGCAACAAGAAACATAGTCATTCCCTTCAAGATATAAAGCATGAATGGCTAGCTTTCTACCATCTCCCGTTATCATGATTCCATCATATGGGCATATCATCAGTTTGTCCTGAGACTATCCTTAGGATATTACAGAATCTTCAAGATGGAAGGAAATTTTGTGATAATCTAATCCAGTCCATTAATTTTACAGATTAAAGAAACTGAGTTGAGAGAGGTGAATTAATCCCCCATTCAGCTGATTAATAATCCAGCCCTTTTGATTTTCTCAGACAAGACTCCATTCCAACATACCACACAGTCTCCCATTTGCTATTTTGATACTCCTATCCTTGGTTTTATCATTCATTATTGTCACATGCAGCATCACATAGTTATCACATCATACCCTAACATTGGTCTATGTGCTATATGTGGCTTTCCTATTCCCCACTAGAGTACAACATGGTGGTAGGTCACTCTAATTCATTTTATATCATCTTATTGTCACTCTGAACCTCAATTTCTTCATCAGTACAATTAAGGGATTAAAATTTAAATAAAGCATGTATTAAACACATATACAAAGCACAGTGCTAAATTTTAAGGGTACAAATAGAAAATCAAGACAGTCCCTAATTTCCTGTCTCATTTTAATGGAAGACTCATTTTAATGGGAGAGATAACATTTGTGGTCGGTTTCAACTAAAAGTCATATGGAAAGATTCTATGACCTTAAGGGACAGTAGGATAGAAAAGTCAATGCTCCTTTTAAATATCATTTCCACTAATAAAATCCTATCCATTTCTGATGTCACACACTTGGTTATGATGACAGAACCAAGAACTTTTGGGGAAAAAATCCTTTTCATTTGGGTCTTCAGAGGCTATGGCTAAGCACCTGCAGGAGTAATTGCCAGGCTGACTTTCCACAGGGGTTTCCCATCTGTTACATGTGGAATGGTTCCACATCTTGGGTTCCCAGGATGATGACTGAGGATACGGGGCTGGAAACATTGCTATTCCTAGGGTTTAGATTCAAAGTCCTGGGTTAGTTCTCTCAGGTTCATACAGGAGATGGCAGTCAAGGTGATAGTTTGACTTGCCTGGAACATTTTGCCTACCATTTCTCCTTCAGGGTACCTTACTGTATCAGCTAGGCTGTCTTCCCTACCTGGGTTGGGAGTTAGTTGGAAATTAGTGGGGATGGCTATCCCCTTCTCCATACAAATTTCTTTCCTGGATGACGGCTATAAGGGTTAGCCTAGAAGCAGATAAGATGGTGATGGTGGGGGGATATCACCATTCCCAAGGTTCCTTATAAGACTTCTAAGATTTCTTCCAGTTTTATGAACTTATAAATATGTCAAATATCACTCAGTATTCTGTGATGTCATGCCTTTCATGAAAATGTTCTGCATAACTTCACATGTGTTGGGAAGAAAGAGAATCTGGAACTCAAAGTTTTAAAAACAAAAGTCAGTATTCTGTGATCTTTTTTTTTTTTTTTAATAGCCTTTTATTTACAGGATATATACATGGGTAACTTTACAGCATTAACAATTGCCAAACCTCTTATTCCAATTTTTCACCTCTTACCCCCCCACCCCCTCCCCTAGATGGCAGGATGACCAGTAGATGTTAAATATATTAAAATATAACTTAGATACACAATAAGTATACATGACCAAAACATTATTTTGCTGTACAAAAAGAATCAGACTCTGAATTATTGTACAATTAGCTTGTGAAGGAAATCAAAAATGCATGTGTGCATAAATATAGGGATTGGGAATTTAATGTAATGGTTTTTAGTCATCTCCCAGAGTTATTTTTCTGGGCATAGCTAGTTCAGTTCATTACTGCTCCATTAGAAATGATTTGGTTGATCTCGTTGCTGAGGATGGCCTGATCCATCAGAACTGGTCATCATCTAGTATTGTTGTTGAAGTATTCTGTGATTTTAATGAGAATCCTATCATCACATTATCATCTGAATTTTAGAAGAACCCAGTATGATATCAGGGCTCCTAGGTGACAAAGTGGGTAGAGCAAAGGGCCTGGAGCCAAAAAGGCCTGAGTTCAAATGTGAGCTCAGGTACTTATTGGCTAGCTATGTGGTCCTGAGCAAGTCATTCAATTAGTCTGTCTGTTTCTTCCTCTGGAAAATGATCTAGAGAAATAAAAGGCAAAATATTTCAGTATCTGTGCCAAGAAAACCCCAAATGGGATCACAAAGAGTCAGATATGACTGCAAATGACTCAACAGCAACACAACAGGAGAGCAGAAATATTTCCTAAGCAACATAGCTATTGACCCAACAGTCTTAATTGCACCAACTCCCATTCTCTTTCCTGGGTCAATAATCTCTCTGGTTATATAGGAGCAATAAGAGTGAGCACTAGACTAAGTATTAAGAGAGCTGGGTTTTAGTTCTAGCTTTACCCCTAATTTGCTATATGACTTTAGCTAAATTGCTTAATCTCTCCAAGCCTTGATTTCTTCATCTGTCAGTAGAGATTATTTTATTTAGGTTTACATTGCCTAATACAATACCTGGTACTGAGTAGACAATCAATGCCTGTTGATTGGTTATTGCTAGCCTACTTTACAGGGTTATTGAGGAGATAATAGGTGGCATTGTGAATAGTGGTTGATTTGTAGTCAGGAAGACCCAATAGCTTACTGGCTGTGTGAGCCTAGTCCAGTCAATTAATGTCTTTCAGTCTCAGTTACCTCATTTGTATAAAGAGGATAAAAAAATAGCATCTATTTCCTTTAGTTGTGAGAAGCAAATGAGATAATATTCGAAAAGCATTTGCTAAAAAGCTGAAAGTATTGTAGAAATGTTAGCTGTTATTGTTATAGGAAAAGTTTGAAAAAAGAGGTAATGTGGTATTGTAGACAGAGTTAATCTTAGAGTCAAGAAAACATGGATTCAAGACCCGCTTTTGGCATCCCAGTGCTTAAGACTGCAAATAGGCTCTATATCAAGGCTCTGAAGTTAGAAGTGATCTCAGAGGCCATCCAGTCCAAAGCCCTCATTTTACAGAGGAGAAAAAAACTGAGGTACAAAGAAGTCACATGACTAATAAGAAATTAAAGGAGGATTTCAACCCAGCTCTTCTTGATTTTAAGGGCAGTGTATTAGCCACTGCATCAAGCAGGTGCCAAATGCCATAGGCATATAGTTTCCTCACTGGGAGTTTTCCATACCAAGGAAATCACAACTCCAGTCCAAAAAAAACAAAACAAAACAAAACAAAACGAGATGCATCATTGGAAAGATAGAGAACCATGGATGTGAAATGTTGCCTACTCTATTGGGTACCAGTTGCTATTTTGGTTAGTTTTGCTTACCTAGGTTTTTGTTTTTGCATTGTTACAAGGAAAGGCTCACAGTGTCGTTTGGAAGGTAGTGAGGATTGTAACTGGAAATGACTGACATGCAAAATAAGGTGTCCCTTAGATTTAAATATTTAAAAAAGTTGAAAACACCATTCAGATGAGGGATTGTATTTATGCAGTTCATCTTCCCTACCCCCAACCCTGGACCCTCCATCTAGAAACTGCATCTAACAACTCCCAGGCTCTGTGGCTTCCCCCATCATCTCTCTGGGACCCAGGGGGCCAAGCCCACTTGAAGCAGGGGACCCCCTCCCCACCCCGGCAGTACCCAAATAGCTCCCGTTCTCCTCTCCCCGGAGGTTGTCCGGGCTCCCCAGAGCTCTGACCCCCTTGTGGGGAGGGGGATCCTCTCCCCACCCCCAGATTAGAATGGCCGGGCGTCACAAATGAACAGTGGAGGGGGGTTTGTAATGATGATTAGGGCCTGAAATTGGCTGAGATTTACAGTGTCAGTCAGGAATGAAGGGAGAGGGGGAAAAGCATTCGAAGCGGCCTAATGGATCCATCAGCTCGTTTTGGCTGCTCAGTGGGCCGAGCAGGGTCACCAGGCTTTCCACTGGCAGCACAAAGCACTTCAATTTTGTTAGGAAATGTATCAATTTAACTGACTTGAGCAGCACACTGAAAAACCTAATGAATCTGGACTCAATTTTCCGCCACGCTGCCTCCGCGCGCTGTCGGAAACAATGTCTGTGGTCGGGGGTGACGGCGGCGGCCTCCGATAGGCTGCGGCCGCTCCCCATCCGCTGTCAGGGCTAGTAGAGAGAGACAGCCCTGCCTCCCGCAATCCAGTGACAGCCGAGGACCGGGCACCGCCACTTTCCTAACAATGATGTCATTAAAGGTAAATTGGCTTCTATTTCAGCAGGATGATAGTGCTAATTGAGTGGGAAAATATAATATAGGGAGCTGTTGTCTGCAGTTAAAGGGAGGAGGGGGACATATTAAATGGGCTACAATACTAGGTGTCAGGGATGGCAGATGTTGCTTTCTGCTGATAACTGCACTGACATATCTCTAGCTTGTCAAGGCTGGGGTTTTCAGGGAGACTTACAGCAAAAGGCAGCAGATGGCCCTTCTGAATGGGAATGAAGTGCTTAAACAGGCTGGCTGCTGAAGGCAGCTAGTTTGTAAATAGAGGAGACGGAGGTGTCCTGTGGCTCCCTCCACCCCCTCACTGCCCAGGAGTGCTGCTGGCTAAATGGCAGACAGTGAAGAACTCACCCCATCTCGCTGCTCCCACCCTTCAGAGCGGCCCAACTTGGAGGTTCTCTCCTAGGAATATGCCTTTTCTGCTCCCATTCCCCAGAGCACCTGAAATGGGGGTCCTCTGAGTCCCTTCCCTGATCCCACCCTCCAGAGCAGCCTAAAATGGGGGTCCTCTCCTAGGATCCCCTCCCTGCTCCCATTCCCTAGAGTACCTGAAATGGGGGTCCTCTCCTAGGATCCCTGCCCCTGCTCCCATTCCCCAGAGTGCCTGAAATGGGGGTTCTCTCCCAGGAGCCCCCTCCCTGATCCCACTCTCCAGAGCAGCCTGAAATAGGGGTCCTCTCCTAGAAGTCCCCTTCCTGATCTCATTCTCCAGAGAAGCTTGAAGTATGTGTGTGTGGAGGTGTCTCTTGACACCCCCCCCCCAAGGAACTCTTCTCCCTTCTCCAGGTCTTCCTTCTTGCAGAACTCCCTACCCCAGGCCAGGCCAAGAGGGGATGATTGCTCCCAGAAAGCAGTCCTCTCTACAAAGCTTTAGGCAAACTCTACACACACACACACACACACACACACACACAAGAATGAGACTCTCCTCTCCCAAGGACCCTCATCCTGGTCCAAATATATGTACACTAGAAGGAAAATAATAATTCACTTCATTTCATGATCAAAGATACATGGTGTGCAAACCCATTACATACTAACATATAAAATGTAATAAAAGGGAGAGTTGAATATGTCCAAATACTGAATTCATCCTCAACTTCCATATTGTGATGATTCCACAGAATAAATACAGAGAAGAGAAAGAACAGCAACAACAATCTTATCTCTGTGCAGGAAACTCCACAAGAATATTCACTCAGGATATCACATGTACCAGCTACAAGCTGCCTTCTCACCCAATGCTATTCCCATAATCATCCACTAAATCCACTCCCCCCCCCATCTCCAACACACACACACACACACACACACACACACACACACACACACACCTGACAGATCAAGCCAAAGGACAGAAGGGTACCCAGCTTCTCAGGAGATGTATCCCAACCTTTAGCCCCCACATCAACCTTAGCTATTTCTAGCACTGCCACCCTTCATCCCCCTATACTGCAAACAGCCCTCTATATTCACTTTGTAGCGCCTTTTCATCCATGAGTTCTGTCCCCACATCAATTCTCCTTGGTTTCCAACTGCACAGTCCACATATCTTTCTCCTTAAAAATCACCCCCAGAAAAACTTCATATGTATTCTGCAGCAGCTTCATAAACACTTAGCCCCTTCCCAAATGACCCGCATCAAGCTTGGTCTACCCAGAGCCTTGTAGCTCCCTCACAGCTTTCAGGGAACTAATATCCTCACAGACACAGATCTGCCCACTGATAGCATTATAGACATCTTCTTCATTCTTATCTTAACACATTTTGCCCCTAATGCAATAAGACATCAAGAGACCATATGCAGAGAGAGACACACACAAACAGACACCCACGAACAGCAAAACAAACACACTAACCCCAAACCCCACGGGTGACAGAGACAGCCGACAATCCCTCCCCACTCTCCTCCACACCCAGCCCTGCACAGTTACAAAAACACAGCCGTCCCTGCGACTGGAGCTGGGGAAGGCACGTGCAAATCCCAGCCATGTGAAAACCCCCACGCCAGCTGTATGGGGTTTACACATGTTGAAATGCAAATCGTGTGCTCCTTAATGAGCCCGGCAGACAGGCCAAAGCAATGTAATCAGCCCCTCCTCTGTAATTGGTGGGATTATACCTGGAAGAGGGAGCTGTTGTTTCACAAAACCACGCCTCTCTCCCAGGGAAAGGGGGGAAGCAGACAAGGCAGTTGGTGAAGATGGGAGGCTCTGTCACCCTGCTGGGTCCTGAGGGAGAAAGGGTCTGAATAGGGAGATTGGAGATAGATAAATCCCCTTCTGCTGCTCTTCCTTGCAAAATGTGTCTGCCCCTTGCTTCAGTTAGGGAGAATCTGAAAAATGGAAATCCAAGGATGAAATGGTCCACACAACTAAGCTCCTCAACATTTATTTTCTACCTCATTCTAAAGGACCAGAGAGAAAAGTTCAAAATGAGGCTTTAGAGTGGTTCTGGGAAAAGCACTTTGTCTGGAGTAAGAAAATCTGACTTTTGAGATCCTGACTCTGTCACTTCTTAGCCAAGTGGTCTTAGGAAAGTTCTGTTTCTTTTCTGATTCAGTTTCCTTATGTATAAAATAAGAAGATTGGACCAGATTTCCCCCAATGTCGTTTCCAGCTCTAAAATTATGTTCCTAATGCCCTAATCCTATCTTATTGTCCCCATTTTCCCAAGTTCCCATCATGTGGTAAACAGAAAAGGATGTAGAACAGGATGGGAAAACTGTAGAAATTGAGAAAACATCTTCAATTCCATATCAAGAATGAATTATTGAGTGGATACCTATCAGGGAATGGCTGAATAAATTATGGTATATGAATGTAATGGAATATTATTGTTCTATAGGAAATGAACAGGCTGATTTCAGAGAAGCCTGGAAAATCTTACAAGAACTGATGCTGAGGGAAGTGAACAGAACCAAGAGAACGCTGTACACAGTAACAAGATTATGTGATAATCAACTGTGATGGACTTGGGGCTTTTCAACAATGAGGTGATTCAAGCCAATTCTAATAAACTTGTGATGGAAAGTGCCATCCACCTCCAGAGAGAGAATCATAGAGATTGAAGGGGGATGAAAGCATAGTATTTTAACTGTTTTTTGTTGTTCTTCTTGGTTTGCTTTTTTCTTTCTTATTTTCCCCCTTTTGAGATGATGTTTCTTGTACAATATAACAAATATGGAAATGTTTAGAAGAATTGCACATATTTAATTGGATTTAATTGGATTGCTTGATGTCTTGGTGGGGAGGAGAAGGGGAAGAGAGGGAGAAAAAATAAGAATATAAAATAAGAATACAAATTCAAAAAGGTAATTGTTGAAAGCTATCTTTGCATGTATTTGGAAAAATAAAACACTAGTTAAAAAAAGAATGAATTGAGTCAATGTGATTCATAGGGGTTGCTGATCCCCTTGATTGACTTCTCTAGCCATCAACCAATCAACCAAAAGATATTTCCTGAGCACCAGCCTTGGCCAGTACTCGGAGGGAGAGTGGCAGAATAAATAGAAACTTAAATCTTGGCATCAGAACCTAGATTGCTGTCCTCCCTCTGATTGCTATGGAATGTGTGACCCACGGGTGCAAGTGCTAGTAGACAACTCTCTAAAACTATAAAGTGGTGGCTCCAAGAAGCTGCAGTGTGTCCAGCTTCCACATACCAGTAAAACCATCTATGATGAGCTAAAGCAGGTTAAGAGTAACCAAAAGGCCTTAGACCTGTAAGTGAGGTCATTCCCAATGGAATGAGTGGATGAGAACTCTTTGTTCCAAAGGTCATAAAAACAGCTAAATCAGACTCTGTGAAATACTTAGTTTGGTCAGACATTGAAAATGCCAAGATCATTCACTGGACCCTAGACCGTCACTAAAATTCCATCCTCACAACAACTCTGAAAGATAAATTCCATTTTTATCTCCAAAAATAGATAAGAAAACTGAGTGTCAGAAAAGTCATGTGACTTGTCTAGAATAACAATCAGTAAATGTCTAACAGGATTTGAACTCAAGTCTTCCTGACTCCAACCTCAACACTATATTATGTTACTTCTCTTTTTAATCATCCATCTGTATAGGATATGTGTTAGTAGGAACATGAGATGGGTTCAGAAGAAGCATTAAAATGAAAGCTCATATTTCTCTAATTATCCCCTTTTGGTTCAAGAAGAATATGTCTAATCTTTCATATCAACTTGACAGCCTTTCAAAGACTTGAGGGCAGGTATCATGTCCCTCCTAAAGTCTTTTCTTACAACAATTCTATGGTTAGGATAATACAAAGCATTATTGTCTCCCATTTTATGAGTATGAAAACTAAGAAGTAACTTCAGAAAAGCTAAGTCACTTGTGTAAGGTCTTTCCAAAATATAGAGCTCCTTCAATAAGACATAATCCCTGTGTTCAAGAAGCTTCAGATTCTAGCTTCTCCACTATGGAGCTGTACAACAGGCATTTATAATCAAAATTTACCTTTTAGGACACAGGAATATATAATGACACAGAAGACTCCAGGGCTTATACCTGAATAAGAATATTCATTCTCTCTCTCTCTCTCTCTCTCCCTCTACCTCCCTCCCTCCCTCCCTCTCCCCCTCCCTTCCTCTCTCTCTCTCTCTCCCTCCCTCCTTCTTCCCTTCCCTTCCTCTTCCTCTCTCCCTCCCTCCCTCCTTCTCTCTCTCTGTGTCTCTCTGTCTTTATCTGTCTCTCTCTCTCTCCCTCCCTCCCTCTCTCTTTCTCCCTCATTCCTTCTCTCTCTCTCTCTCTCTCTCTCTCTCTCTCTCTCTCTCTCTCTCTCTCTCACCTCATTGAGATGCTAAAACCCTGGGAAGGAGCTAACATGATAAGAACGGATAATCTCTATCATGTTCCCTATCTACAACTTGCTATGCTAGAAATTTCAGGGAATTTCCAGTTGAGTGAGTTCTGGGACTCCTACATTAAGTTGAGTTACCTCATTCCCAATGGAAACTATATTATCTATGTTATCTATGGCTTTGCCTTTCTTTCTCTGTCTTTTTTTTCTGTGTCTCTCTTTGTGTGTATGTCTGTCTGTCTCTGTGTCTCTCTTTGTCTTTCTCTGCATCTGTCTCTCTGCACACACACATATACATAAATGTATATGACAAGTGTGTGTATGTACATACACCCCTTGACAAGTAGTCACCTGGCCTTTGCTTAAAGACTAATTAAGGTAATTCACTACCTCTACAATCAAAACATTGCATTTTTGAATAGTTTTAATTATTAGGAAGATCTTCCTTATATCAACCCTAAATGTGCTTTTTTTGCAACATATACCCATTGCTTCTAGTTCTTCCCTCTAGAATCAAACAAGAATTTTAATATCTCCCTTCAAAAACACAAATTCCCATGTCCCTTCTAAGTCTTCTCTTTTCCAAACTAAATATTCCCTTCTTCATTTCAACCAATTCTTATACAGCATGCTTTCTAGGTCCTTCATGTGATCTGACCAGGCTCCACAAAGCTACCTAAAGGTAGCCTAGTACTAGATTTTTGGATGCCATGTCACTCTGTCTGGATCATTCGGTTGACATTTTTCATTTTGAAGATAAGGAAACTGAAACCTTGTAGGGCCAAGTCATATTTCCACTGCCTTAGGAATGGCAGATTCAGAATTAGAACCCAGATCTTCTGATTCTAAATGCAGTGTGTTTTTCTTTATACAAAACTGCCTCCCACTATACAACATAGCTGGCCCAAATCACAGACAACCATGTGACCCAAGTCTCAAAGCCAATTGGTATGAGGGTCTCCCATCTTGGTGTGAGGATCAATGCCCCAAACCTAAATGAAGAGTGGGGAAGAACTGCCAAGAGTATGAGAGAAGACAGTCACTGTTTTTTCAATCTCCTCTAGTCTTTTGAAGCAATTTGGGCTCTTCTTTGGACTTCAAGGAAGGAGATAGACAATGTCAATTCCACTTCAGGTTGCTGAAAGGACACTAAAACTAAAACTAATATGATAAGAGCTGATGGTCTCCATTGTGTTACCTATCTACAACTTGCTATACTAGAGATTTCAGGGAAATTTCCAGTTGAGTGAGTTCTGGAACTCCCTCTCCAATGAGTTGAGTTGCATCATTCCCAATGGGAACTATATTAACTATGTTATCTGATATACTTTCTCTGATTTCTGGTTTTCTATTAATTTGAATACTATATGAATTTGTGTTATGAAACTGGAATTTAGTAGGAAGGGAATAGAGTCTTGGATATAAAGCTTGGGGCCCTCCTTTCCTCATTAATAAAAATTGGTTTGTAACTTAATTTGAACCTGAAAACTACATCCCCTAGACTAATAATAGTCAAGGTAGCAGATAGATATAATCCTAGCCTGGTACCTCTTTTCTATGAGAGCAGCAGAATGGCCAGTCTTCTGGACCCAATCTCCTGCTTCCCCTCTTAGCAGAATTAAAGTCTTCCTTGGAGAAGAGCGTAGATAAAAGAGGCTAGAGATACCTATTCTGTCTCCCTTCAAGTCACAAAATTATACCCCCATTTTGTACATAGGGGACAGCTTTGTTATACCCTATAATTATAAATAAATTCTGAAAATGTAAGCAATATTTTAAAGGAAAAGATTAGAAAGAATAGTTACCTCCCCTACAGATTAGAAACTCCAGAAATTTTCTGATTTTTTTTTTCATTGTGTCCATTCTCTTGTTCATCCCAAGTACCTTTTCCTTGCTCTTCTTAAACCTAATGAAATTTTGGTTCTGAATGCATGAGCTTGAGCTAAACTGAGAAGGGGCCCAGAATACCAAAGGCTTTTAGTGATCCTGAAACCCAGAAGATTGATGAATCAGGACTAGGAAATTTACCTCTCTTTCCCTGCTACATTTACATAAGAGTAGAATGAGTGCAATGTGTGTGATTCTTTTAAAATTCCAGGGTCTAAAGATGGGATCACATACACACAGACACACACACACCCCTCTCCCTTCTTATTCCCTTTCTATGGGTTTGACTATTGGTACTTTGAAACAATTTCTAGGCACCTGGAGGCAGGAGGATGGCCAGGAGTTTGGGGAGACATTTAGAGTAGAGTGCTCCCTGGAAGAGAATCTTTTCATCTCTACTAAACTAAGAAGTTATAGGGAGAAGGGATTATAAGAAAAAAGCTTTTCTGACTGGAGAATATTTTGAGATACTGGTTCAATGATTTTATAAAATGTGTTGTCTTAAGTTTCCATTTCTAATGATTCAGTAGGATTTTTGTTAAATAACAATAACATGGGAAAGCTCTATGATTTCATCAATAAGCGAAGTTCCTAGTATACAAACTCCCTCCACCATCAGCAGAAATTTAGTAAAATAAGACTTAGGGCACATAAGCCTGAGACACTTGGAAATTATATAACTTTCCCAGAACCACTAAATTAGTAAATCAGTAAGTATGAGGCTGTATTTGAATTCATGTCTTCCTCATTTCAAACCCAGAACTCTATCTATTACTCTACATTGTTTCTATGTACTTAAGAGATAACTTTTAAAATGTCATTGATTCATTGTGTGGCTCAGGGTGAAAAGAAAGAAAGAAAAAGAAAATTTTATACATTTTGATTCAGTTTGAGATTCAGCAAACTGATGGCATTTATGTCAATTTGTGGTTTCAATTTCCATCCTATTAAAATCTCTGATCTCCTCCTTTCTTTCTGAGTTGTTTCTTCCCCTTGCCCTTCTGTTTCCTGGGCCTCTTGAGGGACAATGTCTGGCACTTCTCTCCCAGTTAGGATGACATATGGTTTCCTCTTTGCTTTGTTTTGTTTTGTGCTCTAACATTCCAGGTGCCCTAAATTGAGCCCTGAGAAAAATGGAGGTGCTCAAATCAAATCAAAACTGATGGGTTTGAAGGGTGGAGGGCTGAGTCCTACTATCTGAATAGAGGATTAGGACAGATTTGCAATCTAAGGAAAATTAGTTAATTTGAACTTGCCCTGTGATCAACCACCCTTACCCCCATGCCATCCTTACTCAACTATGCTGACAAGACTTTGCTTCATGTCCAGCCCAACCATATTAACTGTTTCCAACTCTATCCCTTCTGTGATTTTGTATCCACTTTCTGAACCTTTTATATAATGTAGGAGTGTGCAGAAGCAACTCCTATAGTTCCTCAAAACCATGAGTACATTTTTAAAGGAGAGGCAGTTATTAAACCTTTACCAGAATATTGCTGCATGAGATCCACCAAATTGTTCAACCATTACCTGATTATGATGCATTCTGATATTGAATTTCCAAAGCATCTTTCCTACCAAGACTCCAAACACTCTAACATTTGACTATTACTTCTCTGACACTTTGAAATAAATAAGAAAAATATTATTCTCTTTTTTCAGTGGGGAATTGATGTACAAAATGGGGGAGAGGACTACACCATGGAAAGAACATTGAACTTGAAACTTGATGAGAAAATGTGATTAATTCAAATTAAATTTTTTAAAATGTGTTATGCGATTTTTCTTTCAGAAAATTAGTTTTTAAACATTTACCAACATACCCTTGTCTATGATTCTTAAGAGTTTCTTTATCTATGAAATGGAGATGATACTTTCACTTCCTAATTTACAGAGTTTTTATGAGAATCCTTTGAAAATATGAATAATAGTATACTCCCTATTTCCTTCAACTATAGAATCAAAGAATCACAGAATAGTGAGTTGGAGGCAGGGGTACAATGGTAAATGTTTAACAACTGGCTGGGGGGAGGGGTATGTACACAAAGTACTTTGCAAACCTTAAAGTTTATGAACTTTATGAAAGTGAGCTATTAGAATATCTATAAATACAGCAGCCTATGTCTTTTCCTTTTCAACTTTCTATCACCCAACCTCTCCCTCTACCACCTCTGTCACAAGCTCTTTTCTTTTCCCACTTGGGTCCTCTTAATTTATCTCTCTTCAAATGTGTACATTTGCTCTTTTTTCCTACTTTCACTCTCTGCTTCCTTTCCATCACTTCTTCCTGATTTTGCATAGTAACTTTGACAAGCTTTTCCTTTTAGGTCCTCCATTTTCATTATCCTATATATAGTGTCTTATCCATCATAAGGAGATCCCCCCTATCCACTTTTTTTATCCTCTAGCTTTCTCTTTCCCCTGGACAAAATCCTATTCTTCTTCTCACCCCTCCCCTCCCGACTTTGATTTATATGCTTATAAAATCTAAGGTGTATGAAGGTTTGCAACCCAGGACTTCTTAATTGTGTATATGTATGTCTATGTGAGATGAACCTCTATGACAGTCTGGTGAAGCCTATGGACTCCTCAGAAATATTTTTATATGCATGCAATAAAATATATAGGATTATGAAGGAAACCAATTATATTGAAGTATAGTTATCAAAATAGTATGTAAAAAATCCAGAGACCCCAAGTTGACAATCTCTGTTCTGGAAATTGGTCTGTATTCTTTTTCTGATTCTTCCTCCTTCTTCCCTTTGTCACCTAGTTTCTCTTCCTTTTTCTCCTTCACTAGCTATATGATTCTGGATAAGTCACTTGATTTTAATGTACCTCATTTTCCTTATCTCTATAAAGCCTCTAAGGTCTCTCCCAGCTCTAAATCTATGATTCTTATAAGTCTATGCTTCCAGGATTTCAGATAGAGAAAGAGAAAAGAACCCATACTTATTCCCCACCAGACCCTAGCACATTCCTATTCTAATATGTTGCTTCAAACTTCAAAAAAGAGGAAAAGGAGAAAAAGAGAAACAAGGAATATTATTCATTTCCCTCTGTTATTTTGTGCTCATATCAAGGTATAGCTCAAGCTTATTCGAATAGGAGATAACTCAATATAGATTTGTTAGATGGATAAATGAATCAAAGGGGAGGAAGAAGGTAAGTGGGTGGTTATGGAATGGTTTACTTATACTCATAAGTAGTGGACCTGTTCATTCTTATTCATTCATCCCCAACACAAATACTACTCCCCATTTCTGTTCCTTTATTTTCCCTATTTTTTATTAGAACCTTTGTTCCCCTTTCTCTGTCTCAGCTATCAGTTTCTCATCCCTACTAATTTAATTAAATATTTTTATTACTGTCACCAAGTATCCAGTCTTCTTGGTACCCATTGATGATCAGAAGTCCTTGATTCTAAAAGATTCTGTCCAGAGTTGGATTATGTAGGCTTCAGCCTTTACTGATGCTTCCATCACTAGAGAGCCTGGTTGGACCCCAGATCTCTCCCTAATGAAAATCAATATGATCTAATGGAATTCAACTTAATTCAACTCTGCAGACATTTATACACCTTTTATATCTTAAACAATATCTAGAAATGGCCTTCAATAGTTCTTGTCTTCAAGGATCTTATTTTCTACTGGAGGAAAAATACATCCACAGAAAAGTAAATACAAATCATATGCAAAGTAATTTGAGAAAGATGGAGAGAACAAGCAACTGGGTACCAAAAGGGGCAGAGTATCAAGAAGGAGTAGGAGATGGTATTTGATCTGAACTTTAAAGAAAGCCAGGGTGATAGTCTATGGAAACTAAGCATACTTAATAAATGCTTGATTGATTGGTAGATAGAATGTATGAGGGAAATCGGTCTATTCTGAGAGGTCGGATTCAAATTGCAAAGGATTTTGTAAGCCAAATGGAGGTGTGTGTTTATTTTTTGTTATAGAGGCAAGAGGTAGTCACTGAAACGTCTTCATCAAAGGAGAGAGATGATCAGACCTATGCTTTAGGAAAGAATTCTATCCTCTAAATCTGTTTATTCCTGACTTCTAATCCCCATTTCATCATGCTTGTAATCTTGGTCAATTCATTTAATTTCTCTGGGTCTCAGTTTGCCTTTCTGCAAAATGGAGTTAATCTCTGTCTAATAAAGATAGTTGTGAGGTAGAACTGTTGTGACAAACTTTGACATTTTGAATATAAAAGCATAACATAATCAGCAAGTATGTATTAAATGCCTGCTATCTAATACTGTCCTAGTGCCATAACACAGTTTTTAAAGCATGTTGTATTGCTCTTGCCCCAAATACTGTCCCATCTGGCTTCTTCCAGCAGAGTATCTGCCTAACCCAGCCTCTCCCAGCTGTCCAAGTTCTCAAGTCAACGGTAAATTGAAATGGAGGCAGTTCCAGGAGGTCCAGGGGAAGCCAAACCCATAACTGGCAGCCTCTGCAAGGAAGAAGTGGGGTCTGAGAGGAGAACCAGACAGTGCAGGTGGGATTTTCCTAAGTATGAGACAAAAATAAGGAAGAGAATGCTATGTAAAGAGGTCGTTCCACTATCTACTCGCCTAAATGCATTCTTCCAAGAAACTCAGCACTATATGATATTTACCACATTGGTCTTCCTAATGTCACTCTAAGGAGGGAGGAAAAATTCTTGACTTTCTTATATAGCTAAAAACAACGGAATTCAGAAAAGTAAAGTGATTTCCCCAAAATCACATAGCCAGTTGTTCACTAAATCTGGGCTAGCCAGAGGCCAAGTTTCCTACATTCTCCAGCCAGCTCTTTTTATACAGAAGGCTACATTGCATGTAGAAGCAGCTAGCTGGTTCAGTGGCTGGAGCGCTTAACCTGGAAGCAGAAAAATTCGAGTTCAAATGTTGACCTTAAGCATTTATCTAGGCAATCCTAACTGTAATCCTAGGCAAGTTATTTAACTTCAATTGCCTCATCTGTAAAATAGCGACAATATCAGCATCTATCTTGCAGAGTTGCAGTGAAAATCAAATGAGATGACGTTTGTAAAGTGCCTGACACAGTGACTGGTACATAGTAGGTACTCTATAAATGCTTATTCCCTTCCCTTTTCCTTACTGCCTCCAGCTTTTTAAAAGTGTCTTTCAGTTTCCATGGATTCCCAACCTGGTTTACTTTATAGATCTAAAAAAAGGGGATTTTTTTTCCCATTCATTCAAAATAAATACTAATTGACTCCTTATTAAGTACACAGCATTGTGTTGATATCAGCATAGAAAATGCATCACAGTCCATATCTTCAAAAAGTTAATGATGATGATGATAAATATTTATGTAGTAGTTTAAGATTTGCAAATTTCTTTATAAAGTGATCTTTATATCACTATACAGTAAGTGCTATTATTATCCCCATTTTGCAGATGAAAAAAACAAACTGAGGCTAAGAAAAAATAAACCCCTGATATATAGTATGTCCTTATATCACTATATAGTATGTGTTATTATCCCCATTTTGCAAATGAAAAAAAACTGAGTTGGAGAATGGCTGAATAAATTATGGTATATGAATATTATGGAATATTACTGTTCTGTAAGAAATGACCAACAGGATAATTTCAGAAAGGCCTGGAGAGACTTACACGAACTGATGCTGAGTGAAACGAGCAGGACCAGGAGATCATTATATACTTCAACAACAATACTATATGATGACCAGTTCTGATGGACCAGGCCATCCTCAGCAACGAGATCAACTAAATCATTTCCAGTGGAGTAGTAATGAACTGAACCAGCTATGCCCAGAAAAAGAACTCTGGGAGATGACTAAAAACCATTACATTGAATTCCCAATCCCTATATTTATGCACACCTACATTTTTGATTTCCTTCACAAGCTAATTGTACAATATTTCAGAGTCTGATTCTTTTTGTACAGCAAAATAACGTTTTGGTCATGTATACTTATTGTGTATCTAATTTATATTTTAATATATTTAACATCTACTAGTCATCCTGCCATCTAGGGGAGGGGGTGGGGGGGTAAGAGGTGAAAAATTGGAACAAGAGGTTTGGCAATTGTTAATGCTGTAAAGTTACCCATGCATATATCCTGTAAATAAAAGGCTATTAAAAAAAAAAAAAGAAAAAAGAAAAAAAAAACTGGGGCTAAGAAAAAATAAACATGTCTAGATGTGATCATATGTAGGAAGTTCTTATATCACTATATAATAAGTGTTATTATCCCCATTTTGCAGATAAAAAAAACTGAGGCTAAAAAAATGATTAAGCATTGTGATATGTAGGAAGTCTTTATATCACTAACATGTAGGAAATCCTTATATCACCATATAGTGAGGGTTATTATCCCCATTTTGTAGATGAAAAAAAAAACTGAGACTAAGAGAACATAAACATGATTAGTGTGGTCATGTGTAGGAAGTTCTTATATCACTATATATAGTAAGTGCTATTATTATCCCTATGAAAAAAAATTGAGGCTATTAAAAAAAATAAACATGACTAGGCAAGGGCATATGTAGAAGTGTCTAAGATAGGACTCCAGTCTTCTTGACTCCAAGTCTGGCACTCAATTCCACTACGCCAATGATCATGACAGAATAAAAAACTGACACACAAAAAGATAGACAAGTGTCCTCTACAAAGTGGTACACATATTCTATATATATAAAATTCAGTGCTTCAGGTTTCAGGCACAGTGAGGGAAGGTTTAATGGAAGAAGAGCTGACAAAGGATTGGGAGAATCATGTGAGTCAAGGCAATAGAAGCCATCTCAACAAGCATTCATTAGGCGCCTACTGTGTTCCAAGAACTGTGCTAAATTCCAGGGACACAGAGAAAGGGGGTAGGTGGACAAGCAGAGGTGTAGAGAACAGCACTTTGGGTAATGGGAATGACATTAATGAAATCTCAGAGGCAAGCGACAGCCACCCAGAGTTTCAGTTCATACAGAGAGAATAAGAATGAA
This sequence comes from Sarcophilus harrisii, assembly GCF_902635505.1. Classification (NCBI taxonomy): domain Eukaryota; kingdom Metazoa; phylum Chordata; class Mammalia; order Dasyuromorphia; family Dasyuridae; genus Sarcophilus; species Sarcophilus harrisii. The sequence continues at coordinate 263,227,268 of NC_045426.1, forward strand.
AGTTGCACAGATAATCTAGGATCTGATTACTAGGAGCCTTGAACGCCAAGCTAAGGATTTTGGAGTTGATTCCGTAGAAAATGGGGAACCCCTAAAAGTCTTCAAGCAGAGAGGAGACAGCCTAAGGAATGGCGCCTGTGAAAGAATAGACTGGCAGTGGGACGCGGGACACATTAGAACCCAGAGACTACTTGCAATCTGAAACGCAGCTCTGAGGAATGCAGCAGCAAGGTCTGGGCTGTACCGGGTGTGAGGGATAGTGGGAGCTCCCCTGGACACAAAGAAGCTTACTCCGAGCAGGAGGGGCCAGGGAGGAAGGCCCCCGCCCGGATCACCCAGCGTTTACAGTAATCAAGAATGATTCAATTGACAGGTTTGTGTGGTGTTTGTTAATTTACTTGAGATTCATTCATGGGAACAGCTGGTTATATCCCAGCAGGACCGGGCCTCTCACTAGCCCACCTGCTGCTAGACAGACGGGCTTTGGGTACAGTTGTAGTTAAAGTTTAACAGGCAGATATTTCTGCCCATTAAAAAAAAAATCTCAAACTTCTCCAAAGGCTCTTGTGCCTACAATATACGGGGGGGGGGGGGGGGGGGGAGGGGTGGTATGAGGAGGGGCTCTTTGGGCCCAGGCAAAAGGCTTACTGAAGCTAAGAAGACAAGGTCCCATTGCTGCCAGTGACCAAGAAACAGAGGAGAGCAAGCAAGTTTGGGGGAGAGGAAGAGTCCATTCCTAAAAGTCATCTCCCTGAGGTGAATCTAAGAGACTCAATCCCTACCTGCTCTAAGTTTTGGGCAGCAAAGCTTCCTTCATCTTCAGCCATTGGTTTAAACTTCATTTTGGGAAGGTGGTCTCCCTAGTGATACAAAGCAGCAAAGGAAAGATTCAGACTAAGGCACTGAGATGGGTCTGATCTACTGGACTGAAGGAACCTTAATGGTTCCTCTAATATTTGAGGGCCATTTAATTGTTGGAAAACAGTTTCCTGGGCTTTGATCCAACCTACCCAACAAGTGGCACCTCTGGATAGAGAGTAGGTGGGATGTGATGCTAAGAAAATGCCTGAATATAGTGAGGGCTGTAGGCTCTCTCAGTCCTGATGTGTGACTACTAACAATAACTTTATTTTTCTGGTCTCCTTCAATGGAAAGAGAGGGGACATCAGTCAAGGGATCCAGCTCCTTAATGTGTGTGTGTGTGTGTGTGTGTGTGTGTGTGTGTGTATGTGTGTGTGTGTGTGTGCTCCAGAATGCTTTTATTTTGTATGGGACAGGTTGGCTTTAAGTCCCATCATTGGATAGGAATATACTCTTTACAACATGAAATTATAAATTTAGAGTTGGAGGCCTAGTATCAGGCCCTTACTTTACATATTAAGAAACTGAGACTCAGTGACTTGAACAAAAGTGCACAGATAGCTAGCATCAGTGGTAAGATCTGAAGTCCTCTAAATTCAGAATCAACGGGCTTTTCAGGAAATAGGTGCCACAGACTTCACAGTGTAGTGGAAAGTACCCTGGTTGTGCCATCAGAAGACCTGTCTCTCTCAATTCCACCTCTGATGTTTCATATCTGAGAGGGAATGGAGAAGAGGAAGGTTCCATTCCTAAAATCCATCTCCCTGAGGTAAATCTGAGACATCTCAGTCCCTATCTAGATTTTGGGCCAGCAAAGGCTTCCTTCATCTTCAGCCATTGGTTAGTCACAACCTCCCTGAACTTATTTCCTAATCTGTGAAATAAAAAATAGGCTAGATGTCCTCTGAAGTCCCTTCTTCCTCCAAATCCATAATCCTCTGGCATAAGGAAGACGTTCCCTTTTAATAACTGGGTGATAGAGCACTGTCCCTGGAATCAGGTGGATCTGAATTCAAATCAGGACTCACTAGCTGTGTAATCCTGGGCAAGTCACTTAACTTTGCCTCTTTCCCCCCCCAAAAAAAAAAAAACTGAATGCAAAATCAACCCAGCCTATGTGTTTTGGGGGAAAAAATCAACCCACCCCTCCCAAAACAACCCAAAATAAAGGAACTGGAAAACATTCTTGAGTCTCTGATAGCTCTAAAGGCTATGTATGTTCCCTATGCTAACTCCTTTGTGCCTACTCAGACTGTGTATTTAAAAAACACACACACACACACACACACACACGAAGAGATCCTCTCCAAGGCCCCTCACAGCTCCGCCATTCTGTGACTCCGTTAGGACGGGGCCAGGTCTCTACTGAGACCCGCCTCACCTCTTCCTCTACCTCAGCAACAAGCCTTGTTTGTTTGTTTCCAGAGGAAAGGTGCAGAGCCCTCGGGCCAGCGGGATGCGAGGACATCTAGCCTCTGGCCTCAAACAGTTGGACGATGACAGTATTATTGGGCAGAATTAATTTTTGGAAAGCTAGTGGGCGGGAGTGGAGATAAAGAGGAAAGCAGGAGCATGCTGAGCCCCCAAGAAAAAGCCCAGGCTGCTTGGTGTCTGTGTCACACGCCGTCTCCCCCCAGCCGCCGGAGCTCCTATTAATAATGCACTGGGCCATCCTAGGAGGAGGCGGCGGCGGCGGCGGCGGCGGGGCTGCGGCCAGACAGGCGCAGAGAGCCCGGGCTCTTGCGGCAGCCCTGGCCAAGTGCTCCGCATCGAGCCGGGGCTGGGGCCCCTGCGAGCCGCTGGCTTGAAGGGAACCGTAATTGCTGAGATTCTACATCTTCAAGGCTATTAGATCCTTGTAGCTTCCCCATCATGCTGTGTTTGGAGTAAATAGAGAGTGTTTAGCCCAGCCGAGAGGTCCTTTAATAGAACAGACAGTTTTTTCCTCTCTTCATCTTGCCCGTCCCCACAGCTTTGTTATTTAAAGTCAGGTTAAGGGAAGAAGAAGAAGGGAAAAAAAAATCCGCAGACAGGTTTGGCTGGGAAGCCGGAGGACAGGAAAAGTTAGAGATATTTATTTGACAGGGTCAAGGTTACCGCTTTTCTTTTCTCTTTCCCCAGGTCCCATAGGTGTTAGACTGAGAGACATTTAATCGAGGGAGTAGCGGTTTCATATCTATAACAAAAATCAAATAATGCAAGATGATTTACTCCCCCTAGCAACCGGGGAGCTTACCCTTAGCAACCAGCCTAGCCTCGGGCTGCGGTGTAATCAGCTTGAAAATATTTCAATTATTGTGTTGATTTTAGTGGATTTGAGAAGCGCTGTGTGGAGGGCCCGAGCACATTCTCCCCACGACCTGGAGAGGAAGATATTGATTTAAACAGGTGTCAGAGAGGAAAAGTGGAGTAAATTTAAATGCAATGGGAGAGCGGCGGGCGCATCGAGTGCGGCGCAGGGCGGGGGTGACATTTGGCTCGTTGCCTTGAATGAAAGTGACTCAACTGAACTAGAAATTTCACCTTGAAAATCATCTCCCATCGACACAATCAAGACAGGCCCGCTCGCAGGCCCCTAGGCTCCGCTTCAGGGGGGTGGGGATGGAGAGGGGAGCTTGGGGGAGGATGGATGGGACAGGGACCCCACAGTGGCTAACGGTTTAAAAGGGGGACCTGGGGGAGGGCCATAGAAGGTTTAAAAAGAAAAAGGAAGGGAAAACAAATGAAAAGAAGTGGTTTTGTGCCTCCCTCAGGCTCAGAAGTAAGACCAAGACCCAATCTCCAAATAGATCCTAGTAGCAGGGATGGTTGAGAGTCCAATGATTGCCTGAAATTGACAGCTACCCAGGGAAATGTCCCCAGAATGGAAGATTTCAGGGATGGGCCCACTCTGCCCAGATGGTAGAGATGAGACAGGGCCAGAATGGCTGTCTAACTGGACGGGAAGGGCTATGAGACAAAAAGTCATTGTTTTATCTAGAAGGGATCTGAAAGATTGTCTAGTCTCACCCCATTCCCCACCCCCCTGAAGTTGGAGATAAGGAAAATAAGCCCCGGAGAGATCATAAAATAACAGGATCAATATCTCTAAAGCTGGAAGGACCTTTGAAGGCTATCAGTCCAAACCTTTCATTTTGGAGATGTGGAAACTGAAGCCCAGAGAGGAAAATGGGGCTCACCCCATCTCCTTCCCTCCTGAGCCATTAGCTCCCAGTAGTGTTCATTCAATACCTGAGGTTTCTCAGAAGAGTCTCTTCCTCCCTCTTCTTCAAGAAGAAATTGGAGATGGCTGAATATAGGAACAAGCTCAGCAAGAGTGAGGGTGTTGGGAATGGTACTGAAGAACCAATGAACTGTCAACACTGAAATAATATCATCTGACCAAAGGGAGTTTAGCAAACTTAGATCTGGCTAAAATAAAATGTTTGCTGTTCTTTGTATCTTTTTAGTCCAGTTCTTAAAGCCAGAATTATGACCTAGGAGATCAATTATATGAAGCAAAGCTGAGTCTCTGCAGTTTCTTCAGGGGCAGGTGCCAATAACTTCACCTTCAGGAAATAAAATGTTAGCCTGGCATCCTATGATTTAGTGAATCAGCTCACCACCGTAGTCATCAGTAGCCACAAGTTAGAGAACAGAGTTTGGCTTCATACTAAAACCTGGGATGGGAGTGAGGAGAAGAGTTTCCTTTTCCTCCACCCCTTACCCCAGATATGACTGCCAATTTATTAACCATCAGATCAAATTCTCGTCTTATGCCTACTTTGGGGATGATTTGATCCAAGGAGCCAAAGTTAAGACTGGACTTGCTCCTAATTAGTCTTCCTTCATTATATTATTTTATATTATATTATATTATTTTCCAATCCATGTTCTATACTGCTTTCACATCCTTGTTCCAGAAACTTCAATGATTTCCTGTTGTTCTAGAATAAAATAATAATTCCTCTTTCATTTAAAACCTAGCAAATCCAACTTCAGCCACTGGGCTGATTTCACATTGGTCTCCTCCATATACCTTACTTTGTAGTCAAATAGACCTAGTTACCATCATCCTTACAAAACATTCCATCTCCTAACTCCATACCAAGTCCAGGCTTTTCTCTATATCTGTAATGCCTTCCTTCCTCACTTCCAATTCTTGGAGCCCCTTCAAATTTTCATTCAAGTGTCACCTCTTAAAAAAAGATGTTTCTTATGATTGATTCTGAAAAGTTTGGAAGATATACATGAACTGATGCTGAGGGAAATGAGAATCAAGAGAACATTGTACACAGTAACAAAAAGATTATGTGATGATCAATTGTGATGGACTTGGCTGTTAACAATGGCACCCCATTCAAAGCGATTTCAAAAGACTTGGGATGGAAAATGCTAGGAAAAAAATATGAAAACTAAATATGTATCTCAGCAGAATATTTTCATCTTTTTTTGCTTGTTTTTTTTTTCTTTCTTGTGTTCTTTTTCCCTTTTGGTCTTGTCACCAGCTTGTCACACAACATGACAAAATGGAAATACATTTAAAAGAATTGCACATATTTAATCTATTGATATAGATTGCTTGCTGTCTTGTGGAGGAGGGAAAGAAGAGAAAAAGAAAAAATGGAACTCAAAATTTTACAAAAGCAAATGTTGAAAACTATCTTTACATGGACAACTGGACAAAATAAAAAAAACTATTAAATAAAAAATTTGAAAAGATCTTTCAAGCCTTTCTCTCCAATTACATTTTATATACTTTGTATACCCTCTTATATTTACTTGTCTCTTTGATAATATTGTACTCTCCAACTTGGAAGTATAATGTAAGTTCAATGAGGCCAGGGACTGTCTTGAATGTGTATTTTGTCTTGCATAACACTTAGCCCATCATAGGTACATAATAAATGTTTTGTTGACTGTCTGATGGATTAATTAAAGGTCATTTTCAACTGTGTAGGAGCAAGGTATTTGCTAAGAATAGAGGGGTCCACATCTTCCTTTGCTTATCCTACCAGTCCTTCTATTCAAAAGCCAGCATCATATGGTTCATAGTGCTAAGAGCAGAGGCCAGAAATAAAGCAAAAGCCAAGATTTCCATGCTGTCTCCCTCACTAGAATGTAAGTTCCTTAAGGGACAGTTCTTTGTATTTATGTCCCCAGTGCTTAATGTTTATTGACTGAATTGACTGACCTGTTCTCTGATATGGTTACTGTGGAGTTGACTGTATATACTTGCCATGGATTATGCGGGACAAGGAAGCGGAAGTGAAGTTTGGATTCAGAAGATGATGTTCTTTCACTAACCTATTTTCCAGGGTTCAAGTAGTTGATTCCAGATGTTCTGGCACCCTGATGTTTCTTGCTGTGCCATTCCATAGAGGGTTAGCAGATAACGTGGATTCTTCAGTTCCTGATGAAGTGACAGCTGAAGTACCTTGTTCTGGTGATCTCATTTCAAGGCGAGTGACAGCCAGCCTGAGGTAGACTAAATACAGAGCTCTTAAGGCAATGATAGCTCCTACCTAGATCATGCCCAGTTGATCAAACCCTCAGGCTTGAATCTCTGCTCAGGGCTAATGAGTAATAAAAGTACTAATTTCATTTGTTCAGCTCCCAGAAGGAAGGTGAAGTAAGTTTGTTTGTTTGTTTGTTTGTTTTAATTAAAATAGTGGCAGGCCAGTACCATAGGTGGAGGGGTGATGGAAGGGGAAAGCTATCTGCAAGGCTGTATTAAACTGAGCTCTGTTTGCTATGAAGGCAACTTTGATGAAATTTACCCATCAGAGGAATCCCTATGGTCCCTCTCTGACTGAGAAATATGGAAGGCTCAGTACATGTTTTTCACAGCAGTGAGAAAGCAAGTAAAATCATGAACCCAATATGCCCAGAAAAAGCAACAACTGATAGTAACACTCAACACAGAGATCTTGTTGCTACAGAAAGGTAATCCTAACTCACATTTAAGGAGCACTTTTAATGTTTATAAAGCACTTTGCTCACAACAGCTCTGGGAAATAGGTAATTGAAGGATTGCTATCTTCCTTTTATAGCCTAAACTTCAATGGCATCAAGTGACTTCCTCAGTTTCCTCATTGGGGCTAAACTAAATGGCTTCTTGCAGCCCTAGATTTTGATCTTATGAATAAAACTATCTAAGGTCACACAGCCAGTGTTAGATTCAGGATTAAAACCCCAGTCTCCTGGTTCCCAGTGTTCTTTCTTTTACATGATAGTATCCCTCTTTCAGCAAATAGCTTTAGAGTGGATGTCAAAAAAAAACCCTGGCTCTATAAGTACCTGTGTGATCTTGTACAAATCAATTCATCTCCCTGGGCCTCAGTTTCCCCATATATAAAATGAGAGAATTAGACCAGAAGATCCCTAATGTCTTTTTCTGCTAACTGATAATGGGCAAGAGAGTGACAAGTATGTATGTGACTGAGATAGTCCTCCAGCAGGATGAAAGAAGGGGAAAGAAAGGAGGGAAAGAGAGAAACGCCTAATTAGCAATAAAAGAGACACTGATTTGAAGTTTAAAAGGACCTCAGAGGTTGAAGAGTTCAATTCCCTAATTCTGTAAAAATGAAATCACTGAGCCACTGAGAACAAGTTAAATGATTCAACCAAGTTTACTCAGCTAGGAAGGAAGGGAACAAGCATTTTTTTAAGCATCTAATGTATGTCAGGCATTATACTAAATATTTTATATGTATTATCCCATTTGGCACTCATAACAACACTGGGAAATAGGTGCTGTTATGATCCTCATTTAATAGTTGAGCAACTGAGGCAAATAGAGGTTCAGTATTTTACTTAGGGTTACACAGTTAGGAAGTCAAGTTTGAATGCTGGTCTTCCTGAATCCAGTCCCAGAGATCTATCCACCAAACCACCCAGCTGCCTCTAACAGTCAAAATTCAAACCCATATTCTCAGACCCCAAATCTAGCACTCCGATTATACCTTGAAGCTTCTTGCCCTTAGGTCCCTCCCACTCCTAAATCCTGTGATCCTATAAAATTACCACAAAGGTTAGCATTCTGTTTCTTGTCATCATTCCTTTGGGTTAAGGCATTGTATCTCCAGCATAACCCTTTTATTTGGAATATATATTACCTACAATGGCTTTTGCTTTAAGCCAAAACTACACCCCCACCTTAGGTAACATTTTTATTTCTCAACTCCCTAAAGCATTTACATTGCATATCATAATTATCATATCACATATTAAAATTATTTGTGGATGAGTTTTACTCCATGCTAGATAGTGAAGTCTCCGAAGGTGGGGACTGTCTCTTATCTAAACTTTGCTTCCATCCCCTTTCCACTTGATGAAATGCTCTCCAAACACAACAGATGCTTAATAAGTGCTTGTTAAGTGAATTAATGAATGGGCAAATCACTTCCACTCTCTAAACTTGAATTTTTTCATTTGTAAAATATAGTTAGATTTCAGGGATTCATAATCTTTTTTGTGTCCTGGATCCTTTTGGCAGTCTGGTAAAGCATAGAAACTCCTTTTGAGGATAAGGTTTTCAAATGCACAAAATAAAATACTTAGCATTATAAAGAAAACCAATTATATTGAAAAACAGCTCTCACAATAATAAGTTCCCAAGACCAGTTAAAAGCCTCTGGCCAAGATGATCTCTAAGGTACGTCCTTAGCTCTAAATCCTATGATGCTTTTGAATGAATGAATCAAGAGGGAGATGTTGAGGACCTTTTTTTCAAAATGACCTCCTCCACTAACTCAGTTCACATTGCTTGGTTCATTCCAAACAAGGTAGCAATGGTGCTCAAAGCATTTACCTGTCCCAGGTTGACCAACTTCCAGTACCACAAATAGTCAAGCTCTTGTGCTAAGGAGGGTATGTCAATTCACTGACTCAGAGATACAGGAACCAGTCACATCTTCTTCCTATTGAGTAAGTCAAGGGAAAGAAGAAAGGAAATGGGTCAGTATGGAAGTTATTTGGGTTGGAAGCAAGGGAATTCAGCCATAAGTGCCAACCCTTGTAAGTGACTTATAAAATGCTTAAGTAAAAAAATGAAATAAAAGTAGTTTTTTGGTCTTGTTTTGTTTTTTAAAGCTTGCTAAAATGACCTTTTCCACAAATCTCTCAAGTGATTGTGGCAGGAAGGAAGAGCTATTGGGGAATCTTAAAACAGGAATTCAAATATTCCCTGGACTGCAGCAAACTGGACCCAAGTGCCAAGTATAGATAAACAACTGAGTACTTCATTTATTTTATGAAAATATTACCAACTTATCTTAAATGTGGTCATTCATAAAACAACTCCCTGCACCTCATAGTTCCTCTATAGCCAGGCCTCCAAGACATAACCTTCCATTAACATTTCATAGAATTTTTGCTGTTGTTCAGGCATTTCAGTGTGCCTTACTTTTTGTGACCCCATTTGGGTTTTTTTTTTTGGCAAAGATTCTGGAGCAGTTTAGCCATTTCCTTCTCCAGTTCATTTTACAGATAAGGAACTGAGGCAAACTGGGTTGAATGAATTGGCCACGATTACAGAGGACTCAGAAAGATGTCTTCCTGACTTCAGGCTACTGCCACCTAGCCACTCTTTTCGCTGTTTATCCAGTAGAAATGTTCTCAACCACCCAAAGTAAGATCTTTTGAGTCTTAGACCCTTCCAAAAGAAAGTCAAACTGCTTGCCTACCTTATAGAATCATGTAATGAGAGCAAGAACAATAAACTAAGAATTGGAAAATTTAAATCTTAATCTTGGCTCTGTCACTAAGTTTTTATGACCCTGGATAAGACAGATATCAGTTTGTTCATCAGTAAAATGGAGATGATAAGAGTACTTCCCAATAGGTTCATATGGAAAGCACTTTGTAAACCTTCAAGCTCTGTAGGAGAGTTTTGTGATGTTGTCAATGAAAAGCCAGATGGACTGAGCTAAAAACCTAAGTTCTATCTCTCTCATTAATCTGCTGTGTGATACTGAGCAAGTAATTATCTTTGTTCTTTTCTTCAATTTGGGGACAATATAATGGCAGTATCTCTCATCTTGGTCTTCTTATTCTCCATTCCCTGCTCCCTCCGTCAACTCCTCACCATCAATCCCGAACTATGTTTATACCAACCTTCTGCTGTGAATCTTCTTTTATGGGTCCCTCATATTCACTTCTTCAAAAAGTTGGCACTTCTTGACCCACAGACAGGACTCTTCAGGGTACCTATTCTCCCTCCCCAGTGTGGGGAAAGATGGTGTCCTTCCCCAAGCATTTAATTCTGATTGACTATGATGTTGTCCACTCAAAACTAAGAGAAAACACACTAAATAAAGTTAGATCTACAATGTAGGTATTGGTTTTATTTGCTTATACATGTTGGTAACATAGGTTTTGTTTTCTTCATTTCTCAATAAGGAGGAGAATGGTGTGAGAGAAAATAATGCAGACCATCATGAAAATAAAATAAAATTGAACTTAAAAAAAGAAAGAAAGATAATTAGACCTAATTATTGCAGGGTAGGACAAACTCTCCATTATTCAATTTAACAGAAGTTTATTAAATCCCTACTATGTGCCAGCATTATGCCAGGTCATGAGAATTCAAAGAAAAATGCAAAAAAAAAAAAAAAAAAAAAAAAAACCTTCCCTCAAGAATCCATGATGCCACTAGATACAACTCCTATGGGATCAGATTACTGAGCCTCTCTGCCTTTCTCTGAAAATGTCAAAAAGTTGTGTGGGTATAGTTGATAAGGTGTTAGAACTGAAGTGAGAAAAACAAAATCAAATCTCATACTAGCTGGGTGATCCTAGACAAGTCATTAAAATTTGCTTTGCCTCAGTTTTCTAATCTTTGAAATAAGTAAGTTGGATTCAATAGCCTCTTAAGTTTCTTCTGATTCTAAATCTATACCCCACCAACCTCTAGAGAGGTTCATGACCATTCATGATCATTTAAAGGTGCATAAATCTGGACTAGCTTCTGTGTTGTATTAAGCTCTCTAGTAAATGATGGAACAGGGTTGCATCAGAATCCTTTTGATTGACCTTTTCTTTTTTTCAAGGGTTCTACTAGTGTCTGGGGAAAGAGAGGACTCTTGGACCATTTTTTCCCCTTATAACCACTGATATCCTAATATTTGGGAATTTCATCAAATCCATTGCTACCTTTTGTCCAAACTGACAATTCAGAAATAAAGATATTCTAACTCTTGGCTTGCCTCATTTCACAAATTTCTATCAAAATCACAGATTTATCTTCTGGTTTCAGAATCTCTAAGTGGTCTTGAATAGTTACATACTTTATTTGCTCCTCAGTAATCCACAAGTCTATAAGCATTTCCTGAATATTTAGTATGTGTTCAACATTGTACATGAGCTAATCTTTTTCCTGTCCAGTTGAAAATACTGAAGAAAATGTCATAAGTCTTCTGCATTAGCTCCAGACACCTTGTCTCCTTGTCTCACTTGTCATCATTACTTTCACTTTGGCCTTGCTCCTTCTAAATGAGACTTCCTAGCCAGGAGTTCCTTTATATTTATAGGGCAGGCTCCTTGCCCACAAAACCCTCAAAGTAACTAGTTTCCAAACTCTCTCATCCTGTTTACCCATGTTGGGCTATTTTTCCTCACTGTTCTACATCCTCAAAACCTCTTTTCAAGAAATATTTTTTCTCCATTTCCTACTACTTGAAATACTACTATGTTCTATAGGACTCCTAGAACTGATTGTTCTTTTAAGTTAGCCAACTAGAAAACTCATGCTTCTCTTGCTAGCTCTGCTCTCCATATCCAAGGGTACTAGAAGCCCTACTCAACCAGACTTGCATAGTTGCTTGGCACCCAAAACTAGGTGATCTTTCCATTATGGACAATTGGAATTAGCATGGCAGGATTTTGAATTTTCACAGATGGGATGGAGATATTTGATTTAGCCAAGATTCTGGTTTGAGCAATTTTCACCATCCAAAGTAGTTTTGACCAGGAATTGATACTTGCTTTGAAACCAGGAGTCAACCCTAAAATTTAGGAAGGAGAAACGTTCTTCAATTTTCAAGTCAATTAGTTGACAAAGTATGTGGTGGAGGGGGGCAGAGAACATAGCAAATTACCAAAGACCATTGTGCTCAGTTTCAGACTGAGACACAAATTTGAGTCTCTAATAATCTACAAAAAGTATTATCTGGAAAGGCTCAAAAAAGAAGTTAGGCACATCTAGCCAGGGATATTCTGAGCTATTTATGGAAAACCTGTTGACTTGTGGCCATTCTCCCATCTTATTTATCCCTTTTCCCTCTTCTTTTATAAGCAGAAAGAAAATCCCAAACAGGATGGGAAAGAGGTAGTTCTGTAGGAAAACAACAACAACAACAACAACAACAACAATGTAACAAGGAATTATAGTGGATTACAAACTCTTATCAATATACAGTATCATGTAACTAACAAAAATCAGTAACTAACTATCTTACATGAATTTAGGGTCCATTCACTGAATCATCAGGAAGAAAGTAATTCTACCACATTTTTCTCTGCTTAGACAACCTATGGAAAACTAGGCATCATGGATTAAATCCAGGGTACCATGGTGCTCTGGTAAGTGCAATTTGACAAGCCCTTGATCAGACTAGCAAATTTGCTTGTCTTCTCCACATAACTTGATCTGTATCATGCAGGATATTATAAGATTCACAGAAGTTTCTTTATATTTTTTATCTTTATTCCTTAGTCCTTCATCTGAGACTTTTACAAAGTCTGTGGCTTTCCTTTGAATCATCTGTCATTACCCAGATTGTGCGTTTGATAATGTAGAATATACACATCTTTCTCCCTTCCTACCCGCCCTGCCTCTCCCTTATTGAAAGCTTTATCTCCATATACAGCAAAGCACTCAGGGAAGTTAGGTGGTGCCATAGTGCTCAGAGGACCAGCCCTGAAGTCAGGGAGATTCATCTTCCTAAGTCCAAATCTGGCCTCAAATATTTCCTAATTGTATGACCATGGACAAGTCATATAAGTCTATAAGCCTCAGTTTCCTTGTCTGTAAAGTAAGCTGGAGAAGGAAATGGTAACCACTTTCAGTATCTTTGCCAAGAAAACCCTAAATGGAGTCATGAAAAGTCAGGTGCAATTAACTGAAAATGACTGAACAACAAAAAGATATAGAGAATTCTCAAATCTGAAATTCTTCAAGTCTCTTGTGTAATGGCCTAAATAAATAAATAAAATTGAACTCCAAGGAAAGGTAAGGTAGAATAACAAAGAACTGAACTAAAGGCGGGGATGGAGGGGGACAACTAAATGGTGCAGTGATAGAGCATTGGCTTTGGACTCAGTTGGACCTGAGTGCAAATCCAGCCTCAGACACTTAACATCTCCTAGTTGTATGACCCTAGGCTAGTCACTTAACCCCAATTGCCTGGCCAAAACAAACAAACAAAAAACCAAAAGAACAAAGAAATTGAACTGGAACCCAGAAGACTGAGTTTTAGTTTTAGTTCTACTACTATCTAGCTGTGTGAATAGAGGCAAGTCACTTAAGTGCTATATGATGAGTTTTAGTTATATCACCCCAAGAATGATCTTCCATATCTGAAAAATTTCAAGATAGGGAAGCTCAAGTCGAGCTCATTTCTTTACACTACTCTAACCAATCCAAAACCACTTCTAGATTTGACATTTTAAAAATTCTATTAGATGCATCTATAGAGCAAGCTCTAGATATCACAGGGTTCTCTGTGTGTATCTTTCTGTCCATGTCTCTGCCTGTTTCTGTCTCTGTCTCTGTTTCTAGTTTATATACATACATACATACATACACACAGAGAGCATAAGCAAGACTTACCCTCTCCTTTACTGAATTTTGGCTCCAAATTTACCATAAAACTAAATACCATCTCCAGGTTTTCCAACCCCTTTAGAATAGCAATATGCTACTTAAATGTGTATTTTTATTACTTTCTCTATTATAAGTAAAAATATTGTAATGTGATCTGATAATTCGCCAGCTGTCTGAGCCTAGAACGGGCTTTACCATTATGGAGTTGAACAAGCGAGGGGAGCGGGTGTGTGTATAATGCTTACTATCTGGGGAAGTACATTTCGATTTCTGCTTAGGTTGGTACCACATATGCTAGGCCACATGTTCCTAGTCTGGTAGACATATAATTGTGCACATTTATCTTATTGTAGTTTAAAGTGCAAACATTATAAAATAACACCAGTGTCTACTGTGGTTTATGGAGGAACGGGGGAGGTTAGTGGGAGCACAGATAAAAACAGATGATGAAAACTTTCCTGAAAACACTGGAGGAAATACTGGCCCCAGCAAATGCTTTGGGATGCAAAGGAAAATGAAACCTCTGGAAGCTTCACAATTTGCCAAAAGGAAAAGACAAAGGCAATAGATCACAAGGCTAATGTGCAAGTATTTACTGCCCCCCCAATAGTTGATGAAATTCTATCTTAATCCATCCTGGAATAAGGCCAAAAATGTTCATCAGAATTAGCGTCATCACAATGAGACCTAATGACATTAATAAAGATTATGGCCAATGGGTGAGTTATTCAAAAGCAAAACTCAGTTGAAAGTTATTTCCAAACCACTTCATCTTTCCTTCACTAACTGTCCATAATATTGGCTAGATTAACACTGGACCAGAAGAGATTATTGATAAAGCTAACAATATTGCATGCTCTGAACAGTATAAGTAAGCCAAGGCTGGAATATCACACATGTTAATTATGGCAAAGTAGTTGATTTGGTGTGTTTTTGGTTCTTGGGATGGAGGGAATCATGAGAAAGGAGGGGCAAGAAAAGGAGAGCAGAGGAGTGGAGGAGAGAAGAGGAAGAGAGAAAAGAGGAAAAATGAGGAGCGGAGAGGGAAGAGAGAGAGAGAGAGAGAGAGAGAGAGAGAGAGAGAGAGAGAGAGAGAGAGAGAGAGAAAGTAAAAGAGAATCACAGATTACTTTGATGTTCATAGACTGATGTTCAGTCTATGAAACTTCTCAAATTATAAAGGAGAATCACTTTTGAGCTCTTAAGTGGCTCCGAATAAACTGACTGTCCAGAAATACAATGAAAAAACGACACCAGATCTCAGTAACAAGGGAAGAAAAATTGTCAGTGGTGAGATGAATATTAAAAGCCCTATCCGTGAAAAATGCCCTGGAAATATGCTTTAAAAGAGAAGGATGAAGGAGGGTGATTACACTGGGTGATTATGTAAGGAAAGCTCAATGTGTTTAGGGCCAGTGCTAGGCCAACTATGCAGATTTCTCTTTCCGTCTTGTTCGTGGGGGAGATTTCATGAAAGCAGTTTGTGCTCAGGCAGGAATGAAAAGAAAATGATATTGAGGAGGAATAATGCATGGATCACGAGCAAGGCAGCAAGGTGCAGCTCTGAAAGCATCTCAATAGCCAGGCAGAAGAATTGCGATGGCGGAGGGAAAGGGGGCAGGTAAAAGGCCTAAAGGGAACTCAGAGGAATCCCCATTTCTAGACCCAACCTACCCATACCATATAAAAATTATTTTTGTATAAGTATATTGTTCTAATCAAGATGTCACATAGTGACATCATTAACCAGTTTGAGAAAGGGGAGGCCACAGATTAATCACAGAATACGAAATTTCAAAACTCCAGGAGATCTTAAAGATAATTTAATTCAATGCTCTTATTTTATAGATGAGGAAACTCTCCCAAGATTCTGCCTCCAGTTAGTGGTAAAGTTAAGATTCAAACTCAGGCCTCCTGATACCTATCCTCCTATGCTGTGCTTCAGTGGACCTGGATAATGACCACTTGTTCCATTTCTGTCCATCTATATTTCTAAAAACAAGTTATACTAACCAATCCACATTTCCTGAGGATCCCATATTTGTTCATGTGGAGACTATGCAGATATCACATCTGTGCCAGAACGTTGTGGAGTAAACACAGAAGAGAATTACATAATTCTTGCCTTTCTAGAATTTATGCCCTACCCGAGGAAGGTAGTCAATCTTCAAAATACAATGCTATCATGCAAAATGGCACATAACTACTTAGAAGATACTTAGAATATCAGAGTTTCCTTCTACAGTTGTTTGAATAGTTGTCTCTTTTAGGATTGTACTAAATAGAATCATATTTAGGTAATTATTTTGGTTTCTACCCCTGAAGGCCTGAATATAAAAGTAGTGATAAGTTTCATGACCTAAAGCCAAAATGGTGTCCATCTCACTATGGTGTGAGACAGGATCACTCAGTAACAAGGCCAAGAATGATGAGCCACATGAAAAATCACCCACTTTTCTGGCCAAAAAAAAAAAAAGAAAAGAAAAGAAAGGAATTAACTCTGATGATCCCACAACTTTGTGGACTTGCTCAGGCTGAGGAGATAAAGCTATGTGTCCTACTAAAAAACCACAACATTCTAATGATACTTTACCAGGGGTTTCTAACTTTCAATTACATTTTATTAACTACAACCTCCTATCTTATGCTTCTGGCATTATTTAGCTACAGCCTCTCCCCAACCTGCTCTTATAACCCCATAATAGAAAGCTCTTAGCCTAGGGTACCACAACATACAACTGCTGGGCAGCAACGGGTGGGTAATTAGATTTTGGTCAAGAATCAAAGTTGCCAGGGTCATACACTGAATTCTGGGCAATCACTGGTTGTCCTGACTTTTGACGCATCAGTGAACTTCAATGACTGGAAGAGAAAGTGAGGCTGATGACTTTGCATAACTCTATATCACTTAAATCCAATTCATGATCAAGTCAAAATATTACCTGTGATGTCACTGGTCCTTTTTGAACATGAAGAAACAACAATTATTATGGGATATCACAGGAAGCCTCCTAAAATAAATACTATGGTTCACTTTGGTGAAGAGTTAGAAAGAAAAAAGAAAACAAAGCTGAATTCTGATATCTAGAGGTAGATAAGCTCTCCCCAAACCCTTATCACCCTATTATTCAGAAACCTAATCTCCAGTAGCCTCCCTTTTCTTGCATCTACCTAGAATTTCTGAGAGCCTCCAGCTGGGTTAGACCATGGGGAAGGGAATGAGATAGGGGGTAATGAGCAGTGGCTTTTCTGGGAGGCAGGAGATAGGAGAAGAGAAGGAAATAGCCCATGCGGTGAGCCTCATTGGTGCCAAAAAATGAAAGGAAACCGTAAAATCCCTGTTTTCTGAATATAAAAAGGTTGTGAAAATAGGACTCCAAGGGCCCTGCAAATGATTATGTTAATTAGAAAGAGGGCTATTCAATAGCACTGAAGTGATGCTCAGGAATCTTGAACCACAGATTTTAGTGTGATTACAGATCATATTAAAATTCTATTAGCTGTCACTTAATATCCAAAGACAAAGAAATGAAAAGAGGCCCAAGAAGCCCCCTAAACCCAAATACCTAATTTTTTTCAAGCCATGAGATTTTTTTTAAAACAAATGTAAGCCTTTCAGAAGACTGTAAGCTCCTTGAGGGCAGGAATAGTATTATTCTCCATTAGTTTATGTCTAATGTGTCTAGTACACAGTAGGAGCTTGATAAACAGCCAGTTAAGTTGAAGAAGCCTTGATAAAAATCCTACCAAGAAAAACAAAACAACAAAAGTCTACTTAGCCAATGATCATTCACCCCAGCCTCTCAGACCAAGTCCAGAGTCAGGGTTGAGGCTATATTGAAGTCTCAGCTTCAGAAACTGGACTTGTGAAATTGCTGGTTACTTTGTTTGTTTGGGTTTTTTTTTTCCTGTTCTTTCCCAGTTGATGTAATTAAGAATAAACTTTGTAGCAATATCTCTCTTTTGGTAAGGGTTTTTTTTTTTGTTTTGTTTTGTTTTGTTTTGTTTTGGTCTGCCTTCCAAATTATAAATTGTTAATGAGCACCTGTTACAATGTTAATGAAAGTAAGATCTGTATGTAAATAAAGAAAATTTAATAACTTAACAAGGTGGATTAAAATTCCCAACCTACTCAGTGGCTAATCTAAGGCCAAACACCAAATAGTTGCTATCTAAGCAGGAAGAAGTGGCTAATGTATTCACCTCAGCACACTTTTCACAATATAATTAATATTTTAAAAATTTATAAAACTGAAATCAGAGGTCTTGATTGTAACAAACAAAATATCCATCTTTAATCTGCTACCCTGAGGCCAATGGTGCCAGTCCCACCTCCTCCCCCCACCTCCATTCCTCCTTTTATACTCTGAAAATATAAACCATTTTGCACCACTAACAGCTTGATTGTGTTTAACTTCTTTTCTTCCGGTCCTGATCATCTTCCTTCTTCTGAAGTTGAAAATGGCACACAGGCTGTCTGTCCTCTGGCAATCAGCCGCACATGGGAAATAAAGGGAGTGTATAAGCCATCTTCTTCACCACCAAAAAAGAAAGACCTTTAAACAATGGTACTAGAACTTCTCTGGGGACCAAGTAACAATTCAGACTTCAGGAATAATAGCCTGGAGTCCTCATTCTAAAAAGTTTAGGTTTTGATTTTTGTTTTTAAATAACAAACCTTTGCCAGGTTGTTGTTTTATGTGTACAAATTTATGATCATCCAGACTCAGATCAGTATTGGGGATAATGACACTTGGCCATCTGTATAATGATTTTTTTTCCATTTGGGCCTCTGTTCCTAGACCTATCATCAACCACTTTTCTCCTTCCCAATATCTGGGGAGTTTTGCCAATCACCTCCTCCCAAACATTCTCAAAAGGGCTCTCCAGTGAAAAAGGATGCATAGATTTAACTATTGTCTATATATTCCTCATACCCATTAGGGTAAACACTTTTTTAAAGCAAGCAGCAGAAGAGGGCTTTGTAGAACTTTGCCTGGTGGGCTCAGATTTTAAACTGGAACTGTCAAGTGGAAGGAAATACTATAAATGATCCTCTGTTATAGAGTGAGACAAACTTTAGAGAGTAGGCAAGGTAGGCAAAACCTCAGGGCCAGAGTTGCTGCTCTTCTTAACCCTCCCCTTCTCCTATCTATGCTCACTAACTTCCTCTCAAAGTGCAGAGAGAGAGAGAGAGAGAGAGAGAGAGAGAGAGAGAGAGAGAGAGAGAGAGAGAGAGAGAGAGAGAGAGAGAGAGAGAAGAGAGAGAGAGAGAGAGAGAGAGAGAAAGAAGAAGAAGAAGAAGAAGAAGAAGAAGAAGAAGAAGAAGAAGAAGGAGAAGAAGGAGAAGAAGGAGAAGAAGGAGAAGAAGGAGAAGAAGAAGAAGAAGAAGAAGAAGAAGAAGAAGAAGAAGAAGAAGAAGAAGAAGAAGAAGAAGAAGAAGAAGAAGAAGAAGAAGAAGAAGAAGGAAGAGGAGGAGGAGGAGGAAGAGGAGGAGGAGGAGGAGGAGGAGGAGGAGGAGGAGGAGGAGGAGGAGGAGGAAAGGAAGGGAGGGAAGAAGGGAAGGAAGGAAGCAAGGAAGGAAGGAAGAAAGGAAGGGAAAGAGGGAGAGAAGGAGGGAGGGAGGAAAGAAGGACTGAGTTCTCCCACAAGTGACAAAAGTGACAGGATCTTTTATGTAGAACTGAAAGAGTCCTAGGAGGTCATTAAGTTCAACCTCTGCATTTTATAAATGTAGGGTAGGAAATCAAATGACTTGTCCGAAGTCTCTCAGCTAGTAAGTGATGAAGGTAAAATTTAAGCCCTGATCCTCTTAGCTCTTTCAGGGAGTCACAACTGGACTTTCTGGTGTGTCTGAGTTTACTTTCCCAAAGTGGAATTTCTACTTCAAAAAAAGTCCACTCACCTCTACGTTAAGATAAACTAAGGCTAAAACCCAGACCACATCCAGCCCATCCCCTGGCATTTTGTATAGGGTGGGGGAAAGGGTCTGTGGATAGGATCTTCCTAGCTGGGGATGTCTGTGTTAACCTCTGGCAGTTGTAGCTGTATTATGGTTTCTGTCTTGAAAGGTCAGAAACATGGGCAGCTTATCAGAGAAGAAAGTGGGTTATCATAAAATAACCATTGTATAGACTTTTCAATTTTGTGGCAGTTTAGTAAAATGACTCCTCTCCTGGCAGCTTTTCTCAAACTGTCCTGGGCAGTAATATCTCTAGAGCTGCAGGGAAGTTGTGGTTTTGGAAGTGCTTCTCAGGAAGGGAAAATAAAGCTGCTTTAGAAAGACTTTGCTGGGTATCTTGAAGAGAGCCCAACATTTAAGTTGGCATGAGGTAAGGGGATAGCTGGGGTACAACTCGGCACCCATCCTCCCTTTCTTTCTGTCATTAAGAGTAAGGTATTCCCCCCCCCTTTCTTTTTTAGGTGTAATGCTAGACCTAAATAAATAAATGTTTATAAAAAGGAATGAAAAGCTACAGCTCCAAACAACAACTCCATAACCTGTGACTGATTTTTTCATTCATGTATTTCCCTGGGACTGTCCCTTGGCACAGGATCTATTTGTCTATCTCGGCCTGGAAATGTTTTGTATATAAACAAAAAAACATGCCGTCCATCCATTAAAAATCTCCAGTCAATTTAATACATCACAGTGTAACCATTTAGCCCAGTCATTTTTCATTGTTTGACCTCACTTTTAATTAGAGACTGAATTATTAATGCCATCTGATAGGAGACAAACTACTTTAGAGGGTGCCTATTCTCTAGGCCAGCTCCCAGGAACTACACATTCAGGTTTTGTACATTTCAAATAAAACATAAGTGGCCAGGGGAAAAACAATTTACATTTACAGCTCCTACAAACCCAACATCCATCAAGAGTTGGGTTGGAAAATCTCTTGCCGTTTCAGCATCTGACTTTGGAAACTCAGCAAGAAAAGAAGAAGGGAGGGAGGGAGGGGGAAAATCACCTCTTGGTGCCAACTGGAACCTAAGCCTAGATTTTTCTAACCAAAGAAAGTCAGCCCTCAGGAACCCCTGTTTAGAGATTGTTGAGGAAAACAAAAGGTTCTCCTTGAGTTATTTTGAAGTTTGGGGAAAGGACCTTGCTGAGCTCCCCAATGGGGAGCTCAGGGCTCCTTACAGGAATCTAGAAGACCTTTAAGGAAAAGTGAATGGTATTCATTTATTTTTGTATCTCCAAAATGAATTTTATATGGTAGGCCCTTTAAAGTTTGATGTATGGATGAGTGACTGACTGCCTGATCTACCTTTCAGTTATCTGTCTTAAAGATGAGTTTGATCCAAAAGCATCACTTTGGAGCCTTCCATCAACTCTTCATCAATAGGTTTAATAGGTAGCATTTAAAAAGGCAGCCTATCATAGTGGATGAGGCACTGGATTTGGAATCAGGAAAAAGTGAGTTCAGATTCTGCATTTAGACAAGTCAATTACCCTCTCTGGGTCTTCATTTCTTCATTTGTAAAATGAGGGAGTTGGAATGGATATCCTCCACTAATGTGGACTTGAGTCCTATGATAGCCATGGATATGGAGCCAGAATGTACCTCGAAGGATCATAGACTGGCAGGATTTGGAGTTTAAAGGTTAAGTTCAGTTTATCCCTTCTACACAAAAGGAAATTGAGGCAGAAATGGGAAGTGACTCCTCCACACAGGGAGTGAGCTGCAAAGTTGGATTTAAATCCAAATTGCATCAGATGCTGGGAGGAGGAGAAGAGGAAACAGACTAGCTTCTTTTCATGAGCTCTGAAAGCATCCATTAGTTTGAGGCAGAGTTATTCTGTGCCTTTAGCTAAACTGCTCTACCTCCTAATTTTTCCATTCTTCCAAAGGCACAAATGGGCCCTGTCTAGACCAGCTCCAACCTACTTTGTCTGTGACCACATAAAACATAAGTGGCCTCTAAAGGCTTCTTACTTCTCCATTTGAGGGAAGGCACAAACCATGCATCCCAATCCTTTCCCACTCACCCCTTTCCCCCTCCAGTTCAGAGAGCATACAAGACGTCTCACTTTCTTTCCAGTTCTTTAAACAGCCCCTTCACTGGTAGGGAGTCAGAGACAAATGTCCCTTTCATTTACATGAAAGCCTAGATATTAGTGAATGGCCACTTAAAAGCAACCCTATGTTAAGTCAAGTTGGGATGGAGCAATGGAAAGAGCTCTGGAGTTAGAGGACCTGACTGGACTACTTACTATTACTTAATTACTACTTACTTGGATAGGTCACTTAAATTCTGTGCTTAAGTTTCCTCATCTGTAAAATGGGGGAATTGGATTAGGCAGTTAAACTCTCATACAGCTTTAGACCTAGTCTGGATGAGATCCTCTATCTAAGATCCACTATCACATGTGTGACTTCTGTGCTCCAGAGAATATAAAATGTCTCAGAAATAACAGAAATGTCACAAGATTTTTGCTTGGGGGATGGCCTGTGAATAGCAGAGGCTGGGAGAAGGAAAAAAGGCATAGCTAAGTAAGCAGCCTAGCCTCCTTATCCCCACAAGTAAAAATCTTGGACCAGGCTCCCTTATCCTTACCCTTGCTGCCAGTCTCTGCTATATACCTCCCTTTGCCAATTGCAAATAAACAGATGTCTAGCTTCTCCTGAAAAAAGAGGTCTGTGGGTACTCTTTATACCTAGGGAAAGAAAAATGAAGAATTCTCCTTATAGAACAGAATCACCTGAATAGTAACCCTCAACAAACAGATGCTAGTGGAACTCTTGTGGTGCCATAGAATTATGGCATTTCAGAAGGTTTTTAGCCCACCCAATTCCAGAATCTCCTCTATAGCGTTTCTGATAGTGGTCAAAGAATCTCCTCTGTCACAGAGTTGAGTGAAGAGTAAGTCCATGATTCAAATTTAGATTGGTTGAAGTATGGAAGGAGAGGAGAAGAGGGAAGAAGGGAAGAGAGAGGAGGGGAGAACAGAGAACAGAAGAAACACTTTGATATTCAGTCTATGAAACTTATGAAAATTATAAAGAAAAATCTTTCAAGTAATCCAGAATAAACTGACCATTTTGAGATATAGTGAGAAACTGATACCAGATCTCAGTTACAAGGTTAAAAAAAATGTCTTCACAGACACAACATCCTCATACATGTCCTTCCCCATTGGACAGTCATCCCTTCCAAAAATGCTTAGAAATAGATAACTTACAGAATTGAGACTATCAATATAACTGATCTTCAGCAAGTAGACATGTCCAAGTGTAGAAACTTAGCTGAAAATGAAGTGCTTTAATACAGCAAACTATATCATCTGTGGATGGACATTACAGGAACGTAGATTTGGCTGCTGTGAGGGACTTCTTGTAAGAGCTATCTTAAAAATAGAATGGGCTGCCTCAGTGGACGTGTTCAAGAAAATTCTATATTGCCACCTATCCAAGATGGTATAGAAAAAAATCTTGCATTGGGCCGAGACTAAGCTAGATAGTTGTATCTATCTAGATTAGTCTAAAACGCTTATTTTCTTTGAGATTTAATGAGTTCATGTCATACACAAAGGATGAAGTAGCTCAAAATATGAATTACAGATGGGCATTAGTATTCAGTGCCCTAGACTTTGACTTTCAGTTTGACCCATTGAAGCCCTAATATCCTTTGAGTCTCCAAGATTTGCAAGGGCTACTTGGGTCATCAATCCACTTAAAATAAAGGGATATGAGAAGGGAAATTGTGCAATAAGGAGTTATTCTAATTTCCCAAACAGAGATACTAAAGGACTTTCTTCCAGGGGCCCTAAAGCATAAAAGCCATTCCACCCTATAAAATCCAGATGTTCTAGAGCTGACCTCTAGCCTGTGCTTTGGCCTCTTCCCTCAGTAGATGAAGAAAAGGACCTTGGAAAACAAGGAGAAGATAAACGTGTCAGACTTTCAAGACAAATGGTGAGAAAGAAGCAATTGGACTTTCCCAGTCTCAACACGGGGGAAACTCTTGGTTCTATCTCTGAGCTTCATGTGGAGGCTGCCCTTTGCTGGACCCCAGGTATAGACTGCACTGGCTCAGCAGTCATTCTGCATTCCCTCTGAATAAAGCAGGGAAAGTGCCATTTGGGATGCCAGAATGTGAGCAGGAGAAAGGGAGTTCACAGGAGACCCTAGAGTCAGATCCATTTTGCTAAGTTGCAGCTGTATACACCAAGCAGCACTAATGGGCTTCGCTTTTAAGTACCTGCTTCATTCTTTTTTCCAGCTATGTTTTCCCTTTAATAGTCAAAGCCCAGAGAGAAACTGTGGGAAAAAAATAAAGGCACATTGACAGAGTGAGCTCTTGAGCCCAGGTCTCACTTAGCAAGGAGCAAATAGAGAAAGGGGAGGTGCATCCACTTCAAAAGGGATATACACAATCCAGGTGCCAAACAGGCGGGATCCAGGTCCTGGAGGAGTGGGTGAGTGGGAAGAGCCTTTAAAAGAACTTGGCCATTTCCCAAAGGCAATCCTGCCCATCCTCCTCCTCTTGCTTAATTCTTAGCCCAGCTAATGGTCCATTTACAATGTCTATCCAAAATACATATACTGATGGATGAGCTTTATAGGATATTCATGTAACTAAATATCATAGTCTAGGGAGTGGGTACTCTTCATCCACTTGGTCCTTCCTATGTGGAGAGTTAGGCTGAAAACTTGTGAGGGAATCTCATTTCACCAAACCTTGGATATGAATTTTAGAACAATAATGACACAGAAGTTCTTGAATTGTTTATGTTTAAAAAAAGGACTCTTCATGCTTAAAAAGATTTTCTAAGCCAAAGAGTTTTTTTAAAACTAGAAATTCCAGGTACTGGTAACAGAATCCTTGAGGAAAGAAGGAAAGAGGAATCCGTGTCACTGATGAGGAAATTCTCTCTGGTACCTTCTTTACAACACATAGTTTAAGAAAGTTATTTAGAACACTGAGAAGATCTGTGACTTGTCTAGAGTGACATAGCCAGTTTATGTAGGACATGAGACTTGAATTCAGGTCTTCTTGACTCTGTGATCAATTCATGGGCCATTCTGCCATGACATTTTGTTGGGGACAGGAGTGAGGTAGGGTGCTGGGATCATAATATACAGATGGTTACCTACTATCCTAAGCCTAAGGCTAGCCCTGCTAATTATAATAAATAGAGTTACCCCATGAACTACTGATACAAATACCAAAAAAAGGCATTATGACACTGCTCCATGAAGAACAGAGAAATTATCATGATTTTGAAAATTATAGCATATGAAACCACTCTAGTTTATTGTGGGATCACTGACCATCAGCTGCTAAAATATTATCACTGGAACACTTTTTAAAGATCAGCTGGCCCAATTCTCTCCTCTTACAAGAAGGAAATATAAACCCAGAGAAAAGATGAAGCATAATTGTTAGTCAAAGAAATGGGAGTATGGTCCTGAGTCTCTTGGCTCCCAAGGCAGTAGACTTTCAGTCTTTTGACCAAGCTGGTCAAAAACACAAATATGCCACAGGCTCTCCATAAAATAGGTCCAAAAAGAGAGATGATCATTTTCAGGTAAAAAAAAAATGGGCAGGAAAACAGGATTTGTTGTTTCAGGTGATCGGAATTACCTCATGTCCAAAAGAAAGGTGAATGAGACCCTGGGAGAGAGCCATATGATATTGAGGAGGAACAGGCTCTCAACTGAAGTAATAAACACACAAAGACATTACCAAACTATGGCAAAGCCAGAGAATATTGAAACCCTCTTAAAGATACCCAGGGAGTGGGAACACAGTGACCCAGGAAGTTTCTCTTCAGCCAGTGTCCTGCCCATTAAACAAATTTTTTTCTTCTTTTCCCCTATAAAAGGCTTTTCCTTGTTTCCCAATTCCTATCAATGGCTCCCCTCTGGAATTACTCTCTAGTTGCACTGTATGTATATCCATGCACAAATTATCTATGTCTATTTATGTATGTGTCCTCTCAAGAGCAAAGCCTCTTAATCTGTGGGTCATGATCCCATCCATATAGGGTCATGTAACTCAATGTGGGGGGTCAAGAAATATCAAAATGTTGATCAACTCTGAAAAATATTGAAGATGCTCCACATCCTGCAGTATCAAATATTCCACCAAGATTTAAGGTTTCATGTAAAATAAACAAGCATGTCCATTTCATTAGTATGCAAATTTGCTTTCATCTTTAATAAACGATAAAATTATATGTATACCAAAGAATTGTTTTCAAATAAATTTCTTTATGATTTATTATCAGAAAATGGTTGATTTGTATGACTTATATACATATATATACAGGGTCACATAAAATTTCTTGGGAGAAAAGAGGTTATGAGTGGAAAAAGTTTAAGACGCTCTGATCCACATGGATGGCTAGTCAGATGGACAGACAGACAGACAGCTAACTAAATAGATCAGACAAGTATAGATAGATAGATTATATATATAAACAGTTATTCACAATTTGTCTCCCTCATTGAAAGCTCCTTGAGGGCAGGAAACTATTTTTTGTCATTCTTTCTATCCCTTTAGTTTAGCATGGTGCCTATCCTATCCAAAGTAATGGCTGGTTGACTGACTGGTGTATGATATAAAGTTGGACAAGTCATCTAAACTATCTGGGTCTCAGTTTCCTCATATGTAAAATGAGGAAGCTGAACTCAGAGATGTGAAGTTAAACCTGAAGTAGATTAAAATATAATTGGAATATGTTTAACAAAATAAATAAAAATACAATGTGACATAATGTTAATTTATGGATTTCTAAATCAATATTCCATGACAGGGATCCATTTCTATTTGAGTTTAATTTGTGACTTGTACTTTTAATGACCTTCCAACATTGCATTTATGAAAAAGTACCCAGATCAGAGCCTGTCCTGGTTAAAAATAGAAAGTTGAAAGATTCTGTTTCTCATGTCTCTTGCATTCTCTGACCCATCTTCCTTTTTTAGTCATCTTCCTTTCCAATTCTAAGTGTGCTTAATTCCCCAGATATGAAGTCTACCTATGTATGTGGTTCCTACAGAGTATGACATGGCCCAGGAGAGGAAGAAACCATCAAAGATGACAATAAATGAAAGTAGGAATGGAATACAAATGGAAGAATTCACTGACCAAGCATCCTGCATACAGAACAGGAGTACTCAGACAAAACTTTCTCTTGATGTCTCAAAGATTAAGTGAACTACCTCCCAAGGCACCTTTTCAAGGACTACCTCCCACTCTCAACATTGAACAAAAGTCACTTAAAAAAAATTTAATCAATTGGAGTTAAATGACTTGTCCTGGATCACACAACTATAAGAGTCTGAGGACATATATGAATTCAGTTATTCCTGACTTCAGGGCCAGTGGCTCTATCCCAGGCTTCTTAAATTTTTTCCACACTCAACATCTTTTTGCCCAAGAAACTTTTACACAACCCCAGATATATAGGTATATAAAATATGTATGCAAATCAAATATTTACAGATAATAAATCATAAAGAAATTTATTTTAAAATAATTCTTTAGCATACACATAATTTTATCATTTATTAAAAATGAAAGAAAATTTGCATTCTAATGAGATGAATTGGTTTGTTTATTTTTACATATCAAATTAAATCTTAGTGGAATATTTGATACCTTTTAGTGTTGCCAAACTTCACAACTCCCACATTCAGTTATGCAACACCATATGGGGTCATGATCCATAGTTTAAAAAGCTTTGCCCTACTCACTGTGCCACCTAGCTGATCCTAGACTTATCTTTTTTGATAAATCATTTCTACCCAAAACAGAGGAAACCAGGGTAAACAAGCACCAGAGAAAAGTCTTAACAAAGGATATAAACATGATGTGCAAAGAAACAAACCTAGTTATTGTCTTTAACTAGGACCACACAGGCCTGAGAAATGGGGATTTACTCTCTCATAATATGTCTCCCACTCCCCTTCTATTCTTTTTGTCATTATGGAGAAAGAAGCCTTAACCTTAAGTTAATGCTAAAAGCAGGATTGTCATATAAGCTCATGAAAGTTGACTATTAAATTTTCTGGAGAACAGCTACACTTTAGAAGTTGGCAAATGTTACAGATTGGGGCTTGATTTATTGTTTTGTTGATTGTCTAGACTTGAGAAAGTGATGGAGAAAATGTCAATAATGAAAATTTAACATAAAAATGTATCATGCATTTTTGGAACCAGCAATCCCCCCACTAAGTCTAGAATATTATATAGACCTCCCCACCTGCCCCTGGGAGAAATGCTTCTCATGAGGAGAAGTAAGTTTCTTGACTCCATCTTTTCTTTGTTGAGAATTATAATGAAAGAAAAGTGCTTTGATGGTAGAGTGAGTATAATTTTGACTCTGACACTTCCTGTGTGATCTTGAAAAAGTCACTTTCCTCTCTGTACCAGATTTTCTCACCTGACGAATGCAAGGGTTGGACTCAAGTACCCCACCTAATATCCCTACCTGACTTAAATCCCATGATTTAGGTGGACCTAGAATAATGACTCATCTTCACTGTAGGTCAAAATCACATACTAAGTTAGTAGAAGAACTAGGACTAAGACTTCTTAGTTTCTTAGTCTCATAATTTCTAGTCTAGTTGGTGAATTAATGAATGAATAAAATGAATGAATAGAATATACCTCTTATGGTTAAAAAAAAAAAAAACAACCCCTACAGGGATTGAAATTAGTCAGAAATCTAAGTAATTGTTGGTAAAGATTCATTTCTATAAGTACAAATAGGGATTCTCCCTTTAAGCCAGTATCATTTATGGTGTTAAGCTTTTCCTTTTATTGCTCCATCATAGTAATATCCTTTCCTTTTTCTTGGTCAGACTTTATAACTTGGGGTTAGGAAAAAAGGAAAGAAATCACCCTTCTGAGGGGGAAGCTACTGCTATGGTGCTTTTCCCAGCTGATTTTCCAGAGTTTGGTTTAAACTGGAAAAAAATAACAAATCCCATTGAATGGAGCTAAGACTGTAGTATCAGGCCGTTGCTGTGCCAGGGTGTTTCCCACCTTTGGGATAGAACAGAGGCTAGGGGGAATTGAGGTAGGCCATGCTCCAATCCAGAAGGAGCCACAATCCAAAGAGCAGAGCACCTAAGCACTCGCCAATCTATCTGTAGTATTTGGAAGAAAATAAATTAAATCCAACGAGATTGTTCTAAAGTGCTATCCCCGTAGCATCATAGTACTAAATGACAGATGTTTCACTCCGAAAAGTGGCTCTAATGCGTGTGCAGTAACTTTGTCTCAAATGATTTCAGCAGACGTCAATATAGCTGGAGAGGCCCTGAGAATTGTCTAGCCACACACTTGGGCTGACACAAATTCAACAGCCCGACATCAGCTAGGGAGGGGTGCAAGAGAAGGGTGAGAACCAGATGTGACAATTATGGAGAGGAAAACACAAGGGTTCAAGGTGCTACCTAGCTAAGTGGTCACCTCTGGACCTTTCTGAGTCTGTCCCCTTGCCTAAAGATGAGGGGTAAAATACACTGTGCTGTAGTGACTGGAGAACACAGCCCAGAGTTAAAAAGACCTGGGTTCAAGACTTACCCCTAGATTCAAATCATATCCTGGCTTTGTGACCCTGGGCAAATCATTTAGCTTCCCATTGTTGCTAGGCAACTCTCTGTACCTATAAGCTGTACAAAAGATGCTCATCTATATTGGCAGAAGGAATCCTCACCCAGAACTTTGTAGACTGTTGAAATCAGAAGTCCAGCCCCAAATTTAAAAACGATGGAGACCAGAGGCAGTATGATGTAGTTACCAGAATGCTAAACTTATTGTCAGGGTTCAAATTCCTACTCTGACACTGAATATCTGATCAAATCATTTGATCTTCTCTTCCTGAAGTGTCTCCCTAATAGCTTCCTTAAATCATAGCTACCATCTATATTGTCGGAAAGAATCCCCGTCTGGGAGCTCCCTATGACAATGAAGGCACAACTCTTTCTGGTACTTAGACAAGATAGGGATTGTAATTCTTGTATCCCCTACCTCATAGGATTGTCATGATGAAAGTGTTTTGTAAAACTCAAAAGTGCTGTAAAAATGAAGTTTATATATTTGCTTTTTTCCCAGATGATTTCCTTCTAATATTTCAATGAGTATTTACCTGCAATGCATAATCTTCATAACTATTCTATTCAACATTTAGGTTGTTTTTGTTCCCTCCGTTCCCCAGCAATGGTCAACTCTTAAAAAATACTAAATAAACATGGAAACCTGGAAACCTGTCTTGAACAAGACCCCTAAACATTGGCCTAAAATAAAAATCACTTGTATGATAGTAGAGGTCTTTAAAATAAAGGTCAGCCAGACTGCACTGTACAGGAAACCTCAGGGAAGCAATAAAGTAGTTGTTTACAACCAAAGGAGGCTGAGGAAAGGGATTCACTACCAGAGGTGGTCTTTAGTACAAGTATTTCCTTTCATATTCCTAGTTCCTAGCACTCCTAACAACCCAAGAGTAGAACCAGCAAATTGCTAGGTCATATTCGCCAAAAGCCCACTATCATTATTCTGTCTTAGGATAATTTCCTGTCAAGTTCATCCTGTTCTTTTGTAAAAGCCACAGAAATGCAAGGACTTTTTAAGGGAAAGACACAAAATATTTCTCGAGACATATGCAAGGGACATTCAAAAAGAATGGACCACAGAAAAAATGCTCCCTTTATCCTCCAGACAAATGGAAAACGGAGAGCCTCATAGCAGCCTTTGTTGATTGGAAAAAGTAGACACACTTGCTTCTTAGACTCCAAAGTGTGCTACCAGGTTCAGTTTGAAATGGAATCAGTTCCTGGCTCTCCACAGAGAAGCTGATTATGGTTTATCCACAACAAAAATTTGACTCAACTGCAGTATCAATGGGGCCACCCAGTATAGTGTCCTTAGGAAAGTTAAGATGCAGTGTAAAGGAGGCTAGACAAGGCTCTAAATCTAGGAGACTGGACCTAAGTTTTAGATCTGTCTCTGCCATGTTGTATGACTGTGGCCAAACTACCTAATCCCTTTGTGCCTCAGTTTCTCCAGCTCTCAAAACTGGGTGGGACTAACTGGTATATAAGGTTTCTTCTAACTTTTCCTATTTGTCAAAAAGATGAACTAAGAAGGAAATATTAATGATGCACAACAAAATAATGAAAGGAACAGTTTCAGAGAAACTTCAGTACACTTGTATATACAAGCTGAAGAGAACAAAATCATTGGAACAATTTATACCATAAAAACAGTATTACAAAAAAGAAAAAGTTTTTTAAGATTTAAGAATTCTGATCAAGGAAATGATCAATTCCAGAAGACCAATTTTGAAACACATTACCCACCTTATAAAAAAATTAATGGACTAAAGAGTACAAAATAGACATTTGGGGAGCATGGTCAATGTAGGATGGGCCCATATATACATATTTTTTAACAAGCGTTGGGTTTTTTTCCCATTTTTCTTTCTAATGGATGTGGAGTAGGATAGAGAAGAGGTGAAAGGGGAAAAAAGCAGAACTAAATTAATCTAAAAAATAAGCATTCTAAAGCAAAATCTAATTTTAAAATCCATCTACTGTTTGGTATTGTCTGCTCATCTCCTTCGGTATGAAAGTGGATTCATTGAACAGTACTCTATAAAAGTTATGCTTTGGAGGGAAAAGGGAAGTAAAGAAAACAGAGAGGTTATACCTACACACAACAGAAAGGGTATAAACACACTTTTAAGATGAAATCATCCAAAATCTGCTTCCAAACTGACCCAAAAATGTAGGAATTTGTATAATAATATTAACTCACTTTTATGTATCATTTAAAGGCCTAAAAAGAACTCTATTCAAAATAACCCTATAAAATGAGTATAAGTATAAACAAATAAAATATAATTAAAAATAAAAATATATAACTATAAGAATAAATACAATTACCTTCATTTTATAGATGGGGAGATTTGAGCTCAGAGAGATAAAATGGCTTTTTTGAAATCACATAGTCAATGAACAGCAGAGAAAAAACTGGAACCCAAGTTCTCTGGACTCCAAATCACAATGTGATTAGGTCATAATCAGAACTCAATTCAAATGCAGTCCTCAGGAGATCACTGATAGTCAAGGAATAAAGTCAGCCTTACTCAAGGGCTTTTGTCAAACTCGGTCAAAACATCATAAAATCAAATAACACTTATTAAAAAAAAAAAACTATTTCCAAAGCAGCTGTTCAAATAGGACACCTTGTTACTCAAGAAAAAAGGAAAGAGCACTCAGAAACCCTATTTTCAGCTTTTCTTTCCTTTGTTTAATAAATTATGGAATTTTTCTTTTCAAAATAAAAAAG
Source organism: Sarcophilus harrisii (assembly GCF_902635505.1). Lineage (NCBI taxonomy): Eukaryota > Metazoa > Chordata > Mammalia > Dasyuromorphia > Dasyuridae > Sarcophilus > Sarcophilus harrisii. Next base: position 263,259,243 of record NC_045426.1, read on the forward strand.
GTATTTGAAGTCCTTGAATCTGAAGCCCACCTTTCAATCCAGTCTCTAATCCTCTAATGCCCTTTATCAAATACCCGTCATTTAAAGTGTTATTAAATGCTTTTTTTGGATTATAATTTTTACTCTTGATTATATGATGACTTTCTATATAATCAAATATTCATTGGATAATGGTGATTAAAATATATAATCCCCCAAAAGATGTTTAGAACCATTTAAACTACCATTGACTTAATTAAAGGGAGTTAGGGGATTAGCAACAAATTGAAGGGGTAATTTTTAAAAAACTAATTTTGTGGTTCTTCTGACTGAAATCAGAGGAAAGAAGAGATTGATGTGAGCAGAGAAGAGGGAATGGAGTTAAATGCCAAATTTCAGCCTATGGGTCTCTCTATGCTTTTATAGTTAAAATCCACTGAGTACATGGTAACACTGTAAGCTCCCTGAGGACAGGGACTATTTCTCTCAATTTATCTCCATGTTTGCTCTGCCCATGTGGGAGTTATAACAATGACAGATGGAAAGTTGAAAGGGTTTCAGCAGCTGCCTCATCCAACCTGCATTGGAAAGGAATGGCCACTATAGATTGACCTTGGTCATTCAGTTTCTGCTTGAAGACCTTTAATAAGGAAGTCCTTCCCCATTTCCTCAGACAGCCTGTTCCATTCCTGGATAGCTATAGTTGTTAGATAATGTTTCCTGACATCAAATTTAAATTTTCCTCTTCTAACTTGCCTCCATTGCTCCTACCAGTGTCTTTTGAGACTAAATAAAATAAATATAATCTCTCTTCCACATGTCGGCTCTACAAATACTTGAAGACAGATATCATATCTCTCCTGAGTCTTTTCTTCTCCAGGCTAAACTTCTCCAGTTCCTTTAACTAACTCTCATAAGAAATGGACTCAAGGCCCTTCACCTTCCTGTCTTTCTTCCTGTGGAAATTTTATAGGTTATCAATGTCCTTGTTAATTCTATGGTGCCCAGAACTAAACACGTACCACAGGACCGTGGAACACACTAATGGAGCATTCTCATTCAATGTGCCTTCTTCAGTAGGAATGCTCCTGCAAGATAGAGCAGCCCACCTGAACCCTGCTCTTTGCATACCTATGGATGTGGTCTGTCTAGTACAAAGTACAAGAGGAGTATCAGCTCCTTATGCCTGAAACCTATGCTTCTCCAAATGCAGTCCAATATGGCTTAGCTTTTTTGGCTGCCACATCAAACTGCTGGCTCATATTGAATTTACAATCCCCTAAAACTCTGAGATTGTTTTCAGACAACCAGCTGTCTCTCCGTGCCTTCCATTCTGTACTTGTGAATGAAAAATGAAAATGAATGAAAATCAATTTAATAGATTAATACATACCAGGTGCTGCACTAAGAACTGGAGATACTTATACAAGCAAATAAGACAGTCGCTGCCTTCAAGAAGTTTACAATCTAATAGGAGAAAAAAACTAATTTGGGGAGATAGTGTAAGACAGTGAGAAGTAGGACAGAGAGCAGAGGGCAGCATGGCTTGGGATGATGGGAAAGTGACTTCCTTAAAACTAAATATAAAACATTTATCTCTACTAAATTTCATCTTAATAGATTCAGTTCAATGTGTTAGCCTGTTAAGATCTTTTGGGATTCTGATCCTGTCATAGAATGTGTTAACCATTCTTCTCATTCCAGGGGCATCTGCATATTTATTGATCATATAATCCATAATTTTAAGTCACTTAAAACAAAATAAAAATGTAATAAAAATGTGAAACTGTCCTGGTTCAAGCATATTTTTCTTGGGCATTCTCCTGGTGATCTTCCTCACAATGATAATGGACTATTCATACTGACTATGCTTTGATCTTCTAGTCCATATATCTCTCTTATCTTCTCTACAAAAATATTATGAGACTTAAAAAATTCTTCACTCAAATCTATGTAAACTATATCTGCAGAATTCCTCTTTTCTAACATTTTAATAACACAGTCAAGAGAAAAAATGAAGTTAGTCTGGCATGACGAGTTCTTGATGAAACAGTGCTGGTTCTTTGTGATCACTGCTTTCCTCTCCAGATGTCCACTAACCATCTCTTTAATGTTCAGTTTTCAGATTTCCAGAGGGATTGAAGTCAAGCTCGATGATCTATAGTTATATATTCTTCTTTTTTTAAAATCAGGACAAAATTTATCCCATTTCCTACAATATTTCAAATATTCCTGACAATAGGTCAGCAATCAGATCTGCCAGTATTTTCAGTTCAACTGGGCCAGTTGAGTAACTAGTTGTTCACTTACTATTACTTATTTTGAGTATCTACTCCATTAGTCATTCTTGTCATTTCCACAGTGAATATCATTCTTCTGAGCAGAGAAAAGAGAAACAATAAAAAATCTAAGCCATGTTGCCTTTTCCGTTGCCAATCATCATTTCATCTATGCCAGGAAAAAAGAGCTATCCTTTCTTTCATCCCTCATTTTCTCCCCGTACTTAAGGGGAAAATATCAAACCTTTTGTTGTCCTCAGATTGACTCATTGACCTGAATATTAGCATTCCTAATACTCTTTTTATAAGACCAGGCCACATTCTTATTCCTATTCAGCTATTTGATCTTGCTTCCTTCTCTTGTATGTAATCCAGAGTGCAAAAGTCATTTACACAAGACCCTTCTCATTGACAGAGACTGGTTATTCAGTACTCCTTTTCTACATGAGGAGCAAAATTGTCCAGAGCATGGGAGAGAGTATCTTGGCCTCTAGCTTTGAGAAAGATGATAGCCAGTTTTAGATCCTCTTCAGGGACAATTCCTGAAAGGAAAGACTCTGGAAAGCAGGTCTTCTATGGAAGTGCTGACTGCTCTATACATTGGTTCTCCACAAATGAAGAAAGTCTTACACAAATGCATAATGAGTTTTCACTTGGATGTACATTTATTTTTAAGATCTTAACCTGCATTCCCATCAGTCCCTTTAGAAAAATTCTAGTTTTGTTCTTTTTGTTGAAATTTTTTCTAGGGCATCTGAGTCCACTTCCCCGACTTAGTCAACAGGATAATGAAACCATTTTTTAGTCATTTATTGGGAGAGGATGGTCATCTGGTCATCAGGGTCACCATTTTGGTCAGTGATCATATCCAGGACAAAGGTAGCAGACATTTTGGGAGACTGAGCCAAGTGTACTGACTCCCACCATGTTCTCTGGACAATAACAATAAATCTCTGTTCTTATATGTCTGTGTGCTTATGTAGTATGTATACATATATGTATATGTATGTTTATGTAGTATGTATATGTGTGTATGTAATATAGCTCTCATAAATTACAAAGAAAACACAATTGAAAATACCTGTTAAATGAGCTCCAGTTAATCAGGTTTCTGGAGTTTATATATTAACATCCCATTGACATTTTCATGAAACCAAAAACCTACACATTACAGTCAAAAAGAAGAATTTGCTCTTTTCCTCCAGGAAGAGAGTTCTGATTCTTTGAAAAAAAAAATCCATGAACCTCCCAGCTGCCTCTCGACTTTTTCAAAACACCTGTAAGGCATATACTATTGTCCCCATTTTTCAGATAAGGAAATAGAGTTTCAGAGAAATTAAATAACTAGCCCATGGTCAAGCAAGTAGTAAAGGTCAGAGTTGGAGTTCAAACTAAGGTCTTCCTTTGCTCTTTCTACCGTAGAGGGCTGTCCTTCTCATTCCTGGCAGAACAGATTCTACATGAATGCTTAAGCTCAACAGCAAAGCAGAGATAAATAGAAATTTGCCTGAGAATTAAGTGCCTCTCATTTAGATTCTAAGGAAATCCACAGATCTGTGGTAATACATGCTGTGTGCTGGGGCAGAGGAGGAAAGAAGGAAAGGGGAAGAGAGAGCTGAGCCCAAACTACATAATCCATATTTACATAATCTGCCATTTAAAAGTCAGGAGCATCATCCAACACAATGCACCACCTCTTTTCCACAGGGCCCCTGCCTCCATGACACATCAGGCCTTTCTTCCAGTGTTCAAATGGGTTTTTGATTTATGAAATAATAATCTCCAGGATATAGACATCCATTGAATGAAAGAATGGCAGATCAGATAAAGGCAGGAAGAACGGAGCACAGGCAGACAGGTGAATTGGATAACTGCCTTTCCCCTGGCAGACTGACTAAAGGTTGGGGAAAGGTCCTAGGAGTAAAAACACCTGATACCACCAGGGACAGAATTCTCCCAAGGAAAGAGAATATGGACCAGCTACTTCAAGATGTAAATGATCACCTGAAAGTGAAACATGTCTTACTCTTCTCTGCAAAGAAGTGGTGGATTTTAAGGTAGGATGGAGTACACAATTGTCAGTGTATGGATTTCTTTTGGCTAATGGTAAGACAAAGGGAGAGGGGATTCATAGGGAATAATAATTGTTTTTTAAAGCTTTCATCATAAAATACATAGTTTTTATTAATAAAAGATTTATAAAACTTTAAGAGTTATATAAATGCTAGTTACTATTTAAGTAGCTACTTAAATAGGTGGCACAGGTGATAGAATACTAGAATTGGCATCTGGAAGATTTAAATTTGAATCTTACTTCACATACTTTCTAGCTTTATGACTTTGGCCAAGTTGCTTAACTCAAGTTATGGTCTCAGTTTCCCTATTTGTAAAATGGAGTGATAATATCACCCACCTTCCAGATTTGTTGTAAGGCTTTAAGAAGATACTTGTACATCTCATGGCATATTAATAAATAGCACTTAAAATCTGCTTGTTCCCTTCCTTTTCCCCTTAGAAAATGAAAAGTGATCCATGTTTTTGAGGACCACAGAACAAATATCCAGTCAAGAGCTGAATAAATATACAGAATCAGGATCTAGAAGAAATGTATCTGAATTTAAATCAGATAGTAGAAATATAGGAATCTTTCTCCATTTTCTTCCATCTGCTACCATTAGATCTCCCTCCAATTTTGACATTGACATTTGACAGTTTGACATTGATTTGGGTTGAGAAGCATAGGTGAAAGTGTTTGCAAACAGATTTTTTACCCCAATTTAAGTCCTATATTTTGAGAGCTAAGAAAGATCATACAGATGAAGATTAAACTGCTTCATTGTATTTTTACTCTCCTACCCCAGCCAACCAAAGCCTTGTACCAGAGCTGCTAACAAGTATCCAGATGGGAAGGTCTTTGGTGTATTGGAAAACACAAATCAGGAGACTAGAATCCAGACTCTGCCATTATTTTGCTGCATGACCTTAGGAAGTCACTTAAGCTATCTGAGCTCCAATATCCTTATCTGAAATTGGGAATAATAATACCTTTTTCCATTTCTCATCACTACCACCCACACACCTCTCAAGATTGCTCTTGGGATCAAATGAGATAATATGTGCTTTGAAAAAAATATAAAACTCTGCCCAAATATCAGGTATTACAGCAGATTTATTAGAGTTCTCTTCTCTTTATTCACCCATCTTCTATAGTGGTGGCTAACAGAAGACAATGAAATAGAAAGATGAGAAGATTCACAAACTGGGTATTCAAGTTCAGTATAATTGAATAGGCAATCTCTCAAGGCCACTGAAATTATTTCTGAATAAGCAAGAACTTTACCTCCAATGAATGACTTGCAAAGAAAGGACCTAGTTAGTTACATTATCTCTTCCATTAGAATATGAGTTTCTTGAAGTCAGGGAGCTCTTTGTACTCTCAAACACCTAGCACAGTAAAAGTGCTTAAATGCTTGTTAACTGACAGTCATCTCTACTATTGATTTTAACTATGGTGCTTGTAGTAGTGGAAATATTGTCTTTCAGATAAGAACCAAACATTTCCCAACCTAACTCCTTCTCAATCCTACTGGTGAGAGATTACAAATTGTAATTCGATTCAACAGGGGTAGGTGGAAAGATATAAGTGAACAAAATTGAAAAAAAACCAAGAAAACAATATTCACAATGACTACGGTCTAAATAAAAAGAACAACTATGAAGTGATCAAAAATTAATGTTGCAAAATTATAAAGAATAAATTTAGTCCTAAAGAAGACATATGAAAAGACAGAAGTGGGAGGAGTAGTACAGGAGTGTAGAATGTGGCGTATAATGTCAGATTTCTTTTTTAATGTACTGATGGTTTGGCTGGGTTTTTTTTCTTTTTCTTTCTTAAAACAAAATAAAACAAAACTTTTGTTTTATGGGGTGGGCAAAGTAAAAAAAATAAATAAATATATGGAGAAATTTAAGTGATGCAAAGCCAATAGATATAAAAATGTATTTATAATTAACACAATTCAATTCCACAAGCATTTACTAAACCCTACTATAGAATAAGCATGGAGATCAAGACAGAAATAAAACTGTGCCACCCCTCAAGTAGTTTACATTCTGGGAAGGGGGGATGAATATAAAGGAAATATTCGACTCCAATCCTAGCCCCTAGATTAGTTTATGAAAATTACTAAAATAAGCATTTTCTAAAATCACTGACATAAGTATGTTTAGACTTGTTGGGTACACAGAAGGAACAGGAGAAAGGGATGACAGCGTGTATACAGATACAAAAATTACAAAAAATTTCCAAAAAAGAAAGTAATTTCTAAGTGAGATGGAGAGGACCTTACCAATTTGTGGGATCAGAGAAGGTACGTTTAAAGAAGTAGCACTAGACTGGACCTTTGAAGGGTACTACAGATCCCAGAAGCTGGAGATAAGGAAGGAAATATTATGAATAACCAAGAAAGAGGCTGTTCAAACATAGGGAAGATAGAACACATAAAAAACCCAAATGACCAAATACCAAAAAAAGAACATGTGTGAAGGAACACAGCATGTGATTTCAGTCTGAAAAGATAGTCTGGTACTAGACTTTAAAAGACTTATGAAGGAGCTGACATTTTATCTTAAGAGCAATGGGGAGCAAGAGTAGCTTCTAAATATGGTCAGCCCTATAATATAGAATTATTCATTTGATAGCTACATGGAGAATAGTTAGGAGAGAGTAGAGTGTGAAGGTAAGGAAACAAGGTAGGCAAAAGATGATGTGCACTTGAACTAGAACTACTGTAGCTTCTTTCTTGCTTACTGGCTGTCAATTGTTCCTAGAGCATTCTAGACAGGCCCTGAAGCTCTCCAAGGCTATGGTAACCTGTTGAAAAGGACCCAAGGAACACAGATTGGGAGGATTGGTACTTGCCAAAACATGGAGATTAAAAAACTTGATTCTCCTTGACTCTTGTCCAGCACAAGAGAAGGTGTTGGGAGGAAGACTAGAAAGAAGCTAGACAATGGAAAGGATCTGAGATCAACTCTTGGCTGAAGGACCTGAATGCACCTGTTCTTCCCCTTGCCTGGAATGAACTTTCTTCTATGTTTTTATCTAAACCCTAAGCCTTAAATCCCTGTGCAAGTCCAGCCCATAATTAGCTCTTCCCTCCTCTAAACAGCTACAACACTAGTGAATTGCTAAATAACTCTGATTATTTTATAATTATTTTACTTGTGTGACTTAATTTTAAGCTATAAATTCCTAAGGGCAACCAAACACTAACTACTCTCCCTCCTTAGTTGTCCCACAGAGCAATTCAATTCAAACATTTATCAAGTGCCTACTCTGTGGAAAATCCTGTACAGACATACTTGGAATTATTGTTCAGGGTTTTCTTAGCAGAGATACTGGAATTATTTGCCATTTCCTTCTCCAGCTCATTTTACAGGCAAAGAAATTGAGACAAACAGGATTAAGGGATTTACCCAAGGTCACATAGCTAGTAAGTGTCTGAGGGCAAATTTGAATTCAGGCCCAGGACTGTAACCACTCCATCACCTAGCTGCTTTGATTGGTATATAGTAGGAGCTTAATAAATGCTTATTAACAGACTGTGAGTTAGGCATTGCAATGTTTATTCTCACCATTCTATGGATTAGAAAACTGAGATTCAGAGAGATTAAAAGACTTTCCTACTTACTAAATTGGAAGAGCCCTCAGAAACCATTTAGTCCAATGTATGCTTAATCTCCTTTACCTGCCTTTTTCTTGAAGATTTCTAGTAAGGGGAAACAGACTGTTCCAGTTTGGAGTAGTTCTAATTGTTAGGAACTTTTCCCTTAAATTGGTTCCAAATATACCTTCCCAGAGCTTCTACCCTCTAGGATCAAAGAGAAAAAAAGTTGATCCTTCTTTCAATCTAAATCCCATTAACTATTTGAAGACAATTTAAAGGTTTTCTTTTCTTCAATAATAGTTAGCATTTATATAATACTTTAAGGTGCTTTACATATGCTGTTTTATTTGATCCTTACAACCCTATAGGAAAGTTGCTATTATTATAATACCCGTTTTACAAATGGAGAAATTGAGGCTAAGAAAAGCTAAATGACCTACCCAGGATCATGATACAGCTAAGAAATGACTGAAATAGATTCAAATTATGGTCTTCTGATTCTAAATTCAATACCCCATCCATTGTGCTTCCTGGCTGCTTAGTAACCACCCCCTCCTTTTCCTCTAGGCTTCAGAATACCAAGTCTAGAATCACTTCACCCTTTTATATCTGTTTTCTCTTTCATAGTCATATTTACAAACATTGATTGTGTTCCTAATATGTATGGAGCATTGTGCTTGGGGAAATAGATTTTTAGATAAGCTCCTTTACCAACCTTCCTGAAATGTAAGGACATAACACATAGTTACCAAGTATAGAGTTTTAAGGGGTGGGAAAGTTTTATATATTTTATCTCATTTGATCCTCAACCATCCTATGAAATAAAAACTATTATTATGCCATTTTACAGATGAGGAAAAAGAGACAGAGAAATTAAGTGACTTACCCTGGTTATACATCTGAGATATTATTTTTTTACAACTATAAATATTTTATTTTTCCCCTGAAAAAAATTAGATCCAATCCAAGATATTCCACTTTTCATCCTGTTGTAGCCCATGCTTTATTAAGAAGTAATTACATACTATTAACAATTCTTTATTATTATTATAATTGCATTAATCATTTACATACTGCAAGCCTATATGGAAGCTACAGAAGAGAGAACTCAGGTAACTACCTCTGAATATAAAAAGCACCTGAAATTGTCCATCTTTGTTTCAGTAAAATATTTCAATAATTGGTATGTGACAGCATATTTCATGTGCCATATTTTTCCGTTCTTCCTAACTCCAAGCCTTTTTGACACATAATTACAATACAAAATAATACTGACTAGCATATCAAACTGATCCCAAGCCCCAGCAAGGAGAAAGATCATCACTAACTAAGGAAATTAGACAAGTTTTCATGGATGGAGTAGTATTTGAACTGGGTATTAAAAGAAGAGCAGGAATTCAGCTATTTGTTGAAGGAAAGATAGAGGGGAGCTAAGTGACATCTGAGGCATATTGAGGGGACCAGGGACAGAAAATTGTCTACTTTCGTAGCATAGAATACATAAAGGGATACATCTGAGATAAGGTTGGAAAGGTGAAATGAAGTCTTTCCCCCAAGATGGCACTGTGAGTAAAGAAGGAAGTGACTGTCCCTCAAAAGACAGAAGTCAAATCTAAAGGCCAGGGAGACAACATTGAAGGGTATATGTAGCCACAAAAAGAAGATCTGAATGTCCTCTGCCTTCTGTCCACTGAAGACATTAAGACTTCAAGGGCAGGCCAAATATCCTCTGAAAATTGTTCCTAGGAGAAAAAAGCTTGATCATTATACCATCATTAAGTTTCCCTTAACTTAACAACAAAATTCATATGGAATGATAAAAGGTCAAGAATCTCAAGGGAATTAATGAAAAAAAAAATCAAATGAAGGTGGTCTAGCTGCACCTGATCTAAAACTATATTATAAAGCAGCAGTCACCGAAACCATTTGGTATTGGCTAAGAAATAGATTAGATGATCAGTGGAATAGGTTAGGTTCACAAGACAGAATAGTCAACTATAGCAATCTAGTGTTTGTCAAACCCAAAGATCCTAACTTTTGGGATAAGAATTCATTATTTGACAAAAACCTTTGGGATAACTGGAAACTAGTATGGCAGAAATTAGGCATGGACCCACACTTAACACCGTATACCAAGATAAGATCAAAATGGGTCCATGATTTAGGCATAAAGAACAAGATTATAAATAAATTAGAGGAACATAGGATAGTTTATCTCTCAGACCTGTGGAGGAGGAAGAAATTTGTGACCAAAGATGAATTAAGAGACCATTATTGATCACAAAATAGAAAATTTTGATTACATCAAATCAAAAAGCTTTTGTACAAACAAAACTAATGCAAATAAGATTAGAAGGGAAGCAACAAACTGGGAAAACATCTTCACAGTTAAAGGTTCTGATAAAGGCCTCATTTCCAAAACATATAGAGAATTGACTCTAATTTATAAGAAACCAAGCCATTCTCCAATTGATAAATAGTCAAAGGATATGAACAGACAATTTTCAGATGATGAAATTGAAACTATTACCACTCATATGAAAGTGTTCCAAATCACTATTAATCAGAGAAATGCAAATTAAGACAACTCTGAGATACCACTACACACCTGTCAGGTTGGCTAAGATGACAGGAAAAAATAACGACAAATGTTGGAGGGGATGCGGGAAAACTGGGACACTGATGCATTGTTGGTGGAGTTGTGAACGAATCCATCCATTCTGGAGAGCAATCTGGAATTATGCCCAAAAAGTTATCAAACTGTGCATACCCTTTGACCCAGCAGTGCTACTACTGGGCTTATACATCAAAGAGATACTAAAGAAGAGAAAGGGACCTGTATGTGCCAAAATGTTTGTGGCAGCCCTGTATATAGTGACTAGAAACTGGAAAATGAATGGATGCCCTTCAATTGGAGAATGGTTGGGTAAATTGTGGTATATGAATGTTATGGAATATTATTGTTCTGTAAGAAATGACCAGCAGGATGAATACAGAGAGGCTTGGAGAGACTTACATGAACTGATGCTAAGTGAAATGAGCAGAACCAGATCATTATATATCTCAACAACGATACTGTATGAGGATGTATTCTGATGGAAGTGGATTTCTTTGACAAAGAGACCTAATTCAGTTTCAATTGATCAATGATGGACAAAAGCAGCTACACCCAAAGAAAGAACACTGGGAAATGAATGTAAAGTGTTTGCATTTTTGTTTTTCTTCCCAGATTATTTTTACCTTCTGAATCCAATTCTTCCTGTGCAACAAGAGAACTGTTTGGTTCTGCACACATATATTGTATCTAGGATATACTGCGACATATTCAACATATATAGGACTGCTTGCCATCTAGGAGAGGGGGTGGAGGGAGAGAGGGGAAAAATCGGAACAGAAGTGAGTGCAAGGGATAATGTTGTAAAAAATTATCCTGGCATGGGTTCTGTCAATAAAAAGTTATTATAAAAAAAAAAGTTTCCCTGCTTATAAAAAAAAAAAGTTTAGTCTGCTATGGAGACCAAAGACAACATTCTGGTCTTCATTTTAAACATAAAGACTCCCCCAAAACTGTGCATCAGCTAAGGAGGTAAAGAAGCTCTATGATATCATGTCTAAGGTCAACACACTGATCAGCATGATGGAAAGAATAAGGTCTATGTCCAACTTACTGCAGATTATGATGCTTTGAACATTGTTAATAAAACTGGAATCATCTAAACGAGTCCATTCTACCTATAATAAAACCTTTTTTAATAAATTAAAAAGGAAGGGAGGAGGAGGTGGAATGAGAGGTGTCAGATTGTAGAGGGCTTTGAATGAAAGATTAAAGATTTTGAATTCTACCCCAAAAGGCAAGGAAGAGCCATTGTAGGGCTTTAAGCAGAGGAGGTCATCAAAGCTTCATGACCAGTCAGTCAATGAGCATTTATTAAGCATTTACTACATGCTGGACACTGTGACCTATGTTAGGAAAGACTCAGTTTTGTGAAGGATGGTTTAGACTCAAGCAGGAATTCTAAAAAAAAAAAAAAAAAAAAAAAAAAAAAAAAAAAAAAAAAAAGATGTGCAATCCTTTTTTAACATATTTCCATATTTGTCATGTTGTGCAAGAAAATCAGACCAGAAAGGGGAAAAAATCATGAGAAAGAAAAAGAAAAAAAAGGTGAAAATACTATCCTTTGATACAATTCAATCTTCATAATTCTCTCTCTGAATGTGGATGGCATTTTCCATCCCAAGTCTTTTGAAATCGCCTTGAATCAACAAATTGTTGAAAGTTGATCATAGCTGATCATCACATAATCTTGTTGTTGCTGTGTACAGTGTTTTCTTGGTTCTGTTCATTTCACTCAGCATCAGTTCATGTAGGTCTTTTCAGTTTTTTTTTTTCTGAAATCAATCTTCAAGGAGGAGTTCTTAATCTTTTTTGTGCCATAGACCCCTTTGTCAATCTAGTGAACATTATGGAATCTTCAGAATGATGTTTTAAATGCATAAAATGTAAGATATATGATTATAAAATAAATTAATATTAATATTCAGTTTTTAAATATTCTGAAAAAAAAGTTCAGGAGCCCCAGGATGCAAACTCTGGATTACTGAGAGAAGTGCTGTTTAGTCAGAGTCTCCTGTTGTTTATCTATAAAATAAGAGGAATTAGGTGAGATGGCTTCTGACCTCTTCCACTGAGATCCTAGGCAACAGTTTGACTTAATTCACTATCTCTAAGATCTCTTCCAGACCTAATCTGCTGTGGTTCTAGGAAAAGTCCATATTTATTCCAAATTAAAACTAAGTCATCACCTAGTTTTAGGAGAGTGGAGAGGGGGAAGAAAAAGGACAGTTGCTTTTGCCTGAATCACTAAGGCACACGCAGCTGAATGCTCTCTTTTTAAGCACCTGTTTCTTATGTACTTGAGCCTTTCTGATTCTCCAGGAGGCCTAAACTGGTACTATCCACCGATTCTCTCAGTCCTGACTGTCCCTCTCCCTACATCTCAGCCTTCGGTTGGGGGAGGTGCTTTTGGAGTCTTGAACCAATCCCAGCTGTTTACAAAGCCTGCAAGTTGCAAAATCCAGCTCGGTCAAAACAGCTAAACAATCAACCGATTCATCTCTGGGAGTTTAGGGCCCCGCAACACAGATGCAGGTGCTGTCCTGTTTCACCCCTGGCTTTCTCCCAGCCATTCTCTCCCCTAAAGTTTTCTGTCGCCTAGGGCACCTGGAACGACCACGGCAACCCTCGTAAGCAACGTAATCTAGCTGAGTAAATCGGCCCCATTAGCGTTGTTAATAACCATAATGATAATATTCGATAATAAGTGTTATATGGAGCATAACGGCAGGCAGATTCTCTCTCTGCTGCTCTTCACCTCCTTTTGCTTTGTGGTCACGCTCTCTCCCCAATATTCAGGCAGAAAAACTGAGGCCTGAAGATGCAAGAACACGCAAATGGGTGAGGAGAGGAGCAAGAGACGAGTTTTAGAGAGGGAGCTAGGTAGCTCCCAGCATTATGAGTTCTACACAATCTCACACACACACGCACACACATCTTATGGGGACCTGAGAAGGGGTTAGCAGAGCCCCATCGGAAAGGCAGAGTTAGAGTAGAAAAGGGGAAGGGTTTTTAGATAGGAATGGGGAAGGGATGGAAATGAGGATGAGTTTAAGATTTGGGTGTGGAGAAACTTCATCCTTATACACATTTTTTTTGATAAGACAGTATCTTCCTTCAAAAGTCATGATCTTTTCTAGTATCCACTCCAGATCCACCAAATTCACAGGACAAGAAATTGAAAGAAGCTAAGAGTAGCGTTAAATAGACGAGAAAACGCCTATTCTGTGAGAAAATCCCAGGAAAGAAAGCGCAAGAGAGATGAGAAGAAGGAAAAAGGATAGGAAGAAAGCAAGGTACATAGGGAAGTAAAAGCCCTAAAGAGAAAGAAAGAAATGAAGTAGAGGAGAGCAAGAAAGTTGAGTTCTACCAGGCAATGACAATGTCGAGGAGCTCCTCATTTTCCTCGAGCACTGTTTGAAAAGTTCAAGAAAAAACATTAGAGGGAGCAAGCTGAAGGGAAAGCAAGAGAGAAGGGACAAGAGGGCGAGAGAGCACGCTGGATGGATAGAGACAGAAGGAGCCTATGTTGGAGACCACTGTGGAGGAGGAGGAGAAGGAGGGGAGGAGAAGGAGGAGGGGGAGGGGGGGGAGAGAGAGAGAGAGAGAGAGAGAGAGAGAGAGAGAGAGAGAGAGAGAGAGAGAGAATGAGAATCTTTGCATATTTACGCGGAGGGTGTGAAACTCAGGTTACTCCCCAAGTAGAGCACAAAGTTTCTCTGAGAGTAGCAGCAACCGCAAAGAGGAAGAGAGAGATTTGTCTTTGAAAATCTTGTCAGTATATCAACACACTTGATAAGGGCAGTTGTTGTAGTTACACTTCTGTAATTAAGTGAATAATTAAAAAGAAGTTGATCATCAATTAGTTAATTAAATAATTAATCCATTTTGCTTTCATATAACCTTCCCCCCCTTTTTTCCTTTATTTTTTTTCTTTTTCTTTTTTTCTTTTTTTTTTTCTTTTTGGTTAATCACTGTGGCTTCGGTAATGAGCCGCCTCTGGGTTGCTAAGCAACCTCCTCCTAGTTTAAACAGTCAGCAGCTGCCTCCCATCAGCACCAGTCTGAAGGGATGCCGAGGGGGTGCCAGGGTGGACGGGGGAGCCGCCAGCCTGCCACTCCCAGACACTTCTTTGCAAACATTAGCCGAGACCTGCGGAGAGGGAACAGATTTGCAGAGCGGCCTTCTCCCCTCTTCCCTCCTCCCCCTTATCTGAGGAAATGCAACTGGTCTTACACAAAGTAGGAGAGGGAGCTACCGAGACAAGAAATACGGAGAGAAAGTGGAAACGAGGCCGAAAGAGAAGGCAGAGGGGGAGCATAGAAAGAAGAAAAGGAAAAGAGAATAAGGACTGGGAATAGAAGGGAAATGGGGAGGGGGAGCGGAGTAGAAAGGGAGAATAGAAGCAGAAGGGTGACTGCAGAGATTTGTCCCCATTCCGAAGACGTTCTGCTATTCAAACTGAGGTCCAAAACCTCTGTCCCGAAGGCGTGTAGTCTGGGCTGAAGGACCCATCTGCTCTGCTTTCCTCCGGGTGAAGAATAGGGAGAGAAGTGAGTGAGTGAATGAGTGTGTGTGTGTGTGTGTGTGTGTGTGTGTGTGTGTGTGTAGAACAGTAGAAATATAAGGAGAATTCCTAACCAAACCTCTCTAAAGCCGATCCTTCCCCGCCACGCACTTAGACCAGTTACTGGACTCCAGTCGCTATTAAACTAAGCAATTCGAAGATTCAAGGATAAAATTATCCCCCCTCAGACTCACGAGAGCACCTCCTACCCGGCTCTGTGGTTGGGCGGGGGACACAAGGTGACGAGAGGACTCTGCTGTCAAGGGTCTCCCTCGACCACCTGAGACATTTAGTTCATCACCCTAACAGCTTGAGTAGATCTCAACTATGGATATACCGGGACTTTAAAGGGGGAGGGGAGACTAGCGCCCCCTCGAGGCCAAACTTAGAGAGCCATGCCATCTGGGGGTCCTGTCCAAGTAAGACAGGGGCAAGCTTTTCCCATTGTGATCAAAGTCCCCTGTATGAGCCTCCCGAACGCAAGCCTGGAAATGAGAAGTATGCGCGTGTGGGAGGGATTGCGGTTCGGGCCCAGCCACGAGCATCATGATGAGCCAGCTTACTAGCCGAGAGCATATCTTCGACCCGTTGCTGAGGAGGTGCGTTGATTGGCGGCGGCGCCTTCAGCAGGTGCCAGGGGAAGGCATCGATCCCAGTGTCCAGCGTGAAGCAGCCTCTCTCTTCCCATGTTCCCGGTTACTCAGAGGAGCGGCTGTGGCGCCGGTCAATAGAATGAGATAAATGGCCCGAGCACACTGAGCCTGACCCCCTGGGGAACTTTAGTGGGGAGTATTTCCCCTTCTCATCCTTTCCCTAAATACAAAGGACACTCCGCCTCCCTTCTCCAGCTTCACACACTCATGTAGCCCAACACCCCACCACCCCGGCCACCACCATCAAGTTCTTTTTCAACTTTGATCAAGGGTGCCTAAGGAAAGAACTTTCTTTGTTTCACAATATGGGGTGTTTAAAGGAAGGTATTAAATCAGTGGGAAGGAAGGGTTCTGGAATAAGGAGAAACTGGAAAGAAACCTGTTCTGTGTTGTTTTGGACTTCTGACTTTCAGCATCACTCCTGGTAAGGACCGGAGCCGGCTCCTATCCCTAATTGGAGCTGGGAAGCAAACAGCCCTGTGAATTTACACCGTAAACACGGGCAATACCTCAGATCTCTCTCAACTTGGTGACATCCCTCAAACGCACTACACCCAAATATCTACAGGCGCGCGCGCGTACACACACACACCACATACCTATACGTACACTACAAAAGTATACTAAATTGTCACAACGTGTACTATCCACCACACAACATTCACCCTCCTTCACATGCAAACATTTTCTATTACAAATATGGATCACATACCACATAATACACACCGACCCTAGACACGAATGTTTTTCTGCCTCAAAGAAAGAATACACTCCATATACTATCTGCTCCTTTCTCTTTCTAGATATACACACACTGGATGCACAAGTACAACCACCTCTCTCTCTCTCTCTCTCTCTCTCTCTCTCTCCCTCTTTCCTTCTCTCCCTCTCTCCCTCCCTCTCTCTTCTTTCCTCTTTCCTTCTCTCTCTCTTTAACACACACACACACACACACACACACACACACACACACACAACTTTGTGCGTGTGTTTTAATTCTCTAGAGTTACTCTTTTGTTGCCAATTGTTTCTCTGCCCTGAGGCCACACTGTAAATGAGATGTTACATCTGCACCGAGCTAAGTAAACACTTTATAAATGAATAAATAAGTGAATAAATAAGGAAATACTCATATCGAGGACACAGCCTGGATGCTAGAGTCCGGACCCGAAGGGAGCGGCTGCTGAAAGTACCCGCCACTTAAAAGGAAGCTGGGAAGTCTCGGGTAGGGATGACCCCAGGTTGAGTGCAAGGCAAGCTGCAAAGTTAACCTAGATCCAGGTTGGAAGGCTAGAAAATACTTATTTCCGTTTCACCATAATATCATTTAATATAAACACATACATAAAATTATTACTGTAATACATTGTATACTTTACTTTTTATGTGTGTTTGCACATAGGTATCTATCAGTCACTGTGAGGAAAGGGGGGGGGGGGAGTCTAAAACCCTTTACATTGTAGCTGAGATATTGACCCCCGGCTTTCTCGCCACTGATAGCATAATTCAAGTGTCCCGTTTCATCCAGCTTTTATTTTTCTCCCAAATGATCTGCTTGACTCCTTGGAATAATTTCCACAGATGATGTTTTGGATTCATCACTTCCACCCACTGCTTTCATAGAAAAACGGATTTTCGCAGTGGCTCTTAAAACCGGATTTGCAAACTGAATATTTCTACAGAACACACAATACTGCTCTAAGTACAGCTGTTATTAAAGGAAGCTGAGAAACTCCTTTGAACTGTTTCTTTCTTTCTCTCTCTCTCTCTCTCTCTCTCTCTCTCTCTCTCTCTCTCTCTCTCTCTCTCTTATTCTTCTCTTCCTCTCTTTCCTTCTGTCGGTTTCTCTCCTCTCTTTCCCTCTCCTCTTAACCCCCTTCCCTCCTCCCTTTTAAACTCTCAACTCTCCTGAGGAAATTAGGGACAAAGGAGGTAAATAGGAAAGACCCATCTACTGGGGAAAAAGAACATTCACTACACAAGGGGGGGAGGGGTGTCAGTATTTCAGAACTGTCAGTTGAAAACCCTGAAAATGACAAATTATCATATATGAGGAAAATTAATCCTTCTAGGAGAAGAGGGACTGAGAGTCCATCTAAGATCTCCCTTCTTACTTCCTACCCTCAGTGAGAAGGAGGTCATTAGAGGAAAGTCTGAGGGACTGGACATACTGAAAAAGGGAAATGGAAATATTGATAATAATATTTTTAAAATCCCAAACCCTTAAAGGATGAACTTTGCAATTATCATGGATAACAAGAACAAATGAAAAAGCACTCATTGAGTAACTGATATCAATTATGAAAACAGGCTTTTGAGTCTGGAATAAATGATAGGGGAATTGGCCTGAGAGAGAGTGGGAACAGACATGT
Source organism: Sarcophilus harrisii (assembly GCF_902635505.1). NCBI lineage: Eukaryota > Metazoa > Chordata > Mammalia > Dasyuromorphia > Dasyuridae > Sarcophilus > Sarcophilus harrisii. Next base: position 263,277,376 of record NC_045426.1, read on the forward strand.
TATTATTTACGCCAGATTAAGAAAAGTATCCAATTTGCTGGCCATCTCCTTTCCCTTGGGAACTGGCATCAATTTTATTATTGTTCCTCCGATTTTAATATTCTCTAAATGAATTACTATTGAACTAGGTAGTTAGTCAATAGTTTAATGCAATTAATTATCTTTAAATCGGTCTATTATCTTTTTCTGGAGTCTAAACTCTAACTCTGGGAAAGCATTTGTTTACTGTAAATAAAAATGAAAGGCATTTTCAAAGGGTTCAGTGTGTTCAGGGCACAGATTTGGAAGGAGGAGGAGATATTGACTCTTTAGTCTGTAGTGTTCTTGGCACTCTTCTGTAAATTGTAGGACATAACTAGAACTGAAGCAGTACATTTCTTCAAACAATGCCTCCTGTATTCCATTTGTAATGGAATTGGAGGGAGAAAATGTAATTGTGTGTTAAACATGAGGCAGCCATACATGAAGATAAGCAGGTCTGAGTGACTGGATATGGAAATCCAGGGGCAGAAACTAGAAACCTGGGGTCTATTTTTGAGTTAAATGGTTCATAAAAATAGGAGACTCACAATTCAGTTATTTATTTATTTACTTGACTATCTATCTGGGTCTTTTCCCTGCTTCACTTCTCACTGGGTGGGAGTAGGAGGAGAAAAAGGGGAGAATCCTTGATGGGTGGGAGTGGCTGGGGGTGGAAATGTCGACAGATAAATGGCAAATTCACTTAATCTTCAATTTCCTCTTGCCTAAAGAACATTGGGCAGAAGTGTGTTCAAAATGCAGTATAACTGAAAAAGTATCCTTCCTTTTCCTTTTCTTTAAAAAAAAAAAAATTCTTAATTCCACCACAACCCCTTCTTATTTCTCTTTATTTATTTAAATGTCCAGTTATGGTGGACTAATTTAGTATTTATTGTAATAGCAGAGATCATAGAGGTCATCTGGGGATACCATCAAGCCAGGAGTTGTTTTCTAGATGGCATATGTGTGCATAAAGGTGTTTCTGTATGTTTGAGGTGTGGTGAATAACTTACATTTAAGTTTTATCCTATCCCAAAGAAAGTCCCAAAGCACTGAATACAGTGGAGTTAGAATTGGTTTTTAAGTTAATTTTACCTCTAGAGTCCCTTTAACACAGGAGAACAGGACTGGAAGAATTGGAGATTAGTTTCCCTTTATAATTAAAAATCATTGTTGCTCCATTACCTTCTGCCAGAGAGGACATGAAAAGAGGACGAAGAAAGAGAGAAGAGAAGGAGAAGAGAGGGGAGAAGAGACATGTAAGGAGTAAAGGCACAATAATGTCTTTTTGACATTAGGGTATGAAAGATGCTAAGAATTGTTCCACCATAGTGCATACAGCATATTGGAACTCCCTCTCTTAGAAACTCAGAGGTGAAACTTTCAAGGAAAGTTGTGCAAGATTGAGTCTGACACTGCTCTCTTCTGAGAAGAAGAAAGAACAATTATATGTTGTTTTGTTTTCAATCAGGTTAAAGGAAAGATATCTTCCTGCAATCAGGGGGTCTAATCAAGATGATTAAGTGCAGGAGCTAAAAACTAGCAAGATAGAATAGGAAAGAATGTATATTACCCTATTAGTAGCTAGTCGCCCTAGATAAAGTGTTTTGCACTAGGCAAGTAACAAAAGACTGTTGTGATTTAAAAAAAAAAGAAAAAAGTTAAATCTATACTGCAAAGGAAAAAAAACGCTAAACTAAATTGCAGATTGGAAAATTTGGGGACTTAAAAATAAATATTCCAACTAACCTTTAGGTACATTTGTATCTTCAATGTATGTCACAAGGCCATAGATGCACATACATACATGCATACATGCACATAGATGAGTATGAAATAGATATGATTACAACTGTGTGTCTACTGTTATGATTTCGTGCATCAGAGGAAATTCCTGTGAATATTCCTCATCTTTTCACGGTGCCACTTATCAGACCCCCGAAAGAAAGGACGGAGTCTCTCACCATTCAGCGAAAATTGAATTCCACCGAAATAGCTCGGAGGACAAGACCTGGTATTTCATAGTGTTTTAAAAGTAATATTCAGTTTGCCAGTGCCGTGAAATAGGGCACCAATCTCGCCAGAGAAATAGAAAGAGTAATTTCTCAGTGGAGAAGTTGCGTGTTTCCAATTCAAGTACGGGATAGCTTGCGCAGGATGACCAGGGAGGGCCCCTTTATTCAGCGATGGATTTGTCCTCTTTAGACTACTGGAAGGGATGGGGAGCCGCAGAGGAGAAAGCCCAGGCAGTGATGAGCTGAGGCCCAGTCTTTTGGTGGGTGAAAAGTACCCCCCCTTCCCCTCTCACCCTTCACATCTGGAATTGGCATTAGGGGCGCTCCCTACTCAGGAAGTTCTCACACTTCACGATTCATTAAACGCGGGTCTCGGATTCCTTGGGAAAGAGGGACGAGGAGGGGTGGTGGGGAGAGGTTGAATTTAGGGGAGAGAAAAACACACCCAGTTCCTTTCTCTGCTATGATTTGCAACTGTGGTGAAGAAGTAGGTTGGGAAAGGAGAGGAAAGCTTCATGGAGACAAGAAAGTAGTAGGAGAGAAGAGAATTTGTGCTGGCGAGCAGGTCCTTCACTGAAGACATCTAACCCTATCAGTTTGTGGGTCCAGTCCTTCAAGACCATTCTCTCCTCCCATTTCCGTAACTACTCCATTCTACTTTGGGGCAATACCGAAATCATGTTGCACATACACACACACACACACACACACACACACACACACACACACACATATTCCCAAGGGGAGGAGGCCAACCTGGACAGCAAGGGGAAACGGGGCGTGAACCGTGAACAGAGAAAAAGACTGGCTTCCTCATAGCCTCCTGGCCTGGAAGGGAAGGGAGGAGGAGATTGAAGGGATAGGACAGATTTTGTATGCTAGGGAGAAAACTGTTTTGGTTGGGGAGGGGGTAGCAGAAAGGAAGGAGGGAAGCATAATTAGGAACTTCTCAGAAGTTTTTTTTTCAGAAGATTTTTTTTTAGAGGGAGAGAAAGAAGTTGGCGAGATGCCTATGACTTGAAAGGTTCTAAAAGTTGGGGTTCGAAGGGTGAGATGTCGGGAGCTGCGGATCCCACTTCCCTGAACCCTCCATACTTAGGAAGACGCTAAAAGTACACCTCTAATTTCAGGACTGCCTTACTTTGGGGAAGAGATTGGGAGAACTGGAGGAGAGAAAGTAGCTAGATCTTGAAGCTCCATCTTTTTCAATGATCGTATTTTATAGTTACAGAAATTGTCTTAATGTCTGAAGGGGATAGTAGTTGGGAGCTTAAAATTACAATTGCTTCTACTTAAATTTATTTGATGGCCGCAGCGTTCATGTTATATATCCGTATGCGGGTTTTCAATATCTTAAATGTTTAAAAAGGGTTTATTCTGTACTTACACTGAGTGAAATTAAAAAGAAACAGTAAAATGTTTGAAAATGAAGTGCATTATGTTTAATAAATTTAAAATGAACAAAGACTGCTATATTGCCAGCAATATCATTCCCTGCCCAGGGGCATTAATAAAGACTGGAGGTTTGGAAAAACAATATTTTCTATTAAAATTCTATGCTGTGTTTCAATATTAAAAGGATATGTGATGAATTTTCAGTGTTACCCAGACGGGGTCAGAGATTAATTTCATTTCTTTCTGGTCAGCATTCTGTCGATAATTAATCAAAAGCAGAGTTTCTTAATGAAACACTTTTCATAAGGTGATAATTAGCAGGAAAGAGGCGGCCCGCAGACAGTCCCCGCTAGCTGTCTAATAACCGGAATGGAATCAGGGTTGGGTCCTGGGAGTTAGACAAGGGGGGGTGGGGGAGGATGTGGACCAAAGAGAGTAGAAGCTGTTTGATGGAAAGAGAATGGGGATGCGGGTATGGGGGCAAGTGCCTATGTTGTGTTCTGCTCTCTTACCCTTCCAACCCACTCACTCACACACACACGAACTTTCTGATAGGGGAGCTCCTTTGGCACTGCCACTTTGGGGCCCTTCAAGTTGGAAAAAGGACCAAAGAAAGAGTGAAGTGTGGCTGGCGACATTTCCAGCGGCCAGAAACACAGGAGAAAAGAAGGCAGAACCTCCTTTGGAGAACATCCTGCCCTTGGCGAAGCCAAAGCGGGAGAGGGTTTCTCCTGGCTTGCTTGAGTCAGGTCTCTCTCCTGGCGCCTCATGTTGTGTCTGTGTGCCACGCTAGGCCCGCAGAGAGGGGAGTGCAGGAAAGAGGGAAGGCGGGGGAGAGGGAGGAAAGGAGGGAGGGAGGAAGAGAGGGAGGGAAATAAGAAAGAGGAAGGAGGGGGAGGCCCCCGCCGACAGAGGGGGGATTATTAGTGCATTATAAAATTACTAAAAATAAATGGAAAACAATTAAGGGGTTCAAGAGTAAATAAAGTTAATGAAACAAAATTAACAGCAATTAGCCGCGGCGCTCGCAATCGGCTCCTCGCTCTGTCTCTCTCAACAGGATTCGCTCACAATTAGGAGCGACTTTGCGTGTAAACAAAGGGAGTGAGGCTCTGGAACCACATTATAAACACATTGAGAAAAACTGCGGGAATAAAAATAAAGAAATAAATAAGTTGCAATAGATGAAAAATGGAGGAAGACCCCAGGATGAAACTGGCTGAGAGAAATCCAGGCAAGAAAATCAGGCGTGGAAGAAACTGGAGTCAATTGCGTATGGTTCCCCCCACCCTTCTCTCTCCAAGACCTTCATTGAGTTAATTATTCCAGAAACAGACAGTAATCATGTGTTTTGACAGAGGGAGAGGGAGAGAGAGAGAAAAAAAAATGCTAGAACCTCCAGGTGAGATCAGCTTCACAAAAACCCAATCTCTCCTCGCATCTGGGTTCGCACTTAAACGCCTGTCCTCCTTTTTCCAGTGGCGTTTACCTCATATTAATATTTTTTAATCTCCGCCTGAATGACAGGTGCCGGTTTCCTGCGTTGCTGGGCTTTATTATGAAATGCTCCTGAAATGCTGTAAACTTTCAGATAAAGCTGAGAGGCAGGAGGTTGTTGTGCAGATTAGATTATTATTGATAGTTATTGAAAGTCCCAAATAGGATTTACAAATCAGGCTCCTGCGCCTTTAATAGAATTCCAGATAATCTTTTATCACAACAAGACACCCATAGAATTATTTAAACAGATCGGACTACTGCAGCAGCAAATTTCAATTATTCTAATGCTTTAATAAATGTGTTGTGTGTGTATTAAATTCAAGCTTCTTAATCCAAATTTTACGATTTAACTGCTCTGATTTTTCATTACTGCTACACCCACATGCGGCAATTTACATTTTCCTTCCTGGAGAAGGAGATCCCTTATCAAATAAGCCCCCTCGGAAAATAAAGATAGGTGCGGGCAAACTTAAAAGAGAGTGAGGGGTGGAAAGAATGAAGCAGGGAGGAGAGAGAAGAACATCGGACAGCAACCCCCCTACCCCCGCCGCCCAAAAAAAAAAAAAGTGTGTGGTGAGTATCTGTATCAGTGGTCTGTATCCCGGCTTGTGGGGTCCATGAGCTATAGATCTTGTGCGAGTAAAGAGGAAATCCAAAGCCAGTCATTCCCGAGACTATTCTAGACTTGGAACTGGCGGTTCCTAACCTTTGTTTCCGAAGTTATTTCCTCCCAGATTTGAGATTCCAAATACATTTTCTCTTTCAACTGAACAGCAGGTGAGGAAGAGGACTTGGGGCCTTCAGACCCCAACCGCAATACTCCGAGGAACTGAGCCCACCCGGGTTAGCGACAATTCCCTTCACAAAATAGAGGCCAATGCATATGTATCCAGAATCCCCTTAATTGATACCGTTTATTATGAAAAGAATGGTCTCATCCACCCAAGTAGGTTTCTGCTGGTCCAGAAAAGTGAGGAAGGACCCGGGGACAAAGTGTGACCCAAGC